>NW_022900938.1:36717360-36781537 GCF_012274545.1 Fukomys damarensis | reverse complement strand
AAAAAAAAAAAAAAAAAAAAATGTATATAACAATATTCAAGGAATGTACTCTTACGTAAGAAAGTGTGATGCATTTTCAGGTTTTGTTTGGATAGATTTGGGGGTAGTTAGTATTTCTTGTAACCTTGACTGAAGTAAGAGATTCCTGGAAAGGTAATTGAATCATGAAGCATTGTACTTACTGGTGGATTAATCCACTCATACATGAATATGTAGTTGGAAGTGGGTTACTGAAGGTGTGCCTTTGGAAAGTATAGCTCCTGGTGGTACTGGTCCTCTGTGTTCCACTTTCTTGTCAGAATAAAGTGATTAGCTTTGCTCCACATGTTCCTTCCTGAGAGCCAGCCTATCATATACTGAACAACCTGAAATTGTTAGCCAAATTAAACCTCTTTCCCTTTAAGTTGTGGGTGTCAGGTGTAGGTCCTAGCAGTGAGAAAGCTGGGATTAGTATTGCATTGACTCTGTTGTCACTTAATTGTCTCTTAGTGGTGTGTACTAATGGAGCCCCCTTCAAGAAAAGGAAGGAATCACCACTCAAGACACAGAACCCAACCATATTTACCACAATTCTTTGGACCAAAGTGGACATCTGGCCCACTGTGTCATACAAAAAGCGATTTATGGTATAGTGGAGGTCAAGTCCAAAGTTTTATTCCCTAACAATGGTGATGATGACTTGGGTAATATCTATACGTATTCTCTTTTGGGTGTTTGCATAGACATGTGGAGAAACACTGTCAGTTAATTCCCTGAGTAAGGGGATCACCTAGTCATGGGAGCAGAACCTAAATGGTGACTAGAGACAAGGATAAATACAGAGTAACTAAGCTGTACATAATAGTGAACATACAGGAGATATTTAAAATTTTTCTAAGGGTGAAGATATTTAATTACAATCTGGTCACTAGAGCTTCCCAAAGGGGAAAGGACTATAAAGCAAAGAGGGGAAGATTAACTGAGCTAACAGCACCACAGGTTCATGAATACGTGCCTACCTCTGCCTTTAGTTCTTCTGATGAATGTCCCCCCATTTATATCTAGCATACTGCATTCACTTCCCAGCTATATCACGTAATAGCTTTGTCCTCTTAGGCAAGCACCCAGCCCTTTGAGACAATTTATCCACCTATAAAATGTGCTGCGCAAATGGCATGGGATACATTCTGCTAAATGTAGGCCCTCTAGAAATATTACTTGAATTTCATGGAAAACAAGCAAACATATACTGGTATTACTGTTTACCACCAGCTCTTTCCCACTCACTTGCCCTGCTTTCTCCTTCAGATTCTCCCTCATTTCTCCGTGTGATGAGAGTGGAGGGGATTGCCATCAAATTTTCCTTAGTCCAATCACCTCTGACCTTACCTGCAAAGAGTCTATATTCTCACTCTACTTAAGACTATTCTCTTCCTAACACACTCTAAATAGGACACCATCAGGGGAAATCATATTGACCACATCTGTTTTTATCAAATTCATATTCATCTTTAAAATTCACTTCAAAGAAGCATTTTCTGATTATTTCTACCAAATTTATTCACTATATTCCCCTTGTCCTTATGCATGATAATTGGTGAGGTGTCTTGTCATCTCATCAAGGTATCTTGCTCTTAGAAAGCAGAGGCATTATATTGTTAATCTTCCATACCTAGAAGTATATAACACAGCACCTGGCACATAGAAGTTCCTCACCAAATATTTGAACCGAAATGCAATGTGCTGAGCCATGGCAAGGGCTGCCGGAACAGAAGCAGTTATCGATTCAAAAGGTCAGGGAAGTACTGGAGTTAGTTTTGCTGATATCAGGCCTCCTGTCCTTTCTGGATGTGGGAAATCACACGTATTGTGCATGTGTGGCTGCTTTGCTACAACCCAGAAGTACAGGTGCAGATATTAGCATTGAGCAGATTTGTATAAGCAAGAACTCTTCAATTTGTCATAAAAAGCTAGGATTCCAAGAAAGGAGGTGATAAGTTGAAAAATTAGGGGGAAATATGTTGTAAGAAGAATCTGGCACACCCCTTCCCTACCTCCATATTAATGAAATGAAAAGGGTGGGGGAAGGAAATGCTATGCTCTACATTGGCAGGAAAATTGTGCGTGTCCTGTGAGCAGATGAACATGGGACTGTGAACAGGAAGCTGATTATTCCAACACATTATATTTCTCACTGGAAATATCATCTCGGAGGAAAAGTCCAACATCACTACTTTTGGAGCACCTACTGCTCTAACTTTCTACATAATCTTGGATGGAAGATAATGATGAAGGTCATTTAAAACTAAGGTAGATAGATACTACTTACATGTGTGTATTCAGCTTAACACTAATCATGACCGCCAATATTTTCTGGAAATTGGCTCTTTCATTTTTTTTTCAAAATTAGAGTTACAGATTTTTATTCCTGTCCACTGTGAAACATCCTCTCCTTGCTATGACCCATCCACCCAAGTCACATTTGATTGATCCCAAAGTAGGAAAGAGGGAGGAACTAAATCAACCTAGATCAGTAAGAATTTCTTTTACTAACATTGGGATTGGGATGGAAGATGATTCTGTGTGTATCGTAAAAATTGTGGAGTTGACTAAAGTCAAATTTTCACCATATGTACCAGAGAAGTAGAGAAATCTAAACTGTAAATAAAGTGTTAAATGAATAAGAATGAAGTTGCTGTAAAGAAAAGAAAATGATGGAATGAAATAGACATGAAGTTTAAATTATTTCCTAATCATTCCTGGGGACCATTTGTTACCATTACTTGTCTTGTAAGATAATTGCATATTCTTAAATCTGGCTCATTTATTCCTCCTCAAGAAAGCTAATGTTATTTTCTGTTAAAAATAACCAAATGATTTTTAAATGTTTCAATTTCAGATCACATCAGTATCATCCTATCTTTGTAAGTATTGCTTGGAGAATGACCCAAAGAGCTGCCTCCCATCTTTCAAATGTTAACAGTTGCACACCTACCACGACTAAGAACACGAACAAAGTTAGCATTAAATGAAACCCTGTAAAGATTATTAGGGCTGAGCCATTAAAAAAAGTCAAAGGTAACAGTCACAAAGGTTTTTCAAACAAGAAATAATGTTTAATAAATCACAGAAGCAAAAAAAAAAACATGCTGCACATAAAAGCAGCCACCTTCATCAATCAATAAAACAAGTTTTTGTTATTTTTAAAAATAAAAAATAGCTACAGTAGCTTTAAAAAATTTTATTTAGAGCTCTGTTGTGCAGTGGCCTCCCTAGTTCCCACATGGAGGGTGATATTTTACAAAAGGTAAGACACAGGTGTGCATCTTTTGAAAGGGAATTCATTAACAGGTTGCATTATTTTACTGTGCCTCTACAGAACATCACAATGGACTGATAAGCTGCCATGCACTTCAGGCAGAGGGAGGCTCGGAAACAGAAGTTTGAGAGTGAAAAAGCTGAGGAGCTAGGAATATACACAATATGCCCCATGCCAGCTGATTTATTCAGTAGGACAAGGGAAAAGATGATCTTTTCTTAATTTCAGTGCATTTTTTTCAGTGTGATAGAGCACTGAATCCAGTCACAAACCCCATTAAATTACTTGTCAAAGGCTAGACCCTATTTTTCTTTGGAAAAAAAAGTACCAAGGCAATCAGATAATTTGTAGTTCTGGGTTTCTAATATACAATAATTCTGACCATTTAAAACAGGTTTTTGTAGGAAATATTTTATAGTTAGAGAAATAGTTTTTGACATTTTTTGGGGAAAAGAACAATGGGCCGTTTACAGGTCTACAGCAGATTAATGAATCTAATTGAGTCTGTAGGGAAATGTTTCAGTTTAACTACTGGAACTAATTTATACATTCACTACATCGTAATAAGTCAATTTAAGTTTCTGGAAATAAAACTGGATATCCTGGGTATAGATTTGAACTATAAATTTCTGCAAGAAAGGAGTCTGTGTGTTCATTATACATTGTAAAATTACCATATGGACCTGTCAACACTTCTTAGCACAGCTTTGTAATAATGTCATTTAGTTTAACATTGTAATGTGCCAACTGAATTAATGTGTATGACACAAAGCATGCCTCCCTCCCAACCTCTGCTTCTGGGGAACTGTGCAACTTTTAAAGATTTTTCTCAAGGCAAGAGCCTCCTGCATTTGCATAGAGAACTTCAAGAGGAAGATTGAGTGTAATCACATTTACTGGGAGTTGCTGAAAAACAAGCTTCAGGGCTGTGACACCTAAACGTTTCAGAAATATGAGAGCTCTAGAAATGGGAATAAATCTTTACCTGAGAAACCTTACTTTACAAGCAACACTAATCTGCACTGTTAGAAATGGCTTTCTGTAATAATTTCTTTTTTAACTGTAAAGCTCTTGATGACAAGTTAGAAAACCTTCTATACACATTGGCACCTGGTGTTAACTGTGGTACTGAAAATACTTTCAAAAATTGAATATATTAATATGATAACATCTTCACCCAGATAGTGTTTAGACCATGATATAATATAAACATATGAGTAAGCCACCAAGCAATGTAGGAAATGGGAAAAACACTTAGAAACACTGACGGTGTATGAAGTTGTTTACAGGTATGATCTGATTTAATTTTTGTAGCCCATTTTATAGATGAAGAATCTGAGATGTAGAAAGAGTGAGTATACTCTTCAGGATCCTGTGCATGTCAAAATATGGATTTTAAATGCATATAGAATGCTAGAGCCAAAATCCTTCATCTACATTCTATATTCTCTATCAAGAGTAATAAAATAATAATAATAATAATAACAACACTAATATAAAGCCAGTACTTTTCCAGGTCATTAAATCATTTGGCTCATTTTACCCTCTAAATAACCATACCAGGTAGGTAATTATTATTCTACCTTTCAGAGAGGCTGTATAATTAGCTCAGTCATATTACTAGCAAGTTGGTAGAGGAGTGACCTGAATTAGACAAACTGATATTAGGGTACTATTTCCTGAGTAGCAATCACATAGACATATACTGTCTTCCATGGACCATAGAAGAGAGCAGATTTTACCTCCTCCAAATGGTTATAAAAGATTCAAATTCCAATCTATATGAAAATTTGTCACTAATCATTCTTTGGGCTAAGGCACTGACTTTTACTTTTTTACTTTTTATTTTTATTGCTACATGTTTGCAATACATAATGGTCGCATGCGCTGCGAGGAGGGATGCATGTACATAGCACATCTTCATGCTGTTTATATTCTCTTTCCCTCAGCTCCTTAAACATTCCCATTACCTCAGATAGCAATAGACTACCATATAATCAGCTATGAACATGCTAACATACATTAAGTTTCTCTAATGCACTATCATCCTTAGTACAGACTTTAATGTCAAGTGAGGAACTTGCTATAAGGCATTGATTGATAGAGAGCAAAGTTTCAGGAAAAGTCCAAGTGCTTCATAGAAAAGTTATATCTGGTGAGGAGTGAAATTAAGGATGATCCTGAATAAACTGCTCTCCACTTTGTGACATGAAGGCAAAAAATATGAAGACAAAGGAGTAGGGGAACACTTTTGACTCAGACTTGGACTTTTGGCTACTTTGACACACCCAAATATGAGATGGAGACAACCAAGGAAATTCAACTTCCTGACAAAAATATATCAGAAATCTCTTTGTTTGACTTTATATTAAGTTTATCCAGATTGTTGTTTCTATTTGTATTCTGTTCCCATGATTTAGACTAGACATTTGAACTTGGATTCTCTTGTTTTGGACCTCATGATCTGAGTTTGCCTCCCCCTCCCACTTTTGTGTTTATTTATCTCTGCCTTATTTGTAATCTCCATGATATAAATTGTACAGTAACTGTGGAACACTATGTTGAAAGGAACTAGCCAAGAGCTTGTAATGAAAGCCTAGAGGCTTTACAGTCTTGGAGTATTTTCGAAGAAATATCCTAATAAAAGTCCTATATAGGTGTCTATCCAGAAATTATACTTAATTGGTTTTTGGTTCATCAGGAGACTATAAAGAAACCCCACCTTTAGTGTTTTTCATAGGTAGAAAAGGTTAGAAGAGACTGTTTCATACATCTCATGTGACATAGACAGAAGTATGATTATTTACTATCACAGGCCATCACTCATGGCCCAAGGGGAGGTATCAGTGTACACAGCACTCCTTCCGGTGAGCAGGCACTTCTTAGAGCCCACAGTGTCTGATGCTGAGCTGAATCCCATCTCCTTTAGGCAAGTGAACTCTGTGTGCAGACCCCATTCCTTGTATACTCACAAAAGAAAACACATGAGCAGGGATCTGAATCCTGAAAACAATACTTAATGTGGTAAAGCAAGTGCCATACTAAAGCTTGTGATTGACCCCTGTTTCTCATGTTTAGGAGCATCTATCTGTCTTATTTCTTTACAAGGAAGAACAGTATAGAAAGATTACACTATAATCACCAAACAGAAATATAACTCCTAGCAAAGTGGAATTTCCCACATAACTCCTATTTTAAAAACTCAAATGTAAGTCTGGGCCTAGTTTGACTTCATAATAAGTTTACTCAGACTATTGTTTTCTTTGTACTGTTTCCATGACTTAGATTAGATATTTGAACTTGGATTCTCTTGCTTTGGTCTTTAGTGATTGATGTAAGTTTTCCAGATTTGAGCAGTTTCTCCAGGTTGGGAATTCACATTGACCAATGTGAAGCAGTGATCTTGATTCCTATTTCCTTGTCCCTACCAGGTATTAGGCCATGAAAATCACATGGAAAAAAAGGGGCTGATAACTGTGTCATGAATGAAGGCAGTATAGATATAAATAAACATTCGAAATCATACGTTTTGGCCTTGAAGTTAAATCCCAAGAGTATTATACAATAATCACTTGTATTAAGGAGTTCTGAAATAATTCAGCCAATAATTTCATAAGTATGAGCAAAATTGTAGTACCGTTCCTAATAAATTTGTGCTGTGTTTTCAGCAGATTTATAAGACTGTACATAACCCTTTAGCCTTATGATAATGATAGATCGGGAGAAATGTAAAGGATCATTCTTCTCTTGATTACATTTGCACTTTTCCATTCCAACTTCTCCTATTTCCGCCTACCCCCTGCCTCCAATATATGCCTAGCTTTTTAATTTAGATGAAATGTAATTTGTTCAAATTGTTCTTTCTAAACTTTAAGAAAGCTTGTCTAGTATGTGAGCAACACATGACTTTGAAATACTTAGCATTTGTATGATGCTGCTCATCTTCAATGCACTTTAGAAGTATTAGCTAATTAATTAATTAGTTCCTGATTACAAGGGGGTAGAAGTTCAAGGAGAAAATTGGCAAATGTTTCTCTACCTTTACAAAGAAAAACTTGCTTATATTAGAGAATATTATTTCTTCTTTTGAGTAACATATACTATCATAAAAATGTTATAAATGACCTTTGCTAAGGCTAAGTATAATAATCATTAAAAGTGAAGAATAGTTGTAATAATACTAATACAAACACAACAATGTTTTATAAGGCAGGTACGTTTGTTAGATTCTGCTTCTTGAGAGTAAGAGCTTTTCTTCTATTTATGTTCTAGCACCTAGCTCGATCCCTGGCATGAAAAATATGAATACACTAATTTATAGGTGATGAAGTCATATTTATAAGCTGTATTTCATTCAGTGATAATCAAAATGAGGGTTATGCAAAACAGAATTAATCTACATAAAAATTCTATAGTGTGGTTAATTTTCTAATCAGAAAGTTATGTCCATGTGCCATTAAAAGTCAAGAAAAAAAAGGAAAAATAACTTTCACATGTAAGTACAGTCTATGTGTAAATAAAAAATGGATTTAGATTTTTGTTTCTCATTTACACAGAGAAAAAATTAATTTATTCAAACATAATCTCAAATATACTTAAAATAGTTACCCCAATACTCTAACAGTTAGATAGAATAATTTGTCCTCATCTACTCTCTGTCAAGCAGCAACATAATTTCAAGTTGACTTTTTAGTCTCACACATGAGTTCCTGATTTGACATAGACACAATGTTGTCTGTACACATGAGCATTATAATTTTGGATAGTAAAATTACATAGTTGGCAAAAGGTATAAAATTATGATGTATTTTTTAAATTTAGGGATAACTTCACAATTCTGTATACTAAGTTATGTATTGAGATCTGTGTTTCCTATCTGGTAGGAAAGTTTTGTGTATTCTCTATTACTGAACAAAATCAAACCAGCAATTGATATACAGTAGCTAAAAAATAGAAACAAAATTATTGTAGAAGCAATACAAGAGTTCCCTTTTGGGAGTATACTATAGTATACTACAGGCTCTTTAACTTCATTGATTCAAAATACTCACAGAGAAAAATTTAAATCCATCTGTGGTTCTTAATCTTTTTGTGGATCTTGGATAATTTTGCAAAGGTAAAATTTTTCTCAGAAAAAAGAAATATAAAAGCAATATAAACACAAGATTTGTACCTTGTTTCAAGAAAATCTCATACCTCCATATCATGCACCTTAAGTCCCTGAAAAGATGATAGTTCAAAGACAGAAGTTGAAACATCAAAATCAGAAAGAGATGGGAGAGTAAATTAGTTCAAATTTGGATGCTCTAAAAGTTTTGTGTGACAGTAAACATCAAGTAAATTGCTCAGCATGTAACTGGAAATTAGAGAAAAATATTTGGACTAATGTTGGACTTTTGTCATCTATGTGGGGATCACAGCTAAAAGAGCATGATTGAATACAAAGAAAATACAGGTAAAAGAAGAAAAGAATATTTAAAAGAAGTTGAGATGGCTATTCAAAGAAATATAAGAATAAAAAAACAAGAAGAAAGTGGAGAATGTCTGTCCAGAGATGGGACAGGAAAGCCAGGAAGATCAGTGTCATCAAAACACAGGGATTTGAGGAGCAGATCATCAACAGCATCAGAATATTATGAAAAATAAATACAGAAAACTGAGAGAGAGCCATGTAGTTTAGTAAATGGGAGAGCTTTAATATACCAGAGATCTCAATAATTACATCTTTAGGGGTCAAAAAGGGGGAAAGCACAGTGAGGATGAGAAGTCATGGTAGTATTGAGACATTTTTGTAATCAAGTAAAAGAAGATAGGAAGGCAATTGTAAGGTATAGAAAGAAAGGAATGAAATATTTCTAGAGATAGTTGAAACTAAAGTGTATAAAAAGGCAATGGGAACATTGCACCCTGGCAAGTGGGAGAAGTCTCAACAAATAAGGGAGCAAGCCCCTGGGGGACAAAACCCAATGGGCAACAGAATAAACTGAACTTAGTAATAATGCACAGCACTTCCTTGCTCCGCTTTCCCTGGCAGAAGACTTAATAAAAAATTTCTAAGATGAAAATGAAAGCTAAGCAAGAGTTCACATTGTGTGTTCCAGTGAACTGGGTGAATACTGCAGTAGACAATTAGGCTGTGTGAGCATGGAAGCCCAAACACTGCAACACTAATTACAGGAAAGCCATTAGAAGCAAACCCAAGATCACAGCATGGAGGATCTTGGATAAGGCTGGGGAGCCTGGGTTTGTAAAATAGCAATGTATGATTATCTATAATAATAGCTATCAGTTCATTGATCTAACACTGAAATAGAAAAGGCATAGAATGGAGACATTTGGAAATTGCCATAAGCATCGTCAATCACCAACATGGCAGGATACAAAGAACTTAAATTTAAGAAATCTTGAGGCCAGGTTCCATTCTTAATCACTGCACTATCCCAGGTCAATTGGCTTCCCCTATTTGATTTTATGTTTCATATGTAAACTGATGATCCTAGACAATGTGATCTGAAATATTATTTCTAACAAAAAGCATAGCATCCTATTCCAGAGGCAAAATGAAATAACAAAAAGAGCAATAGCTTTGTGGTCAAATTTCACTCTCCATTTGTTACTTTATTGGCCACAACCTTAAGAAAGTTGCTTTTTGTGTCTCAGTTTTCTCATCTATAATGGAAAAAGAATATGGAGGAGATGTTAAAATTAAAGTTAAACTTTTCTTTGTAGTGAGTCAAGAATTTTTTTGATGATATTAATTTGATCTACTTAACCATAATATATGTATTGATGTCATGGAATTGCCATCAATTGCTAATGACAAGTAGGTTGGTAATACAGATTGCTGATATAGTTACTGAATTCAAGGGACTCCTCTTTTACAGGTGGACAAATATGTTTTACTATTATCAATATGTCTGTAAACTGCTGTGATCTTAGACAAAAGATAGCTAAGCCATTTACATTGTTTATTAAGAGTAAATAGTGCTTAGTGAGGCCATAGGCATTGTGGTACGTAGTTATTTGACTTCTGAGAAGCTTTGCTTCCAAATTCTAAACTATTCTCCAATAAGTTGAGCCCTGAATATTTGAAATCTCAAAGAAGAAATCAAATTTGATTCAAATACAAAAATCTCAGAATGTTGTCATAATTTTCAAAGCATGAGTAGAAGAGAACTCATTAACTCTAACAGACTCTAATACTGCATTGACCACTCTGACCAGTTTTATTTTCATTTTTTTATGGATGAGGAAAAAAGAAAATAGTGCGACAATGGAGTTGAAAATAGAAATGACTTTATTTTCTACTAATGACATTTGGTATACTCTTACATTTAAAACATGTATTAGTTAGGTCAGTGCTTGAATAGAGCTAGCTTGTCTTTGGAACAAGAATCTCAGTGCAGTACTCTGTAAAGTAAAATGAATGTTTAGACAAGTCAAACTATGTTAATCATTTTAGAACCAAATTCAGAAAATATTGGAGGACATCGAGAGAGTGGGCAGGCCATCTTCTTTTCAATCATCTCTTTTTCCAGCTGATTGTTACATCTCATGTATTCTTTTCCTGAGATATTTTGAAATGCTGAGCTGAAAAGACTGGAATATTTATTCATTAATTTATTTCAAGACTGTAATATTTAGCAAGCCAATTATTTTTTCTTCAACAAAAAGGCATAAATCTATTACATTCATTTTTTTAGGACTCTGAACTGCTTGGGAAAAAGTCAAACAAAACTAAAAGATCTTTCTACCTCAAACAGAGGTACTTCCATAGTGGTCTGGGGAGTTTTCCCTGCCTAAAAAATGAATGTGAGTGAGGTGGGATGACTGCTAAAGTTTACAGGCTGCCAAGATGCTGTGAGATTTCCCCATGGATACAGTCTTAAGTATACGACTAGCAAAATGACTGCAATCTTACCTCTGAATTAGTGGAACAGAGTAATCCACACAAATGGATAGGATTTAAGATATGATTGTGAGATTTTTATCTGATTGCATAAATCTATGTATAAATGTTGCTTCAGATTTATAGACATTGACAATAACAGAAAAAGATGAATTTTAAGCAAATATTATGTACATTTTAAATCGTTGTTGAGTATGCATTTCTCTCAATAAAAATAACATGGTGAAATGGGGCAATGTGTAGCAACAAAAGACAAAGCCAAGCTATTATAGCACTAGCTCAATGGCCCAATGACTCATATACTGTAATTAAATTTGTGCAGAGAGAATCATATATAGATCTAACATGTAAAACTTTGGCCAAAGCCACCACATTTCCTTTTAAGACCACCACATCAGCTAAGTATGAATGAATAACAAAGTTCAGAATTTTGCTTTTTAAAAAAATTACAAAATATGCACATTAAATTCACTAAAATTTTAGGTATTCTTTTTATTTAAATAATGGATACAAAAGGAATTATGTGGTAAGTATGCATACATTCACCTTTAAAACAGTATGGAAGCTTCCTAATCTTTCAGAAAAATTTTTACCAACCTACTTTCTTACCTTACATATCTGATAAACTTGCTTTCTAGTCTAACAAATGGGAATTATTCTATAATACCTATATGTAGACCCACTTGAGTTGGGGAATCAGAGCATTTAAAATCTTTAACAAAATTTTGTGGTTGGTTAGGATAACACCAGCCTTGAGTTAGCAGGCATGAAACTGGATTTACAGAAAGCTTAACTTGGACCTGGGATTTAGCTCAGTGGTTCTGGCGCCTGCCTCACAAGTGCAAGGACCTGAGTTCATCCTTGGTACCAAAAAATAAAAAATCCGAAAGCATGACCTTAAAGTGATATTTAAGCTCACGGTCAGTCAAATTTATCCATATTATTCTCTTTATATTTCCTAAGGATTCTCTGTAAATATTTTTGCTTTTTTGCTTCATGTTATACCAAGAGGCATCTCTTCTTCTGTGTCTCTGTAGAGGGTCATAATGATTTCTTATAGACTCTCTGACACAGCAAATGTGTTAAACACATAGGTGCCAACTTCATGGTTTCAGTAGGGTCTTAGTCTGGAGATATTCTCTTTCCACATGGAGATATTCATTGGTTTCAGAATCAATGTTTTAAAAAAGCAGTTCTTTGTAGTATATTTGTCCTGGTCATATTTCTGATGAATCTACAAAATAACACAAAAGGCACTTTTATGCATTGACTTTCAAAGTCAGTACCAGGTTTGTAATCTGAAACTATCGATCACACTGTCACGTGCATGTGAAGCTTCAGGTAGACCTTGTAGTCAGTGAGTCATTTTAGATGCATCGTGTTTCTTCCAGCATCTTCTGGCAGCCCATGAAAGATGATTTTGCAGATTTGGAGAGAAGAAAGAATAACTGTATCTTGTCATTCACACTCAACTTAGTGAAGAGATCTTACACAAGATTCCCCTCCATCCTTCACTGTAAACCAGCCATTCTATTTTTGTAGTTCCAGTTAGCTATTTCCTAAAAAAGAAGAATTTGGTGCTATGAAAATACCTAAGGTAAAACCATAAACTATTTTAGGTTACTATAGTGGAACACTATGCTTTCAAAGTACCTTACAATACTTTCACACATTTAGACTGTCTGCACTCATTTAATCACATATGTTCCTATTGGAGAACTGTGGAATATAAGGGCTATGCTATGTATCTTATAAATGCTCTGCTATTTTATTTTTAACTATTATATTCAGTCTTAAGTCACTAAGTGCTATACAGTACTGACTACTTTTAATCTATATAGAGAACATGGTATCCACAGTTAGGCACTATTATGGCCCAAAGGAAAGGGCCTATGCATCATTTTTTAAATGTAAAATGGTTAAAACTCATGTGAGGGCCTTGTCACCTGCAGGCACTCTCGTGTACCAGTGGATCTTCTTCCTGGCTGTTCTCTGGAGAGTTAAATGTTAAAATGTTTCCTGGCTACCATAATATCAAAGTTCTATCTATTGAATGACTTATAGTTCCCAAGAGGATATTTTGTGGCACTGGGTCTTAGCATAATATTGTCCCCCTTTTCTATGGCAAGCCTTTTTGATTATAACTCTTCCCTTACGGATGCCATCCAAAAATACCACCTATCTGTGTCCTGATACTTTTGTTTTGTTCCTGTCTGTTTGGTTCTCTGGAGCCACTGGTGATATTAATACCCGCTTCCCTCAAGAAATGTGTGTTCCTGAAAGATATAGCAGACATATATGCTGTTGTCCGGTTATATACATGCACTCTACAAATTCCCTGGAAGTACTCTCACATCCCAGTGAGCACATTGCTTTACTTCCTGACCTGGAACTTCGATTCTGTCAATTTAAATACTGCTCATCAATTATTCTGTATTTTTTTCCTCACAAGATTGTTTTCTCTTACTGACAGAAATGTTATAAATGTAAGAATAGATTTTAAATTTATTTGCTTTCTAGATCTGCTGCCTAAATCATGTAATACAACTTACTAATATTACAAAGAATTGAATATTCGTATTACAGTCCTTTTTTAATTCAGAAAAAAAACAATTCACTATTTTGGTAAAACAAAATGAGGATGATTTTGAATAAAGGAAAGTACAAATAAGAGAGTCAACAATGTGAAGCATCTCCAAATTAAAAAAATTCCAAATTTGTCTTTACCATACTCCTGGGTCATTTCCACATCAAATTCCAAAAACAACTAATGAATTTAAAAATTATGATCCTAATGAATCTAAAAATTATGATTCAAACAGTTCTGTAAATGTGATAGAATTCATAGTTTGTGACAACTAAACAAAAAACAAATATATCCATGAATTTTAGAAAGGATTATTTGGATCGACTTTAATCATTGTTTTTTTTTAAAGTCATACTATTTCAAACAGATATCTATAAATGAGCTCAATGTACAGATTTACAACCACATCATACAATTTAAAAAGTTCTTAAGACCCACACATGCAACAGTGCTATACAGCTTTGCAATAATGAGAGAGCCAATGGGAAGATTTTATGTGTGTTTCTGAAAGCAAAAGCTTTGCCTTAAAGATTGACTTTACCTTGTGATTTACTTCTTGATGCTCAAAACAATTCCAAGGATTTAAAAATCTGTAAATGTATATTTGAACATACAGTCAAATTAATGTCTATGACTAATACAAAGTTCAAATGCAGTTTACTACACTTAAATAGAATCTAAAATGATAACATTTTTCATTCTTTTATTAGGAAAGTGGTCAGGAGGTTTAAAAAAGGGGCTGTAAAATGAAGTAAGCCTCAGTTAGTATTGGAGAAAACAAGTTATTGTCATGGTTATTTATTTTCTCCTTTTTTATGTGGAAACAAATTAGAGATGCTCAAAATTCTCATGTTTTAATTTCAGAAGTGTGTACATAATTAAATGTATTTCTGTGTAAATGCAATAGCACCCTCTGGAGGTCTGGAACACTTTGCATAACTTTCATAAATCAATGTCTTCTTTTGTTAACCCTACATATTTTTGTTCACTTAGACATTTGATATTTTATACCCTGATTATTACATTTGTTTTTTAAAATGATTAAATGAATTTAATCTATTATTACTTCTTTTTTTAGTACGGGGGATTGAACTCAGGTTCTTGTGCTTACAAGGCAGGCGGAGGAACCACTGAGCTAAATCCCTGGCCCAATTATTACTTTTTACCAGGCATTTATTGTGATTTGTGTGTCATATCATTTGTAATGCTAGAATGTAATAAAACATACAATTCAGCTGATTTCAGTCATGTCTTCATAACTTTCCTATTTCTTATCATGTGAAAATAATTTTCCAAACAAGAAATTACAACTTTCGCTCAGTGGTTCTGCTGTCTGCCTTGCAAACACAAGGTCCCGAGTTCTATCCCCGGTACTAAAATAAATAAATAAATAAATAAATAAATAGAGGAAATGACAACTTTTATTTCCAAAGTTCCTTAGTATCTAATTATATGAAGAAAATGGGGAACTATTTTTGCCTCCTTTGAAGATTCCTCAAGAAACAGTGACTTTCATTCTTCAAGTCCCAGATCAACAAACACAGCTGTGATTTTTCTGTAGTTTTGAAGCTAATTTATTGGTGATGAGAGAGAATGGAAAGGAGCAGAGGACAAAAATCATCGGGAAAAAATCATGAGTCACTGGAAAATATTCAAGAATGAAAGTGACTTCCATTGTGCCATAATAATATTAACAAAAGACCCCATATGATTGGCTCCTTTGTAACAACTCCACATACAAAGATCTTTCTGAAGTTCAAGAAGATGCAAAGTTGTTCATCTACTATAAATCAGGGGATGCACATATGGCTAATACTAGGTAAGAGGAAATAATCTCATTCTATTCTGAAGGAAGCCCAAGCTTGCCTCTCCCTGAAAGTTGTTCGAAAGGCCATGTATTGGCTTTTAGGGGGATACTGGAGAGGGACTGAATCTTCAAAGAAGCATGGCATTTGGGCTGGAATCTGGGAAGGCTGGCTCCCTTCAACTCTACTCAGAAAGGAATGACTGTGAAGATGTCATGTAGTCTTCTAAACTGTTAGATACAGAGACAACAAATGGTAAAACAAATGGATTGTTTGAATAACCACTTGAACAGACAAACATGAATATATAAACATTTATTGAGTATAAAAATTACACTAAATGTCATAGGGAACATTAATGCCCAAAGGACTATCTAATAGAGGAAAAAGATTAGAGAAACTAGAATTATTTAAATTACTCTCTCTATAGCACAGTATTTTTGTTTCTTCAGCTTATTTTTGCTTTTTTATTAGTACACGTTTGTAGTAAATAATGTTTACATCCCTTGTGGGGAAATACATCTATATAACACATCTTAATTTCTTTTTTTTTTCATCTCCTTTCCTTTCCCTCTCTATCCCCTCCATCCATCTCTTGATTCCCTTCTGGGTTTTTTGTACATGTTTGCAATACATACCATTTACATTCCCTGTGCAGAGTTGGTGCACATACCTAACACATCTTAGTTTCCGTTTTTCAATCCCTTTCCCTATCTTCCTCCCATCCTTCCTCTATCTCTTGCTTTTTCCCCTTTTTGAAAGATCTAACTTCCTACTTTCTATCATCAGTCTTTATTTTGCTCTTCATTTATATTGTGGATTTCTCATATAAGTGTAAACAGACACTATTTAAACTTGTGTGTCTGATTTGTTTCACTTAGCATTATGGTGTTAAGATGCATCCATTTTCCTAAAAATGACTTATTTTTCTTTTTTAAAAGTAATTTTATTGGTACATTTAAGATATACAATATAATGACATTCATCATTGGAAATTTGCATCTTTATATAATCCATTTGGTTCTTATTTTTCCTGTATTCCCCTGCCCTCCTTTCAACCCCTCCAGCCCTCCCTATTTACAAAGACTTTGCTTCTGTTTTCTCATTTTCTCATATTAATTCCATTCCCTTCTTTCCTTTCCCCTACCCCTCCAAAAATGTGAACTGGGAAGAAAAGGGGTGAAGTTCATTTTTCTTTATGGCACAGTAGTGCTCTTTTGTATGTAAAAACTTACATTTTTCTTTATCCATTAATTTATGTATAAACACTCTGGAAATCAATGTGGGCATTCCTCAAAAAAACTGATGTAGAAATTGTATTTAACCCAGCTATCCCCCTCCTAGATATCATCCCAAAAGAGTTAAAGGCATCATATTACAGTGATAGAGTTTATAGCCATGTATGGCAGCACAATTCATAATAGCTAAATCCTGGAAATTCTCCCCCACCTTAATCACATAATTACCTAGAAGCATCTAGTCTTAAGTCTGCTATCAAGATGAGGTAGTTTAACCACATTAATCATTGCCGAAATTAAAGATTTCTGTGCGGTGAAAGATATCACTTGGATTTTGTCACTGACTTGCCTGAGTTTTTCTAGGTCTGCAAGTTTTGTAAGCACTCTGCTTTTGTTTATATAAAATAGTAACAGAGTTAAAGGAGGAGATGCTTGTAAAGTATTAGATGGCATCTAGTACTTAAAGGTAAAGGCTGGTTTGCCCACAATTTTAATTACTTAATAGAGAGTTGTCTAGCATCAACATGGACTAGGCACTGCTTGAAGCACCCTATAGATATCAACCAGTTTACTCTTTCTGGTAAGTTGCTGAGATACAGAGTGCCTTATAATCATAATCATCATCACTTTACCAGGGAAATTTGAGAAATAGTTTATTTAATCTTCCTAAAGTCACAGAGTTCAGTGCTAAAGTCAGAATTCAATCTCACACAATCTGGATTTAGTCTATGCATTTAGCTACAAAATGGTTTTGCTAAGGTGCCACTTCTGTTGTCAACACTGTTGAACAAAACTGTCATATGTCCCATCTCCAAGTTTTTGAATAAACCCATATCACGAGAGTGGAGATATTACTGTATCTGTGTGTGTATACATTTAATGGTGTGACTGAAATATCATTGTGAGCAATGGATTTCGTGTGAAAAAATGAGCATTTTGACAGTCATGAAAACATAGTATTATCTTGGAGTCCCTTAAGTTATCCATGTTTATTTAGTTACGTTCAGTCTTCCTTGGTGGTCACAAATTTTGGAATAATCATTCACTCTAATCTCTAGATTTTAAGTGCTAACTGGTAATCAAACAAGAAAATGAAATACTAGGCCAGAGATCTTTCTTTTTCTTTTTTGTGAGGAGGATATGCCCTCTAAGATTCTAGATAAAAGCTGCAATTGTAGAGAGACTAATCTTCCAAAGAACAGTAAGCTTATGTCTGGTGACATTTATGTTGAGTTATAAGACAGCAATGGCAAATGTGCCCAGGATGATTGAGCCCAGGAGTTTTCAGGTCATGTTTTTGACTCTTGAGGGTTAGAACAGGTAATCTGTAAAGAACCATTGCTCAGCTTGATGCTAAGATTCTAAAAGTGTATCTGTGCATTTTAATCTTATTTATGAGAACGCAAACTCAAATGTGCATCCATATTTTTCCAGATTCTGATTTGGTATGGCTAAAATTGGGTGAGAAAATTCTGAATCATCAGGTGATTCTGATGCATGAGGCCCAAAGACTGCACTTAGCAAAACATTTCAGGACATCCAGAGTCTCCTGGGAGCTCTTTCAAATCCAAATTCCAGGAGGCCTCTTCAGATGCAAAGAACCAGAGTGTTACAGGATAGCAGGCTAAACATTTCATTTTGGAAATGGCTGCAGAGGCTTTCTGAAATTGCCTCTGATCTTGCTCCATTCTGAAATTGTGGTTTGAGGTGGTGTTGGATGGAGACCCAGAAAGCCATGAAAGGCTTCAAGGCCCTCTCTGCGGCAAAATGGGCAGGTGCTTCCTTTCAGCTCTCCTACTAAAGCTCGGCTCATGTAATTTTTTTAATATTGGATTTTTTATAAAATGAGGGTAATATTTTGGGTAGGGAAGAAATATACTTCTAGAAGTAGTACCTTAAAATTTCACTAAGCCACATAGTGAATTCTTGTCATTTTGAACCAGCTTTGCTTCCAACTCCACTCCCCCCAAAAAAAGGTAAGATATGTGATATTAAAATCTCCAAATCTAAGTGTTAATTATAAGTGATACTAAGGAACTGTTAGTTTTTTTTTTTATTGTAACCCTGTGAACTAAAATGCACAGATGCGTAGTATTCATTTAATTATTCTAAAGATAACTCTATAGAAATAATTGTAAAATCCATAAATTTCAGGTGAAGCTATAAGTTAGTTATAACTGATTTTTTAACCAGCTTTCCACTTCTATTTTAGCAAGAAAAAGTTGATTTATTCTCTCTAAGTTCATAATGAGCACATGGACTGAATTGAATGTTCTATTTACTTCTGGTTACAAGCTGACAAGGTTGCCATTGGATCAAGAAAAATGTTCTGAGTGTGATTATTAATATCTGTTAAGAACCCAGGGTCTGGATTGTGACCACAAAATTTATAATAGAAAATGTATAGTCTGTCAAACAGTGAAAGTCAAAAACTAAGAAAAGAAAACAAATTAAAACTAAAAGCAAAGGTGGATTAAAGAATCAGAGTTACCTACTTTCTGGATAGATATGTTTCTTTTGTTTGTAAAGATAGTTCCATTCTAGTAGGATCATCTTGAAGCTCTAAATTAATGAATGAAAGTGATATGGACAGAAAATATCAATACCCACAATATTTTTCTGCAGATTGATGAGAATGATGACCACTGAGATGGTCAAACAAGACCGAAATGTGTTTAGATCACGCTCATTGCAGCTTTTGCGCATCAGCTCTTCCCCCTTCAACAGAGCCATTACGGGGCAGTGATAGTCCATGTGCTCTTCAGTTCTGCCTTTCTTCAAGTGATACAAAAAACAGATAGCTCCAAATTAAGTCCAGGCAGAGACAAATTTTAGCAGGATGTGTTCGTTACATCTGAAGAAAAAGAAGTTTTAAACTTTCTAAAAGATAGCATTTTTCAGTAGTTAGTTGATTAACCCTTACTAACTTCCAAGTGCCTAATGATAGAAACATTAGGCAAATGCTTGTCAAATACATTTTTTTTCAAACAGAGAGTAATGGCCTTTTATTGAGCTGAGAAATCAGTTCAATAGTTTGTAATTAAAACTTGTTTTTCAAAAATTGTTTAGAGAAGAACATAGGAAAACACAATGCCTGTAGTAAGTGAATGCATCATTTCCTAGAAGTTGCATTTCGGTTTGTTTATATGTATAAGTCTGTATGTGTTATCTGGACCACAAAGCAAAGATGTAGGTGAGTTTTCAAATTCTGAAAGCTACTGCTGAAGAGTCTGCCAGAAGAGTAGATAATTAGACAATCAAAGCAGCATATGACTAGCACATTCATGCAGGTGAGGAAAAATAACTGAAATCTAAAGGACTGGAGAGCTGAGATGACTTCTGAGGAAGTCTTGATATTTAAACTGGATCCAAAATTATGAATATGGAAATAGATGAAAACCTGAAAATAACATTTCAGAAGGACCTGGAAGAACTACTGCATAAAGAGTTCTGAAAGTGACTGCTGCATTTACAAATGGTGAGAGCATCTGCAGCAGAAGCATCACATTTATGGGAGCAATGGCAGAAGCATGGCATGTGATAAAAACTGAGAAATATGTGTAACAGGCCAGCCTTTGAGGAGGGAAATGACAATAATGGTCCAGTTTGCTCTGCTTTGTTTTGTTTATTGTTGTGATGAAGGTAGTTGTCACCAAGATAGACAGCAAGAGAAAGGGAGACAAAGCGATTCTTGCAATCACTCGAACCAGTGCAGATGAGGACCTGAGAATCATAAATGTGGGAGGGGAAGCTGTCTCATTTGGGGAGTGATATTAACACCAAATCCATATGATTTCAGAGCCAGTTGTGCATGTTTGCTGTTAGGTAGTCCAGGCAAGAATGAGTCCATTATTACAGAACTACAGAGATGAAAGCATGAAAGACTGCAAGAGAGACATTATTTTCCTTTTTTTGTTTATACCATTTTCTTTTCTTTTCTGTTTTCATTGAGTTTATTGGTATTTTTTAAGTATACAGTACAGTTACATTTACCAATGACATCTTGTACCTTTACATGACAGATCTTGGTTCTCATTTCTTCCACATAACCCTGCCCTCCCTTCACCCATACCACTTTGCTTTCAGTGGTGAGCAACTATGTGGTTGTCTTGAATCTCAAGTTTAAACTCTTTATCTTGACATAATAAAAACAACCATTATAAAATATTTTAAACCTTCCAAGTGGCTGCCAAAGAGTCATTTTTTCCTGAAAAGAAAACATTTAGTTCATAGGAAATGGCAAATATAACCTAGTCAATGATGCTATTCTGATTTCCTAGCATGTGAGGTTTGTGGCCCAAACATTGATTTAACCACTTCAGATAGCTTCCACCATTCCTTTTCTATACACGGTACTGATAACCACTCTTAATCATAGTTTCTTTCTAGAATTATAAAGTCTACATAAAAATAAGGTCCCAGTTATTTTTTTAAAATTGAGTACATTATGGCCAACCCATGTATCGTGAATTGTGAGGTGTAATGCCCTGTAAACATATCAATGTGGGGATTCTTTGTTTCTCTGGGGTTAAAACATTTATGATGTCTCAGATATTGTGAAGTCAAGGAATATTGTTTGGAGAAATCAATTAATGCTGATCACGGATTTGGAAACTTGGGTTCTAGGTGTTGTTTCCTCTCCACCTGATAGATGGATGACGCACCATCCTTCTCTAAAGATTGGTTATCCATGAAAATAGCATCTATGGGCTATAAGATGGATGTTTAATTTTTTTTAGTTTCTGTATTTCTTGAGTTTATGAAAACTTATAAAATGAGACACCAGGTAAGTTGGATACAGCTGAATAGAAAATAAAGCAGACAAAAATTGTGAGGACTCTTCTTGGAGCAGCATCTTCAGAGTTCCCAGGTGAAGAGCATGGGATGTGGTAGTTATTAACATTCTTTGTCTTGAAAACGATTTGCTTGTACATGCCTTTGAATAGTGGGTTGTCCTGTTCCCTACAAAATGCCTTCTCTTGTTCACCATAAACTGCAGATTTTACAGTTGCACATAACTAGCCTAAGAATTATTAATAATACTTATTTGTTCACTATTCTGGATATAGGTGGGGAATAAGGAACAAATAAGGATTCATTCTCTCATTTTCCATATCTAAGATTTCTTAAACTTTTGAAAACCATTAATCTATGCGAAGAGATGTTGACTTGGAGTAACTTTATGGCCTTGTCTTCATCTAAGAATTCTGAGCTGCTCATCTGGTAATAAACTAGGATTGTGGGTATTTGCCAAGATTCTCCTAGAGGATAAATCTATTTTTACTGAAGTGTAAGACTGTTTCTCTATAAAAACACTTTGAATCTTTGAGATTTAACTCCTTTCTTATCTTTTAAATTCTGGAAAAAATCCTTGCAAAATAGAAGTTAATAGATCAAGAAACCATCATAAAAATGTTTGTATTGTGGCATTTTTAGCAAGAGCCCTGTGAGGGTATTATCATCTGAAAAGGACTACAGCTGTCTTCCAGCCTAGATGTAACAGGTCTGTGTCAACTCTTTCATAGGAAATTAACTTCTCAAATCAGTGTAAAGTCAAAAAACTATTTTTGTGGATTCCTCCGTCCTATATTAATTCAGACACATTAACATCATTCTGAATTTAAAGCAGTCCTGGCCATTTTTATCAATCTTCATCCTTATTTTGCTTCAGAGCACCGAACATTCTGCTGTCTAGCAGATGAGGCTGGGGGTTTGAGTGTATCTACTGAAACTTGTGTGCAATTAATTGATTAAATGCAGGCTTCTTATTGGTGGACACTTATATCACTGCGATGCTTAAGACTGATAACATTCCAGTTAAATATGAGAGCCTAAAAACAAGGCATACACATTTAACATGACATTATTAAGTATATGTTTAGTAGAAGAAATATCCTCAGTGTTCAATCCTTCCAGTTACTAATGTATATTACATGCTATGTGTTTCATCTTTACAACATTCTAACTTTGTTAATTTTAGGAAGTAATCTCTTTTGAAATAATTCTTCCTCTGATGATACTGTCACATATTAGCATTGTTAAAATAACCACGTGTGGCTAGTAGCTGTTGTGTTAGACAGTATGAATCTATTTTTTTTTCACTTTCAAAATAATCTCAGCTCTTTGGTTAGTGACCACCCATATCCTAAAATCCAAGAGAATTGTTCCTGACTGTCTGCCATTGTTTGGCTTCTAAAAGTGCTTTTTTTGTCTTATGAAGTATAACTCAGTGTCAAAGGGGTTTATGTAATATTTAGACTTGTATTACATGAAATTAATCTTAACATAAAAAATCTTTTGATTATAGAGTATGCTTTGTCAGTGATTGATTGACCATCTCATTTATTCACATAATAATGCTACCATTTACTCCTATTTATATTCTTGAGCTGTAACAGAAAGTTTCTGTTTGTGCTATGGTAATAGGTGAATGACATGGTTACCCTAATCTTTCCAGTTATTTCACTAGGTTCTCTGGGAATAACAATCCCTTATTTTCTTTGTTACTGATTCTCTCTCAAAATAACTTTTTTTAAAAAAGAGATAAAACATTTGGAGATGAAGATAAGGATGATTATATTATTTTTAGGAAATTTAACTCTTTCCTCACCTTGGTAGTACAGAAAACATGAAGACTATTTTCTTCAGATCTTCTTCCTGATGTTAAGGAAAGAAGTAACATATGAGCCTCCTTTTTAGAAATATAATGGTAGAAAATTGATATATGGTATATTTGTAACTAGAAAAGAGTTACTACCTCATCCTAATCAACTTTGTTTTGTTGTGGGGTTTTTTTT
Source organism: Fukomys damarensis (assembly GCF_012274545.1). Lineage (NCBI taxonomy): Eukaryota > Metazoa > Chordata > Mammalia > Rodentia > Bathyergidae > Fukomys > Fukomys damarensis. Next base: position 36,757,903 of record NW_022900938.1, on the reverse strand, counting down.
TGTTTTCTTTGTTTAGTTTTGTTTTTTGTTGTTTTTTTTTTTTTTTTTTATGTTTTTTTTTTTTTTTTTTTTTTTTTTTTTTTGGTTTTTTTGATACTAGAGATTGAACTCAGATCCTTGTACTTATGAGGCAGGCAGAGGTACCACTGAGCTCAATCCCCGGACCTAATCAACTTTGGGTGACTTTTTTTAAGCATAAAAGAGGATCATATGCAATTGCTAGTGAAAGTCATTGTTCATCTTCTTATACATTGAGAGAGAATAAATACAACCCTTTATAGATTTTCCCATCTTCTGTTATTTGATGAAGGAGTATCAGGCTGATTTCCATGAAAACTTGCACTCTAATCCTTTATTTTGCTGGTTTATATTGTTCTTCTCTTTACTTGTCTCTACATGCATGAAATGATTGAAGACAATAATAATAATCTTCAGTGTACTTCATTTTCTCACATTAACAGGATAAGTAATGGATATGCAATAAAATCGTAAAAATCTCATTTTTATTTCTTTGTTACCAAAGAATGAAATTGAGACCAAACTCATTAATAAAACTATAGGCAGTATCTGTTTATTGTGCACTGTGTGCTCTGAATTAATGCATACAAAAAACAAGTATCATATAGTGTCTTTGCTCTGAGATAAATCAAGAGTAATTTTCTGGAGGCTATTTTGGACTGAAATGATAGGGATTTAATTACTACATTTATGCAGATAACCTATAAGCATTTTATACCCTAATCCTGTAGAATTTAAGAAATGACAGATCAGACAAGACAGGAATAAATAAGGAAAGATTTGTGGAGGAGGTGACAATTCAGCTGCAGTTTAATAAGATAGAGTTGACAAGACCCTTGGGAAGGCAGTGACAACCCAGGAAGAGCTTCTCAGACATAAGTTGGAAAAGACCTACAAAAAGTAGTGATACAGTACAGAGGTTGGGTGAATGGAAGAGAATTTTACAAGGAAAAATGAAAAAGAAGTTCTAGCTAAGATGTAGTAAATGCTCAAAGAGGAGCTTGGTCCTTGATTCAATAGCATATTTTAACAAGCATTATTAAACCCTAAGATTTTTTTCTGATTCTCAGAGCTTAACAGAGAGACCAGATAATGGTGGCAACTTCTCTTCGTCCCTTTGGTTGCCTTCTACTTGTCTCTCCTTTTCCTCTTTCTCTTCCTTCTCTTTCTCCTTTCTTCTCCTCTTTTCCCTCCTTTCTCTCTTTCTACATACCTCTTCCTTCCTATTGATCTTTTATTTTTCTCCTTCTTTTCACATTTTTTCATGTTCTGAATGCCAAGAGCCCACTTAGTATCAGAGGACAGTTTCGATCACATCTCGGTAGTACTCTCCGCAGAGAAATGATGAAGGAACAAGTGAATAGTGAAGGAGGGACGGTCAGGGATCAAAGGACAAGGGAACTTCCTCAAGCTGAATTCCGGTCCTGCAGCCTTTCTTCGCGTTATGTGTTTGCTCATCTCTCCTTCGGTGCCACTGTACCAAAACTGGAGGCCGAAGAATAATCTGAAGGTGAATGCTATCCAAAATATATTTGTTTTGTTTTGTTTTTGGTACCAATGATTGAACTCGGGTCCTTGTGCTTGCAAGGCAGGCCACCGAACCGCTGAGCTAAATCCCAGCCCAAAATATTTTTGATACTATTTATACTTAAAGATTTTCTTTGTGCCTTTGTTGCAATAAGGGTGAAATCCCATTATAAATATGCTAAACTAATAGGAGTAAGTCACTTTAGTGAAGCAAGGATCTTATGGAAAAACAACTTTAATGTTAAACAGCTTTTTGTCTTATATAGGGGAGTTGCCAATTCAATTCACTGATGCTTCAGAACCTGATGTTTTGTTAATCTTTGCTCACATTTGAAAAAATAAAATCTAAAGCCTTCACCACAAACATAACGTTCACATACAAAGATATATGTCAGACACATGTTGAGTATAGGATAAATACATGCTGAGAAGCCAATGATATGCAAATTTCCCTGTAAATTGTCTATTACTGTCACCACTTGTCAGCATGTCACCACAACAGTAGCTATCTTAGACCATCACCCTCCCTAATGAGTAAATTAGAAGACTGTGGAATTAGAAAAATGCATATTTTTAACAGTAACAATCATAATCAAGTTATGATAAAAAAACCATAATAATATTGAATCCTTGCCTCCTGCTACAAGAAAAAAAGCAAAGTGAATCCTCTAAAAGTACAGTCAAGGTTCAATTAGCTGTTACAATGAGAAATTATTTAATGTTAAGCAAAAACCTTAAAGAAGAAAGATGGGTTTATCCTTTGCAATACATTTTAGAAATGTCTGTTTGAAATATAGTATAAGGATATAGGAGAAGCACAACTGCACAGTAGTAAGCTACAGCTATTAGGTTTATTCACTCTGAGAATTTTTTACTTTGGAATTTTCTTTTCTCGTTATATCTGCTTTGTGTAACCAGCTCAGGCTAAAATTTAGCTCACGTATATATGCGTTTATCACAGAGCCTCACGAGGCAGCCTCAGATTCCAAGAGATATGTACTTATGTAGACAATTCCAGTACATGGCAGCTCAGGCTTGTTATGGGTGAAAAATGTAATTGGCTTTCTTTGTTATAATGGACAACGTTGGAGAAGTCTATGAAGGTTCACCCTCCCTACCAGGGCCTTTACAGGTTTCCTGTCATTCTCTAAGTGAGCCAGGGACTGAGGTACCAAATGAAGAATCTACATTCAGTCACGCGACTCTTGTTATTAAAATTTAAAATTGCTACTCTTTCAATTAGCCACACTACACTTAAGGACAGTTGAGGTCTTTGACTAGTGTCTTGGTTAACTAGCAATTTTTCAAAGAAGGGTCAAGGTCAATGATGTGGCTTTAGAAATATAACCACACAGAGTAATTTTGGTAAAAATGAAAAATCTTAGCAAATCTTAGTTATCAATAATTCTGTACATTGCAAAGACAAAAACAAAAATAAATAATAAAACCTTACTTATAGAATTTTTATATTAGGATATTGGGATTATACCTTTGAAAATGTATTGAGAAAAATATTCTGCAAAAGAGAAGAGATAAAGAAAACAGGTTAATTTGAACAAGCTATATTTCTGGCACCAATATTATTAATATGATTGAGCCCTGACCTTTGGAATATTACATGCATTATTAATCTGCTGAAAGCTTAGATAATATGACTTTATATGTACTGTAGGCTATAACTTGAATAACTTGGAATGTAGTTTATTTTATCAGCATCTTGCATGTTGATTACCCAATAAATACTAAACCACAATAATATGGTATCTAGTGTACTCCCGAGTTTTCATTTGCATGGCCATCTCATCTGGAAAACTTGTGTTGTAAACACTGGCTGTACTTTGACTAAGAACAAAATTACTGGGGAAGTTGTTAGTGTTCTTGAGTTTAAATTTTTCCTACTTTTTACCTTTCTGTGTGGTAGCAAATGTGACACAATCCAAGAAGTCAGACTTTTCAGTGTAAGGAGTGGCAGATTTAGATCATAATTGCATAGTACATGTATTTCATTTCATTGGCTTTTGATAATTCTTCTGGAAATCGATATTTTTTAACTTTTGGTGGGCCGCAGATACTGTTACGTAGTGATCTGTGCTTACGACTGCACAAAAGAGAAAAAGATAGGAATGATCTAGGAAAACATTATAAAAATGACTTAAGTGCTTGGCAGGGTACTTGGAGATGCACAGTGTCTAAATCTGCTTTTCTAATATTATGGTTTCTTTCTCTTTCCTCCATCCCTGCCTCCATCCTTAATTTTCTTCTTCCTTCCCATCCTTCTTTTCTTCTCTCAGTTCCTCCCTCCCTTCTTCCCTTCTTCCTGTCTTTACTTCCTCTCCTACTTCATTTGAATCATTTTTCCTCTTCAAAGCTCATAGTTTCCCCATCCAGCATGATTTTCCTCACTGATTTGGTGTATAGTAAAGTAATTTTAACATAAGGAATATTTTTTCTGTGAATCCATTTTTATTTATGAATGTGTATTTTTATTTTTATGACTGAATAATTATGTACATATCATTACATTCACCCATTTGAAGTGTGTGATTCAATGGCTTTTAGTATTTTCAGTTGTGCAACCATTATCATCACCAATTTTTAAATATTCTCATCACCCTAAAAGGAAACATTGTGTATGCACTGGCTTTGCCTTTCCACTTTCATTCAACTCCTTTCCAACCAGGGCTAGGCAACTCTAACCTATTTTGTATCTCTGTAGATTTTCCTATTCTTGATATTTAATATAGATGGAATAAACAAATGTGGCCTTTCATGACTAGCCTCTTTCACTTAGTAGTTTTCTAGGTCCATCCATGGTATAGCTTATACCAATATTGTTCTACTTTATTGACAAATAATTTTCCATTGTACAGATACACCAGATTTTATGTATCCATCCATCAGTTCATAGACATTTGGTTACTTTCTACTCTTCAACCATTATGAATAAAGCCACTATGAACATTTATGAAAATGTGTTTGTGTAGGCATAGGTTTTATTTCTCCTAGGTATATAACTAGAAGTGGAATTTCAGGGTCACGTGGTAAATCTATGTTTAACCTTTTGTGGAACTTCAAACTGTTTTCTAAAGTGACTTGCAGCATTTTACATTCTCACCAGCAATACATTAGATTCTATTTCTCTGCATCCCTGCCAATACTTATATGTTTTATTGATTATAATTATTTTATTTGGTATGAAGTAGTATGTCACTGTGGTTTTAATTTGCATTATTCTGAGGACTAATACATTTATTTTAAATTTTCTAAATAGCTCACAGGACCTAAATGCTATTTGAAAGGGGTGTGTTAATTTGTATAAGAAACACGGAGATTGACAAGGAAAGAATTGAGGCAACCCCTCCACCACAAAAAGTACCCAAAACACGTGGAATACATTAAAAATTACTGAAAACAGTCATGGTGGCTCACAAAATGTACAACCAAAGTGCAGGGATGAACAAAAGAGTGCAGATACGGACTATTAGTGGACTGCTGAAATGGGAGACAAATTCAGTCTTGAGCAATGTTTGCACTTTTCAGTCAGGATCCTAGCAGGAAACAAATACTCTACTCAAAGATGGTAATTTAGAAGGGTTTAATGAAGAAACTATTTACAGAAATGTGGTAAGGATTAAGGAAATCAACTAGAAATAAGCAACAATGTTAGTCAGTTATTACCCTTAGATGTGAAAGATCAAGGAGTCAAATGCAATATTCCCTAAAACCGTCACTGAGAAGAAAATATGATCTTATGTACATAAATCCAGCCAATCTGAGCCACATTCCAGAATAAAGGAAAGTAGGGTAAAGAGGAATGAATAGAAATTTTCCTCTTTCCCCATTTTCCCAATCTCTTCCCACTGCCTACTGAGACAAAACTAATAAGAAAGTAAACAGTAAAATATCTCAGCTTTAACATCTATAGATATAAGGATCACAAAGTGCAGTACATGGCAAAGAAGAGAAAATAATGGATCCAGAATGGCTATCAGATAAGTCACCCAGGCCTAAAAGGCCTAAATGTGTCTCCCTCACTATGAGTGGCAACATAGACAAGTGGAGGAACTCATAAGACTGTTTATTTGAGCTGCTTTCCCCAAACCTCTGCCCTTGATGGAGGCAATAGTCACACAGAGGTTCACCTGAAGCAAGTTAAGTTCAATTTTAGTGGTTCCAACGTTGGGCTTTGAGCCAAGCATTAAACAAAGTTTTTGTAAATAGGGAAGGGTGAAGCGGGTGAAGGGAGGGAAGGGGTATGGGGAAAAACAAGAACCAACATATATCATACAAAGGTACAAAATTCCAGTGATAAATGTAACTGTATTGTTTGCTTTAAATGTACCAATAAACTTAATGGGGGGAATAGACTGGCTATTCAATACAGGGAAAACATGGCAGCATCACTAAATAACTGAGGATTTACAGATTCACTCTCAGGTCTCATCTGTGACCCTCTGAACTTGGGCATTCGAGTTGGTAACTGAAATGGAAGGACTTACGTCAGGAAAATACCTTAGTTAGCAGGAGAGTAATACTTCCACAGGAAGTATATATGTACCTATAAAATGAAGACAAATACATCTGGTCTGTAGTAACAAGAAAATGTTTTGGAAGTTTTCTTACTGTATCTGGTGAGAGGTGGTCATAGCAAAGAGATATTGGGATTCATGACATCTGGATTGGTAGATTCTTAAAAACTATTTGGAAACATTGTAATAGAGCTTCTGTTTTCACTCTCAACCATAAAACATGAATTTCTTGTCATATTAAAATGTAGGTTAGGTATTTGCTTATGGTGATAACAATTATGCTGGGATACAATGATAATTTTAAACTTTACATTATCTCTCACACTGATATAACTATTAGGTATATTCTCATATTAAAAATAAGGTTTAAAACAAAGCCTACTGTACAAATCTTTGTTCAGCAAGAATCAAACCATCACTACAAAGATGTTCTAGAAAATGCATGAGTTAGAACAATGAGAAACACTCAGGAAAGAGGTAAATAGAAAGTGTGATGGCCTATCAGTTAAGGAAGGCATTGTTCCAGATAATATGGTGTCACAAGGCTGACTTCAGAAAAATACTGAAGAATTGGTAAGATTTTAAAACAACATAGTAAAAAAATTGGAGTATGTTTTAATTTATCTCTATATCTTAAAAATTTATTGTGTATGGGGACTTGTTCAAGCCAGTCGATTCAGCATGATAAATCTGAATTCTCAAAAGAAAAGTTTACATTAATCACATAACCAATCTTGGAGATTTTCTGTTCAATAAACAGCCTTACTCTTTGGGTAGCATATGTCTGCAGACGTATCTGTTTTCTAAACTTTATCTCCTCCTCTACCTTAAACACAAAGGATGAAATGGCAAAAAGCCATGCAATCAGTATCACTAATTTAAACGTAATTATTTGGTAATATTACAGTGCTTCACTTATTCAGAGGATAAATGTTTCAGAAAATCAAATCATTCCTATGTGGTGTAAAATGGTTTCATTTAGAACTACTGCATTGTGTTTTCTTTTCCTTTTTTAAAATGGATATTAGGTGATCTTGTTAATGAACACTTATATATACACATATGTACCATTCCTTCATTTTTATGCAAATCCTTTCTGCAACTGGACAGGTATGTTGTCTGCTTTTTATTCATCACCAAGAAATCCAATAAGGTAGATGTGTACCTACATCTAGATAGGATTTGACCCAATGTGTGCTTGAATGTGGATTTCAAATATCGGCAGGTGCTGTGTGTAAGAAGTTTGAGCAAGTGGATCTCATTCACCCTTACAAAGGCTACCAGTGATTTTTTAAAATGTAAATTTGAGTTTGAAGCCTACATTCTTTTGGTGGGAACAAGGAGTTGTTTAATTACTGAAGCACCACCGAGTAGTAAGTTTCCTAGGATTATGTAATGCAGTGAATTGTAATTGTACACAATTTGTGAGCCTGACATATACAATGAAAAAAAAATCCATTGAACTTTAAAATGAAAGTAAACTACACAATGTATATTTGCTGGCGTATTTTTCACATTGTTTGCTACAGAAGTGGTTCACAAAAGTCAGAAAACAGCTACACTCTGGGGACAAAACAACAAGTCATCCATAACAAATGGTAATACTGCAGCAGCTCTGCCTCCCTTCAACACACCCTTCCCCACTTCCAGCCCACTCTGGGGAGGACACTGATGCCACTGCATATAGGCAGCTATTAATCATAGAGCCCCGTTTGGAGCTTTACATGTTGAGAGATTCGGGCCTATTTTTATTTCTCAGAGAACAGAACTGCTAACACACAAGGTCATGATCAGTTGCTCTGTAGCAATGAAGATTTACATTCTCACAAGAGAGAGGAAGCAAAAAGCAGGAAAGGCCAAGGTAGCTTTGAAAAATGCAGTCTCATGGCCATGCAAACAGCTTAAAACCCTGGGAGAAAGGAAAGAAAGGGGTATGAAAACAGATGTCACTAGCCAATTTATACTCTCGTGTATGTGTCCTTAATTTCTAAGGCAAAATTTTTGATAAAATAGGAATTTAGAAGGAGGATAAAGAACTTTTTACTTGAAGCAGAGAGAGAGAGAAAAAAAGATAAGGGCAGGGCCAAATATCAGAGGGAGTAATAATGAGGTAAGGGCTTAGAAATGAGAAATAAAAATACAATGAGCTAGTACCAAGAGTGAGAAAGGACAGAAGAGGATTAAACAATGAGAAGTAGATACAGCAATTTTTTTTTTTTTTTTTTTTGGTACCGGTGATTGAACTCGGGTCCCTTGCGCTTGCAAGGCAGGCCACCGAACCGCTGAGCTAAATCCCCGGCCCTAGAGCAAATATTTTATGAGAAAAGGGAAAAGGAAAACAGGAAAGAAGGAAGGAATGGAAGAAGGCAGAAAGGAAGAAAGGATGGAATGGAGGAAATGGAATATGCTACTTCTATAATAAAATTCAAGTGAGCTCAACAGGACATTTTTGGCTAGGGACATAGCTCAGTAGTAGAGTGATTGCCTAGCACGCATGAGGTCCTGGGTTCACACTTTGGCACCACACTGATAAGACATTGCTTCTGGAATTGAAAGAGACCCAGCTTCCCTTTGCACTAGGGTTTCATGGCAATAAACGGACAGTTTCCTGAGGCCAAAGGAACAAGTGAAGCCAATATGAACTTAGATCATCGAAGAACTTCCTTGCTCAAGGAATGCTCTCCAAATGATGAAAAAGTTAACACTAAACTCTCAGGGTAAGGAAATACTCCTCAACCAGTATTATGGATGAGAGTGTGACCTATCAGAAGTGAGTCAGGAAACAGGACTGAGTAAATGTGTTTGCTAGTCAATTTGTATCATATAAATCCTGAACTCAAGAACTGCAAAAATGAACTAATTTAAACCCAGGAAATCTGCCAAGGTTAGAAGTTATTAGGATGCACCACAGAGATTGCAAACCTATGAGTGAAAGAATAAAATAAAACATTCAGACCAAGAGCCGGGCATGACTAACACAGGCTAAAGGGCCACTGAAGTGGAATCTGGTCCCTGGAACAAGACCCCACAAGTCAACTAGGCAATTGACCTGCTCTGTTGTACCTTTTTCATGTTTATTTCTACCGAATAACAAAGTGTTTCTTCAGTAGGAATCTCTCAAAACAGTCCTAACATTTTTAACCATTCTTGTCAACCCAAGTGGCCTGAAAGTGTTAATGAATCAGTGTTGTCTAAATTGAAACTAGAGGGGATGCCTGATTGGATGAAACTAAAGTCCTTTCAAATTATTGTATTTATTGCTCTATGGAGCATCACAGTTTGACATGGTCATGACATTCAACAAACATTTATGGAAAACTTATGGTTTCAATTATTTTCCTAAATGCAGGAAGAAAGGGAATGTAGTAATGAATCAAAAGTGATCGCTGCCTCTGAAGAGCTTGAAACAAGGCAGAGTTAAAAGTACTGACTCCTAGTTTAATTAACTCATAGCGTTTGAATTAAAAAAGAAACACTCAGCATTATTTCCTGACTTATCCTAGGGGTGAGCTAAATATTTAAGTGTATTATAAAAGATCATAGTCTCTTTACTATTTTTTCCACCTGAGAATTCCCATCAGCAGTGAAACTGAAAACATAGTTTGTGGTTTCTCAAAATTTCACTGACTACAGCATGTTAAAAGAATAGCCAAAAGGCAGATTTGTTTTACTTCTATGCTACTTCTTAACTATTTTTCTTTCCCTCCTGCAATATAGAAAAAAAAATCTTATAACTATAAACTGGTCTCCTGCTTGGATTAATTTTCTTCGCCAAAACAGTGACCATTGTCAAATGCCTTGCATCTCCATGGAAACTGTTTCCTTGGCCATAGACAAAGGTCTGCCTATAATACAATGCCATGAGAGTATCTAAGATTGTAGACCCCTTGTTTGAAATCACAGTGCAGAGGTATAATGTAGATTTTATATTATTTCTGTCTGTCTGCTGCAGCTGGTAAACCTTCATTCCAAAATAATATTTTTCAAATGAAGGAGCAGAAAACAGCTTTACATTTTTGTTATCCCTTCCAGCACAAAATAAAAAATGCCTGTGCTGCCACTACCTGATTCAATCAAGTGGAGTACATTCGATACCCACAGGCTACAAGTGCTGGAAAAGCTGACTTGTTTTTTAATTAATAATGTGCTACACTTTCTCAACAACTAGGCCTTTGGCAATCTGATTTGCTTTGTTCATTATTTGCTGTAAACAATTTTCAAACAACATGGCAACTCTATTTCTGAATATCTCTTGCTAATTCATAACATTAACAAAAATATAGAGATTTTTTTCTTCATTTTCTCAAAAAATACCTAATTAAACTTTAATCAGAGTCAATGGAAGTTTTGAGATGGAAATTTTAGGGCTCAAATTTTAGGAGATGAAATAAATACAAAAATAATTAAATATACCTATGTACAATGATTGTGTACATATGTATAAAACACACAGGTGAGAAATAGTATCCATTGGAAACATGGTGGCATAGCACGGAAAAATCCATGTTGACTTCTCGCTATGGACTGAATTGTATTCTCCTCAAAGCTCATGTGTTGAAACTTTAAGCCATAAGTGATTGAATTTGCAGCTAGGCCCCTTAGGTATTAATTAAGGTTAAATTAGAGTATAAGGGTAGGCCTACCGCCCCAAATTAGTGTCATTATAAGAAGAGACAACACAGAGCCCACTTGCTTGCTCTCTCTGTCATGTGAGGACACAACAGGAAGGCAGCTGTCTGCGAGTCATAGACAGTCCTTTCCAAAGCCTGGCAATACTGCTACCCTCAACTTATACTCCTCGCCCTCCAGAACTATGAAGAATAAACCTCTTTTGGTTAAGCACCTAGTCTTTGGTATTTTTTTGTCACCCTAAGCTGAGCAACATATATGAAGAGGAAGAAACTGAAAGTAATGAATCAAACTCTTTATCTTAAAGAAACTATGTCTTTTCCTCTTGAGTGGAGATAAATGGTGATTTTTCATTTCCAAAGAACAGAATCTTCTTATAATTATACTAAAATTTAGGGCAAAAGCAATGTTTAAATATGAAGAGTAACTTTATAACTGTGCACATAAACATGGAATAATAATTTATTTTCTTTGTATGGCACTGTCTGGATAACAAGCCTTTTCCTCCACACTAACTTCATTTCATCCCTACAAAGTTAGTTAAATCAGCATCCTCATTTTTCAAATGACAGATGACAAAAATTACACAGAAGGCAGTATAAGTATAGGGAACTGATAATAACCTAAACCACCAGAGAACAAGGGTTAAAATCTTGGCCTTCAATTCAGTACATAATAAGAGACATAAAAAGACCAGATTTAAAGCCCATTTTCTAAATGTGAATGACTTTAGGGGAGAATTTAAATGTTTAATTTAACTTTCTCCTAATTTGAGGTAAACTAATACTGTATTCCAAACCAAATTGCATATCAATCTTATTTTACCTTTAGCAGCTAAAAATTTTTCATAGGACAAACAACAGTGACTCTTAGGTATCTAAGGTAAACTTGTGTTGATATCTTCCAAAAAACTACCAATCCATTTATTAACCCAGCAACCATTCATTTAGTACCATATTTTTAATAAGCATATAATTTGTTTTAGACATGGTGTTTAGTCCTGAGCATACCGTGGTAAAGAAAGTATTCATGATTTCTACCTTTAAGGAACTTACATCTTATGAGTTCATTTGAACCAACATGTACTGAAGACATACTAGATAACGAGTATGGTCATATATGAAACTAGATATGCAAAAATAAAGAGAGACTATAATTTCCTATAAGGAAAAATACATAGAAAATAATTTTAATATTGTGCAATCATATAGAAGTATATGCTTAATACAATGGTGACATAAATTCAGAGGATATCAACCTTTCTTACTGGGAGACATCATATAAAAGATTCTGTTTAGATTTTTATGGTCTGAATAGAAGAATATTAGATGCAAATGGTGAGGAAAGGAATTCTGTTCAAGTATAATAACTGATATAAATAGATACAAGACAAGATCATGAATAAGGCCACAGCAAAATCAATCAATTTCACATACTTTTGTCATTTTTGTGCAGATGTTGAGTTTAACCACAATGTATTATGTTGGAACTTGGGGCTGGAAAGCCAAACCATAATGAGCTTTCTATGCCATATGAAAAGCTTACTTCATTTTGTAGGAAATTGGAAACAATGGAGGAATTGGGAAGAGATTACTGAAATCTACTGGACCATGGAGAAAACAGTAGAGAAATAAGAGATTGGAAACCAGGAGATTATTTGAAAAATTGAGGTGGAATAAATTAGGACCTGAACCAAAGCTGTGGCAATTAAAATGAAAATAATTTATCAGTACAGTCACTCAAAAAGAGCATCTACTTCAACATCTTATTTTATAAATAAGACTTCAACCTCAGAAAGAAGTGGATTTTCCAATGACACAGAAAACCAAATTTAGACCTTGGGCCTCTTTTAATTTTCATTCCAACTAACATCACAATACCAGAATGCCCTACTTACACCTTAATTCTATTTCACATAATGACAGATTATAAGGCACACTGAGATTCCATAGAATCCCTTTCTTGATATTTTTATAGACTCCCACTCAAGCCTGATGACTTGCTGATCACTTAATCAAGTAAAGACAACTTAGGTAGAGAATTAAAGGATGCCCACACAGCTGAAAACTGCTTTTAATTTCCCAGCACTGTTGGTCTTAAGACAAGCCTTCAGCTACTGAGTTCAGCTTTATAAAACTGCCCTGTATGCAACAAATATAATGTCAATGCATCCCAGCCCCATCCAGATCAAGCCCTGCGGAATGTTGCCTGTGGGCATCAATAGCATAAAATGTCTCTGTTTTCCTAAGTTGTAGTTGGTGTAATTTAACCTTGCTTGAGTCAAGGAGTATAGCTGCCTGATGGCAAGTCACATCAACCTTTGAAAAAGCCTCCTTTGAGTAATATTACAAATTCTTGCAAGAGCTTACAGTCTGTCCTATTATATCGGATGTTCTAAACAAGTTCCCTGGCAATTTAACCTTAGACCCTTCCTCTGAATTTTGAACTCAACTCACAGAGCAAAAGAGTACCTCAATTACCCCATGTTGGTGCCACAAGATTTGAAAACATTAATTTGCATTGAGCACAGCTGGTAACATGGGAATTACTCAAACTGCACCCTAGAGATTCAATTGCTCAATCTATCTGCTGAGTTTAAATATGCTCTTTAACTTCAATTTACTGTGAAAATAGATTAGCATTTCCAAATTCTTGATATTTCTAAATTCTTGGTAAACACTAATGTTTGGGATCTGGGACTCAAAAATTTGAATTCCTCCAAAATCACAGGAACCATAAGTATTACTTCATAATAGTTCATGTAATCATAAGGAGTATCCATAATAATAAATATGCATTCTTTTGATAGGGTTATACTAAATTTCAGAACTTTTCCATTCAAAAAGATGTAATAATAGATGAATGTTTTATTATTTAAAACATACTTGGCCATGAGCCGATTTCCTTTTTTCTTAAAATAATTTCTACATTCCTCAGACTGTTTGATGTTATGAACATAAATTATTCAATAAACAAGTTACTAAACTTAATATCATTTATGAAGAACGATATCCTATAGAGTACATCAAACCCGGGAAAATTCCAGCAAATATTAATGTATTTGTCTGTTTGTTTTGGAGACAGGGTTTCACAATATAGCTCAGGCTGGCCTTAGACTCACTGTGTAGCCCAGGCTGGCCTGGAACTCATAGCAATCCTCCTTCCTCAGCCTCCCACGTACTCATGGTGGCATGCAATGCCACACCCAACTAATACTCTTGTATAATGCTTGAACAAACTAACATTCTTTTTCCCTTGAAAGATTAATGGCATTGTTTAGACTCAAATGTTGAAATTATTGATTTGGAATTTTCACTTTTGAAACTTGTTTATTCTTAGAACATTAATCACAAACATGTATATAAAGTATGGTTATGAACTTAGTGATATTTATGTTATTGGCAAGAATGAGGCACCAGTAGCTCCAGACAGAACAATAAGGACACATTTATAACTTGGCAACTCCATAACTAAGCCTTACTCATTAGAAATTGGAACACTTCTCTTTGTTCCAGACCTGGTTCTGGGAAACATCAACTTTGTTCTTACACTTGAGATATTAGCATGGCCTGCATCACAATTTGAAGTTGTCCTAGGAGTGTTTTCTGTTGAGGATTGCTTAGCTCTAAAAATTACAGAATCGCAACTTTTTTCTATTTTTCTCATTTCTGAACTTTTCTAAGGATTTGGGATTCAGAAAAAAATATAATCATCCCCCTTCCTGCACGCATGGCAATAGGAGAACCAATCCTCTCTTGGAAACCTGAAGCTACATCACACACAGCTGTGCTGGCAGCCAATCCTGACTTGCGAGTGTGGAAGAGGAACTGACATCCACAGTGCCTGAGAAGTCCATGGTTTTTAATCATGCATCAAACTCTTAATTTCAAGCAAAAATAATGTTTTCAAGAGTACCTTAGCCAAATGATTACAGATGGAGTTACTTTAAAAAATATCATTCAATGCTTAGTATTTATTTTTGAATCAAGGAATAAACAGACGTTCATGATACTAAAGGTCTGGAAGGGTGAGATGAATTTGGCAAGTTGTTCATTCAAAGGATCTTATTGTTACAGGTACCAATTTTGTTTCTCAGCTTCTCAGAGAAGCTTCATGACCATCAGTGTAATAGGTGAAGTATATAAATGAAGAGAAATTATCAAAGGACTCTGATTATTCTAGAGATAAAGATTTAATCTTTTTAAATGCATGAAGCCAGCATTGACTCAGTATTCTCACTGATTCCACAGTGATCATTGTTTCTATGTCTATATTTTTATGTCTTTCTGGCGAATTCTGCAAGGATACTGTAGACAAGAAATAGGGATCAAAGACTTTGTACAATTACCCGACATTGCATTGTGAGTGACATCTGGCTTCTAGAGAAAGGGGACATCTCTCTCAGGGTCTTTGCTCTCTGATTAATGAGGATGCATTCGTTACAGTGCAGGAACAGACAGCACCTTCACATTCTGGGAACTTAATTTATTAGTCAAAGGGGCAGGGGTTACGGAACATCAGAGAGAGAAGCGAAGGAAGGAGAGGAAGGGCAAGAACAGTCTTAGCTGGAGCAATACAGAAATGCGTAGTGCAAATCTAGCATAACAAAAGCAACAATGACTCAGAAATCAGCACAGCTTTGTAAAACCCAATGAAATTATTAAATAAACTAAATATTAATACCTCATCTGTATGTTGGGTATTAAGTGTTCCCAAGCCACTGCCACTTACCTCTACATAGAACTGATTGTAAGGAGTTATATTCAAAAATCAAAAGGTCAGGGTCAGCAAATAAAAATAAAATACTATTCTAAAGCTCTTACTACCTCTTGCCCAAACAGTAGCTGAGTCAAAGGGAACATATTTGATAGAGTCCTCCCTTTCAAACATGATCATTCTTTCAGTATAGTTAGAAACCTGGGCTGTCGGGGGAAGAGAGATCAACATATGTTATGCAGTGGAGCTGACTCCTGCTTCTATTACTTCTCTCCACCTCTGCAGCAAAATGAGGACTAATAACTCTGCCCTAATTCTCCCAAAGTGGGTGCATATTTTGCTACAGATAGTTCAAAGTAACACTATTCAAAAGCTCTTACTTTGAAAGAAATAAATGCATTTCTTAGGATTTCTACGCAAGCTATCACATGGAGTTTATTATTGCTGGAAAAATAACGAGTCAACGCCAATTTAAAGTAGCATAGTTATGTAAAAATCTGGCTACTTTTTCACTAAACTCAGTTCTCTTTTCCTCTGAACACAGATAGGCTCAATTTCCCTGCCTTCCTCGTACTTGTGTGTGCCACTAACCTAAGCCCTTGCTCATCATTTTTGAGTGGAAGTGCCCACAAAAGCCTTCCACATAAGGACCCCTGCCCTTGCCTTCCCATCAGCCCCATAGTGGAGCTCAGTTGTTTGGGCACCATGCTTAAGAGGGCAAGGCCAAAATGCTGAAGAAGTTGGGCTCCTTAGAGGAGACTATCATCTGCCAATCCAAAACACCCATTTGGGATTTTGTGGAGCCAAAATATAACTTCTATGTATTGGTGTCATTATACATTTGTCATTGTTATTAAAACAGCTAATGATACGTTAACCACCACAATGATTATAGCCATGTAAAGCCATATTTTATCACATATTTTCAGAGATACTAGGCTATCTGAAAGACCAGTGTGTAGTTTTACTAAAATAAAAACATGTCCCTCACATGCTCTCAAATAATCACGTCTATTAACTTAGGTTAGAATTAGTTATTGCTCACCATCCTATCTCCAGGATGCTCTTTGCCTTATTTCATAGGTATAAGCCTCTGAAGATCATGTATGTGTGTGTGTGTGTGTGTGTGTGTATGAATATTTGACAGTGTGCTAAGAACAGTAGTTTCTCAACAGAGAGCAACAGTGATGCTGATTGAAACCATGAATATTATTTATTACTATGAGCTTTACTTTACCTCAAACTGAGCTTTTACAATTCTACAAAAGTGAAAAATACACAGAGATACCCGAAGTTAATTTCATATTTAGTCCCTTGAAAAAGAAACAAAAATAACAATAAAAATAATAATAAAATAAAAATAATTTAAAGGAAAATAGTAGTATGTTTATATGATCTTCAAAGCATCATCAGACCATTTTAAGTCTTAGCTAATATATGAGGAAGACAGCAAAGCTTGTTCATGAGTGAATGCAGCTCACACTATATGAGAAAAATCTACAGTTCTTAAAGTGCTCATCCAACTACCAAGAAGCAGAGTATAACTGACTAGTCTCTTCTCTTTATTCTGTCATCCCCTTGTCTTCATTAAGTGTCTTGTTTAGAGAGAGAAACGCTATGGGAACCACTTTTCTCTTCCCCAAAGAATATCTGTAAGTCACATAATGTTATAACACATTTGCATTCTTAAACAAATAGAACTCAGACAAACAATTTAAAAATGATTATTTATGCCCTAGGAAGCCGTGTTTCCCTGAAGTACCCTCAAAAGGTCAACCACTGCCTCCAACTCCGCTGCCTACACCCTGACCTGGAAGTACCATTGATAATGACCCCTCAGCTGCAGGACTTGAAGACTTAATCATTTGACATACAAGCAGCCCGGGGCATTCATAGCTGGCATTTTCCTTCTTGAGATGTACACAAACAATATGCATTTTAAACAATCCAACGCACCAGTGCTTAAAATAGACCTGGCGCAGCGCTAGCTCCTCCTCGGGAGCAGCTTCTTTCTCAGCATCTCACTCTCTCCCTCCAAGGCACATGCGGGGATGTGGAGCTGGCGGAGGCAGCTGCAACAAGAAGCTGCACGTATTCCTGGCATCTCCCCCACATTTCACAAGCCTGCCTGTCATCTGGATAGCCGGAAACCGAACTGCAGGACCATGTAACTAACTCCAGCCCCTCCAGGGGGAAAATGTTAGGCTCTGTTCAGGGAAATAAACTCTTCGCTGAAAAAACTTCACCCTTCCTTTGTCTAAGTGAAACCTGAGTCGAAGACATTCGCCCCAAGTAGCATGATCACTATGTTCTTCCAAGTTGTGCCAATATGTTTTTGTGAAAAGAAGCCTAGATTATTGGACACGGTTATTTCTGCTGATCATTGAGACTCACAGGCTCCAGAGGAAACTGAATAGTGATACAACCAAGGCATGGGAGGAGCTGTGGATCTAGAATCTGTGTTTTCAATGCCAATGGGGAAACTTACAGAGACAAAAATGCATATTTTTTGAAGGAAAAAATCCTAAACACTACTAAAAATGAGCCATAGATTGTCAAGTGAAATTCTAAAATGGAAAAGAGAGGAATTATTTTTCTGAAATGTGAACAGAAAATAAGGCCATAAGAGAATTTTTTTTTCCATCCAGAAGGACTGCACGGAGTTAGTTACCTATTACTTTTTGTCAGAATTAGTGGGAAATCTCACCTGCTCATCTAAAATTTTCAGCTGAGTCGCAGATGGCCTGTGATGCCATCCTGTCATCCATAGCACAAAGAACACTTTCTATGCCTAGTACAGAAACCCCCAAACCCAGGCATAGTGACTGAAGCCAAACCAAAGGTCATGAATCAGCATCGGCTGTAAGGCAATCTGGCAGGAAATCATTAGGCATTGATTCACCATTTATTCATTCAACAAACTTTTACTGAGCCAGGCACTATATTTGGTATGAAGATGGCTTTGAGGAAAAAGAGCAAGTCAGTGTGCACAGGGATTGCCAGAGAAGGCTGTGCAGCATACTTGCCATGATTCATATCTTGCTAGTTTTGGTCACAGGTACTTGACTCTTTTTTGCTATTTAATATTTTTTCTTAATTTATTTCACCCACTGAAGGGTTTAATCTTAATAAGAGAGAGAGAGAGACAAATAAAACAGAAAAAGCTTGCCACCATAAAACATGATCTCTCTCTCTCTCTCTCTCTCATTTTTTGATTGCTTGACACCAAGAAAATGAAACCTTACTCTTACCATGTGTTGTGTTTTAATAAACTGTACATTAGTTTCATTCAACTGCTCCAGCCCCTGGCTATTCACTTTTCTGTATATTAGTTTTAAATACACATTGCTTGCAATAACATTGTAGCAAGAGCTATGCCTCAAGTTAAGAAATAGTTAGGATTGCTTTATATTTGCAGTCCCATTGAAAACATTTATTCAATCAAAGGGAAAAATAAATGTGGTCCCTCAGCTTTGTCAAGTATAAACTGTTATTGATCCCCTAAATGAAATTTGTTCATGCTGATCGATCAAACACATTATCTTTTTTCCAGTCCATTACCAGCAATTGGAAACTCTCAAGCATCAATAGTTGTTTGACCACATACAGTTGTAAATTTAGATAACTTTCAAACCTAAATTATTTCTCTCCAACCATCTCTCCCAGAAATGATGTTGACATTGAGATGATTTTGTTCTCAGCTGATGGTTAAAAAAGGATTGAATAACATGTTAGCAATAATTGGTGTCTCTGCCAGTGGGATATGTAGCAATAGGGAAGAGTCAAAAGTTAGAATTTATCATCTTAGTAACAGTACACCTATAAACTTTTTCTTTCTTGGACTCCTTACAGTAGGGCCATCCCAAATTTAATGCATTCTCAAATGCATTGGTAAAACACAGAATCATTCCCTTTTGAGTTTTTCTGCTTACACATTCTGTTAGCACTGAGTGGCCTATGATTTACTATCCCATTCAAGTGGCACCTTACATAACAAAATAATCTACTAGGAATGCAATATCTCTATAAAACACCCAATGTTTATATCAAGGATGAACTTCAGGGGAGCTTGTTGTTACACAAAACCTTAAGAAGCAAGTCTAGCCTGATAAAGATAACAGATTTTCTTCTATTCACTCTGCAAATTAGCCATTCATTAATTCCAGTCTCATATTTTGTCTTATATTTCATCTTATTACTATACAATGGTCTGTTATATCATAAGATCTATTGCTCTGCAAGTCAAATTGTACTTCCTGTTTACACATTGAAGCATGGTGCAATAAATTAATTCCATGGTATTGTACTGTTCCTCATATCAGCACTTGATTAGGCTCTATAGTCATAGCCTTATTGAGCTGAAAAGTACTAGAACAGATCTAAGTAGTAAGTAGATTCTATGATCATAATCATGCAAATATCACAAATATTCTAATTAAAAATCCAAATCAGTAGAGAACACCAAAGGAACATATGCATTCATTTAAAATAAGACCATGAGCCAGAGATTTAGCTCAGTGGTTCTGCCTCCTGCCTCACAAGCACAAGGACCTGAGTTTGATCCTCAGTACCAAAACAAACAAAAAAAGACAATGAATTCACTCACATTTTCATTCACAGGAAGAATTCTACTCTCCTTATATATTCTCTCTCTCTCTCTCTCTCTCTCTCTCTCTCTCTCTCTTTCTCTCTCTCAATACTGGGAATTGAACTCAGGACCTTGCACTTAGGAGGCAGGCAGCAGCACCACTGAGCTAAATCCTTGGCCCTTTATATTGTCTCTTAATAATAAAGTAGTAATTTTTCATTATTAAAGAACATTGTTAACGTTCCATCTGTGAATGGAAATATGTTTTGGGCTCCTTCAAATACTGTGGTTCTTTTGCTTTATTTAGTTTTTTTTTTCTATGTTACTTTTTCTAGTTCATAATTTTGCTTTTCATCAGAGAATATCTTGTGCTCCTGAGTATAAAATTAGTTTCTCACTATTAGTTTCAATTAAGTCAACTCTCTAGAACTCAGGTTCACTCTTCAAAAGGAATTCAATTTAGGGTTGACTGTGTTTTTTAAAAAGTAACTTTCACCTATTGATAGGCATCATCGCGGACTTACTTTCTACTGCTGTCAATACCACATGTATTTGTCTTCTGTCTTGCTGATAGGTAATAATTTTCCAAGCAAGCTTAGGGAGTAGTGACTCTTTATTAAAACTAATAAAGGTGGGAATCACAGGTTTTTAAAAATCACTCTGGAAACTATTACTGACAAGTCTGTCGTGCATTTCTAAACAGAAAAGAAATAGTGAGCAGTTAACATGACTTGTCACCATAGCACACTGGTGACTTTTCTGCTTTTCATTGCCCTAGTATATAATGTGCTTCCTCTTAGAAAAGTAATAAAAGCAATCATTCAAGTAGGGAAGCCTATCAAGTGCATCAAAGTATAAAAACCAGCTCTTAATGATGGGCTAATTATACATCCTATTAATCCAGATATAAGTATGATGAATAACTCAAAATAGAGAAGAGGGTTAAACCTAGGCAGAGGGGCACAAGTTTATAATCTCAGCAGTCTGGAAGCCTGAGGCAGGAAGACAGCAAATTTGAGGCCAGCCTGGGCAACTTAGCAACTTAGGGAGAACTTATGTCAAAAAAAAAATTTGTTTTAAGAGGCTGAGGATACAGTTGAATAAGAAATTCTGCAAATTACAAGTATGGAAGAAGAAGAAGAGGAAGAGAAGGAGAAGGAGGAAAAGGAGAAGGAGGTTTTTCTAATTTCTCCTTTAAAAAACAAATAGGGAGTTGGATATATAACTTGTTTCATTGGAGGGGCAGTTTTGAGGAAATGACTTCAAAGCTAGCATTACTAGATTTAAATTTTGTCTTTACCACTAAGAGATCTATAAGTCCAGTTATGTCATGATACCAGGTACGATTTCAAGAAAAATGGAAAGAGATGATGCATTTAAAAGACATGTACTAGCTGAGTAGTATTCATTTTATAGAAAAACCACATCTTCTAAATTCAATAGTGTCTCATATTAATGCAGAAATTCATATTTTTCAACTATTATTATCATGTCATATGCTTTCCTATTCTTTAGATTTTAGCATAATTTTGTTTATATTTCACTGCATTTCTTTAAAGAACAACAAATAGTTGAATCTTGTTTTGAGATCCACTCTTATACTATGGCCTTAGAATGGTCAGACCCTTTCTTTAAATGTAATTCTATTGTTATGTTTATTCATTTATTTATTTTGGAACCGAGGATCAAACTCAGGTCCTTGTGCTTGCTATGCAGGCGGTGGAACCACTGAGCTAAATCCCCAGCCCAATATTGTTATGTTTAAAACAAGAATTTTAATACTTCTTTTCTTGGGGCTACAGGTTGTTTTCATTTTTCTCTTTTTTAAAACTTTTTGGATTAAATATGTTTATAATTACATTTTATGTTTTTCAACAACAGCTTTTTGTTTTGTGGTTTCAGTGGTTCCTTAAGATTTTATATCTTTAATTTATCACAGTATAACTTTCAGATATATTATGTTTTATATAAAAAAATGTAAAACAAGTTGGGAGTGGTGGCGAAAGCCTGTAATCCCAACACTCAGGAGGAGGATCACTGTGAGTTCAAGACCAGCCTGGGCTACATAGTGAGTTCCAGGTCAGTCTCAACTACATAGCGAGACCCCGTCTCAAAACACAAAAAACAAACAAAGAAAAAAGTTAAAACAAAATTTCTTTACTCTTGTCCTTTGTAGATCTCTTTGTTATTCATTTTCCTTCAAGATGAGCTATGGACTATGTATTAAATTATCATTTTATATAAGTATTCAAATATCTTTAAAATATTTAGATCATAAGAAGTTATATATTTTCAATGTAAAAATCTTCTGATTTTTATTTTGTAGATACATATTTTCAGCAGTATACATTTTCCTTCTAAATTAAGAGTTTATTTTTACATAATTTTGTAGAGATTATTTGCTGGTAATAGTCTGTCCCTTTTTATGTGTCTAAGACTTTTATTTAACACTTATTTGGAAAGATATTTTCAGTGATTATATAGTTCTAATGCTTTATATCAATAAAAACAGTTTTTTATTGTTGTTTATACCATTTTTCTACAAATGCTTTTTATTAATCATGGTTAGCTTTATTTTTATGATGTAACTTGTAATATTCTTTTTTCCCCTATTAAGTTTATTGGTACACTTTAGGTATACAAGACAGTTACATTCATAATTGGGATCTTGTATCTTTACATGATATATCTTGGTTATTATTTTTTCCTCACTCTCCTACAATCCCTCCACGCCCTCCACCTTTCCTATTTACAAAGACTTTCTTTCCATTATTTCCTTTTCTTATGTTTTTTCTTTTCCCTTCTTTCCTTTCACCTACTCCTCCCACTTCCCCCCTCCTTTAGACCTTTTCTTTCTATTTCAATTACACATTTTGATTCTTATTTACACATTTAATTTTTATACCAGAGAAACTACTCAGTATTTATACATGTTTGTCCAATGTAATTCTCTTTATGTTTGCTGAACAGGGACTGTGGCCAGGATTTTGTATCTGAGGCTTTATAATTTTTATTAATTTTAGAGAAGAAAATTAGTCATTTGTTCTTCAACTGCTTTCTATTATGCCACCTTCTCTTTCATAGAGACTTCAGTTATATCTATGACTTCTTGAAGTTGGCCTGAAGCCTGCTTGCTATGTTACTCACTTTTGGGTTTCCTTTTTTTTTTTCTCCTTTGTGTTTCATTTGGGATAGTTTTTATTATGTCTTTCAGGTTAATCTTTTCTTCTATGATGTCTAATCTGCTTTTTATCTCTGAAGTTCAGTTTCTGCATAGTTTCATATAAAATGTGCCCCATATTGCCTCTAGATATTTTAAACATATGAAGGAGAGTCACCTTAGTGATAGGATACTCACTTTTGCTTTAAAAATACAAAAAGCCTGAAAGTGAAGGGATAGAGAAAGATAGGCTGTATAAATGTTAACCAATAAATAGGAGGAGTGGCTTTGCTTTTCTTGTATAAAATAGATATAAAAGTTAAGAAAAAAATTCACAAAAGACAAAAAGACTATTATGTAATCTATTATATAATGGTAAAGGCATTATTTAAAGCAAATAACATAATAATTTTTAATATATATGAACCCAACATCAGAAATCTTACATATATAAGATATGTATTAGTAGAATGGAAGGTAAGTTTTAGGCAATGAAATAATAGTAGAGAATTTCAGCCATTCACTTTTGACAGAAAGTAGCCAAATAAATGTCCGCCAACAGATGAATGAATAAAGAAAATATGGCATATACGTACGGTGGAATATTATTCATCCTTTAAAAAGAAGGAAAGCTTATCATTTGTGACAGCCATTTAGGGACCTGAAGGGTTTATGCTAAGTGAAATAAGCTAATCAAGAAAAATGAATACTGCATGATTTCACTTTATGTAAAATCTAACATGGTCAGACATAGATGCAGAAAAGAAAATGATGGATTCAAAAGTATCTGGAGGGAATGAGGAGGTGAAGGTTATGACTCATAGTTTCAATTATGCAAGATAAATAAGGTTTGGATACAAACGCAATATAGTGTTCCTAGTTAATAACACTGCATTGTGCAATCAAAGTCATCTCCACATAAAGATAATAATAATAAGAGGGTAAGAAGAAACTCTGGGCATGGTTAGATGTTAATGGCCAGATGATGGTGATATGGTAATGGCTTGATGCATGTACGCTTATCCCTAACTGACTGAAAAACTGCATATCCGTTTTAATAAAGTACTTTAAAAAAGAAAATCAGCCTATATAATTTATCATCAAGAACAAATAGATGATAGAAAATGATTTAGATGAAACCCAATAAAACAAAATTTACAGTAGAACTCAACATCCATTGTTAATGGTAACTTTCAGAAAACTAGGGATAGAATTCCCTCAAATTGGTATTGATCATGTATGAAAAACTTAGTTTATTTCATACTTCACAGTGAAAAAATCTAGCATGCTATTAAAAACAAGATAACGCTATCTATTCCACATTGTAGTAAAAATCTATCTAAAGGAGTAAGGCAAGCAAAATAATAAGGAGCCATAAATACTGAAGTGAAAGAAATAAATCTGACCTACTCAGAAAAGAAGATATTATGTCAACAAAGAAAAAATGCCAAGGAATTTGCAAAAAAAAAAAAATCCCACTTGAAATGTAAGTTTATGAGGTTTTCAGGATTCCAAGTTGACATGCAATGATCAATTAAAACTTTATGGGTCCAGGGATTTAGCTCAGTGGTTCTTGCACCTGCCTCACAAGCATGAGGGCCAGAGTTTGATGATCCCTGGTAAAAAAAAAAAAAAAAAAAAAAAAAAATTAGGCTGTGCTGTACGTAGTTGTTCCAATGGTAAAATACTTAAGTATAAATCGAACAAAGCATTTTTAGGATTTGTATTCTTCATGTTAAAAAAACCAATTAATTCTTCTAAAAGGTTTAAGTGAATGTAAAGACTTATCATGTTGGTGGATTGGAATATCCAATTATCTCAGACTGATATTCAAGCTTAATATAAGTCCTGTTAAACTCCTGCCAACACTTTTGTAGATGTAGATAAAAATGTTTTAAAATGAATATATGAAGACAGATGATTAAAATATTGCTTAAAAATGAAGTGAGATCCATCAGTCCACCCAGTGTCAAGTCCTACGCAAAAGCTACAATAATTCTGACTGAGGCATTGGTGAGGGATAAACATATAACCCAGATCAATATGTTCAGCTAATTTTTGTGTGGGATGAAAAGCTATTCAATGGATGAAACAAATTGTAGTGGAACAATTGCACACACATTGGCAAAAATAAACCTTGACCTCAGTGTCACATAGATGTAAATGTGAAATGCAATAAAAGTTTTAAAATTTTCAAATAACTCCCTGGAGCATCTGTAACCTGCAATTATGCAAGAATTTCTTAAACCTAATAACGTAATCACAAACTATAAAAGAAAACAATACTAGGATATTCTTAAGAATATGAAAACACACTATAGTCAGAGAAAATATTTATAAATCACATACTCAGAACATATAAAGAACTTATATTTGATTAAAGACATGTATCTAGAATTTCTAAATTCTCAGAACTGGACACTAAGAAAATAAACTCAATTTTATGGACAAAAGACATACATGGAGACTTTCCTCAGAGACAACATATGTATCACCACAAGAAAAGATTAAACATCACTAGGTATTAAGGAAAACCAAAATAAAACAATGATGAAAATTACTATACACCTGTAGAATGGCAAAAATACTTCTGTGATGTTCAATATGTCTTTGTGGGGACATATACTTATGTTCCTATACTATCCAAGCACAGAATTATGAGTCCAAGTGTTTGGTATATATTTACCATTTAGAGACAATTCCAAACTCTTTCCCAAAGGGATTACACCATTGTAGTTGCTCACCAGAAGTGCTGAGAATTTCAGTTCCTCTACATCACCAACACTCAGTATAGCCAGATGCTTTATTTTAATCATTGTAAAAGGTGTGAAAGTATCTTACTGTGAGTAGTGAAGAGGAGCAACTAGATTTCTGATGCATTTTTTAATGTAAAGAAGCACAGACACTCAAGAAAAGTTTGATATTTCTTTAAGTGTACTTTAAACATACACTTACCATAAGGCAAGCAATCATCTTTCCAGTTTGTATTTTTCATTAAAAAATGAAATTTTACATTCCTACAAATCCCTATACATGAGAATTTAAACAACCACCAGGAACAGGAAACAATTTAAATGTCCTTCCACATGGAGTGGTTAAACAAACTGTGGAATATCTATACAGTGTAATAGTACTAAGCCATAAAAAGGAACAGACTATGGACAGATAACAACTTGGATAAATCTTAAACATTGCGTGGAAGAAGTTGCTCTCCAAATGCATAATTCAGTTCACATGGCATTTTTGGAAAGACAAAACTAGAATGATAAAGCATAGTACAACTTAGGAGGGCCAGGTTATTGCTAAGAGAGTTGAGACTTTGGGGGTAATGGAACTGTTTTGTATCTTAATTGTTCTGGTACCTACATAAAATAATACATGTAGTAGCAACTATACAACTGTCAATTTTACTGGATCTTAACTTTTAAAGAATTTTGAAGATTTATTTAAAGATAATATTTTAAAATTAAAAACTAAACCTCATAATTAAGAAATCAACAACTCAGCAAAAATAGCCAAATGGTTTGAATAAATATTTATTTTAAAATAAATATTTATTTTAAAATTTTATACACAAAAGGATTGATGAATTTTGAAATAATTATATTATGTGGACTAATGCTTATAGAAGAAATAAGTAATCTCTGTATGATTCCATTTATACAAAATATGTAAAATTCTACAGACAGACTGGTAGATTGCCAGGGGATAGGGTGATGGCAGCAGGGAGGGATAAGTCAGGAAAGGGAGGGACCAGTGGCAGAGAGAGAGGAAGAAGGTCAAAAGGGAACTTTTGAGTGTTGTAGGTATTTTTTATTTCCTGACACCAGAGATAGCTTTATAGATGCAATCATAAGTTGCCATTTTCCAAATTGTACTTTTAAAATATACAATTTAGTGCATATCAATTTTACCTAAGCCAAGCTATTTAGAAATACATGGTCAAATAAGTTGTGAAATGTGAGATACGAGTTGGAACTGAAATAATATTGTGGAAGGCACTTGTAATTATTTTTCACCTGTTTAAAAAAAGGGTTTAAAAAAGAAACATAAACACTTGTCCCTTGGAGACCACAAGACCATTTTTCCTCATTTCCAGTCTTTACTTCAATTCTCAATCTGATGCAAAGATAGCCCATTAGGGCAACAAGAAGAAGGATATTAAGTTCGGTCAGTTTTACTGTCCTCTTCCTAATCTCATGGGAAGTGCCAAGCCCCATGCTGCACTGAAGAACAGAGCTCATAGTTTTCCTTCCAACCTTCTCAACAAGAGTAGATATGGTTGATTTGTGAGAGGGTTTAGCACAGACAATTCATCAGGACCATTGTCAGGATTGTCTGTAGCATGAAAAGCTGTTTCTGAAGCTCTTGCTAAGTGTAGTTCCATTCAAGTGAGAGTTTAAAATAAAAAAATCTCAGTTTTTCTAAGAAAAATCCCAGAGGATCAGCAGATTTAGTGTCATCTGAATATTCCATACACAATTTTCCTTCCTAGCTCATGTCTATTTAAGCGATTTTTGAAAGCTGTAATTACATAAACACAGAGCCTCCCACACTCTGACAAGTGGAAAAACACATATTAACTCCAGACAAAATGTGGGTAGTAGTATCTTCTTTTTTTCTCTAAGTGAGTTGTATACTGTCAGAAACTATGAAAGACTACTTCAAACAGCAATAAGTCACCATAAGTCTTTCACGTTAGAAACTGTCATACTGTTTCCTAGGATATTATTTTACTTTATTATGTCTCCTGGGTAATATAAGAGGTAAAACAGCCGAGCTCTTAAATCCAATTCTTTTTCTGTCAGATAGTACCAATCCATCCCTTTACTAAATTCGGTGTGCAAGAGCTGGTCAATTAGAAAAATAACTTCTGTGTTTTAATTATGGCACACATTAAGAGGAATTTCTTCTCACACTGAGAGTTACATGTGTTGTTGTGTGGGTGAAAATGAAAAAGAAAGACATGATGTAAATTTATCCTTTGGTTTACAAACAAGACAAATCTAATGGAGGATATCATGTTTGTATCAATGTGAAAACAAGATACAAATCAAAATCAGATGTAGAAATTTGCATGATTTTTAACCTTAGAAAAATGTTATATTTTAATGTTCATTTATATGGTCATTCAATAATGTTTGTTGAGTGTTTTCCATTAAAATCTAGCATGGGAAATTAAAATTATCTTGGAAAAATTGTGAGGAATTAGTAGAATGAGAATTGGGACTGGGTTTGTGCTGTGTCCCATCTCTATTGAAAACATGCCATAAACCCAGGCATTATTCTAGGCCCTTTAATTTTATTATCTCAGTTAAGCCTTACACAACAGCCCTATAGTATAGATTCTCTTATTATCCCAGTTTTGCAGATGATTAGATTGAGGCACCAAAAGATTAACTTGCCCAAAGTTTGTAGTAATAAAGATTTGAATGATTGCTATCTGACTTGAGATCATATGCTCCCCACTAGATATCAATGAAGCAACAACCAAAAAGGATAAATGGCCAGTCATATGTGTCATATGTGAAGCTGATTGTAGAGGTGCTTAGAGGGTGTTTAAGGGGTCAGGGACATAAGATGTGCTCTTTTCTATTTCTTCTCTTTTGTTTTCCCCTTCTTAAACTTTTATGTTTTCTTCTATTGTACAGATTTTATTCTACAGAGAAAAATATAATGAAGTCATTAGTAATTGGTCCACCTCTCACTGAAAAATGTAGGAACAAGTAAGAAAAGGAAGTGGGCAAGCAAATTTTTGTGTTAATCTTTAGAGAGATTGGTTTCAAACATGTGAAGACTGAGTGAAGATTTAGCTGGTATGTCACATAACCCTGTCAATCTCGAAACACATGTCTAAGATTTTTGAGGACTTTTGGGTGGTAAGAGCTCCTGAGATACATGGTCAAGAAATAGATCACCTCTGCTGGACCGGATCATCTTACGACTAGAAGAGGAGTATCTGGTCAGTAGGACTGTGAGAGTAGAAAGAAGTAAACCTTAGAGTCATTGAAATTTTGGGGGTTTTTGTTATAACAACTAGCATTACTCACTCCAATTAAAACAGAATTTCTTGCCAGGAACAAAGTTCCACTGTAAAGCAAATATAAAATGTATGGCATTGGCTTTGAAGTCAGATGTAGGAGTCAAAAAAATAGACACAGCAAGCTGAGCAGCTGGAAACTCACATTTTATTTTGCAATATGCTTAGTGAGCCTGACCATCTGGAAGATAGAATATATGTTTCCCAAGATTATAACTTTACGGAAGTTGTTGGAACATGTCAGAATATTGTAGGCTACCCCATGCTGTTTTGGATAAGTGATTATAAGAAAGAGATTTCAAGAAAAACTTACCTGAATTTTTTAATTAGAAATGAGAGAAAATAAAGTCAACATCCTTATTTATTTGAAAATGATGCTTATTTCTGGACCCTTAAATAGTAAGACACTCTGCACACTAGTGTGCGTGGTGGCACACTCCTTTAATCCCAGCATTCGGGAGGCTGAGACAGGAGGACTGCGGTTAGTTTGAGACCAGCCTGGGCTACATAGTGAGTTCCAGGTAAGTCTCAACTACATAGTGAGACACTGTCTCAAAAAAAAAAAAAAAAGTAAAACACATAAGTGTAACAAATCTATGAGCATTACAATCAAATAAAGTGTCCCAATATTACAGTAAAAGTTCATTCAATCTCTCTATCCAAGTCATTACACTAACAGAGTTAGAGTTATAAGAAAGCAAGGAAAGAGCAGGCCAGGGATTTAGCTCAGTGGTTCTGCTGCCTACCTCGAAAGCACAAGGTCCTGAGTTCCATCCCCAGTACCAAAATAATAATAATAATAATAATAATAATAATAATAATAATAATAATAATAATAAGCCTGGTGTGGCTGCGCATGCCTGTGATCCCAGCACTTCAGGAGGATCACTGTGAGTTCGAGACCAGCCTGGACTACAGAGTGAATTCCAGGTCAGTCTCAACTACATAGTGAGACCCTGTTTCTAAAAACAAAACAAAACAAGAAAAGAAAGAGCTTTTTTGTTTCCCATCCATAAATTAAATGCAGGTGAATGTAGGACCTTGGAAGTGTTACAAGATAAAATTATCTGTGTTCTACAAAGTAAACATAGGGGACGGTGGCCAACAGGAAACACCTCCAGAGAATGTGCAAGAAAGAAACTTGCATATCATTGATATTTTGTCAGACACAAAGACTTCAGGATTCTAATCTAATCTCCATTGTTTTATCCCTTTTTTGAATTTTTATGGCACTTAATCTGTGATAACCACTGTTCTAAATGTTTTATGCATACAGTTGGCTCTCTTTATTTGTGGGTTTTACCTCCATGGACTCAAGCAACTCTAAATTGAAAATGTATACATAAAATACATGTGCAAATATTTTTACCTTTTCATCATTCCCTGTATTAATCACTTCTCGTTTACTTGACAAGATGCCTGACACTCACAATTTAAAGGCAGAGGGGTTTGTCTTGGCTCACAGGTTTTAGATGATTCATTTAATGATTGGTTTGCTCCAACACAAAAATATCACGGTTGGAAGGCATGACAGAAAAATACCACTCACCCCACGGAAGCTAGGAAACCAAGAGGTACAGAGGATCGGTGGTCAGGTCACATTCCTAGTGATTCACCTCCAACCAGCCTGCACTTCCTAACAGAACATTTATCTCTTGAAGTCATTAGTGGATAAGTCTACTGATGAATGTGGTATCCCCATGATCCCAATCACCTTTCAGACACATGAGAATTTTGGGGGCATTTTTGTCCCCCAAACTCATGTCCATCTCATTATGGAAAAATGTGTTTAGTCCATCCTTAAGAGCCATCCAGCAAAGCCCAAGTCCAAAGTCCAAGTCCAAAGTCTCCTATGACATTCAAGGCAATTTCTTAGCTATGAGCCCTATAAAAATAAAAAAAAGTTAAATAATTTCATCAAACAATAACTCAGGATCAGAATTCCCATTTCTAAATGGAGAAATAGAGAGATAGATATAAAGGGATCAGACCAAGTGAAATCACAAAACCCAAGAGGATAAACATTAAATACTGTAATTTCATGTCCCTAAGCTTTGGTAAGTAGTGGGAGATGTGAACTCCAAAATGTTTGGTGGACACCCTTTACAACATTGCTGGTTGCAGCCCACATGAACCAGCCTCTGTCCTGGCTCCTCTCACTCCCTGGGGTTTTTCTCAGCACAGGATGCACTTCCTAGCACCTCCACATCCTGGGATATTCACTGTAATTTTCGCTTCGCTCCTACCCAGCTTCACACATTGCCTTCTTGAGGGCACATTGCCTGGTCTTTCTTTGAAATCTGGGTGGAAACTTTCAAGACCCACAACTATTGCATTCTGCATACATGAAAAATTAGCACCATGTGAATGACAGCAAGGTCTGCCTCACACTGCAGCAGTACCCTGTTCCTCCTGGACCATGGCTGCAGTAGCCTTTTAATGCTTGAGTGACTCAGTAAGGGAAAATAAATCCCATGCAACCAATTTCCTATTTAGCCCTTCCCCAACAGGGATCTAAGGAATCTCTTCTCCAATGAAAGGGTTACACTTTTGCAACTTTAACTCTATGTTGGGTGGGCTTTTGCTCTCTCTATGGCACCGTATTTGCAAGCATTTCCTTTATGATGAAATTTAAAAATAATTTAGCTCAGCTCTTTTCTCCTGATTCTCACTATAAATGTGACTAAAAGCAGCCATCAGTACTGTATATATGCTCTATTCTGGTTTCCTTCAATTACCTCTGAAAGACTAATCAGTATATCACCTCACCAGAATCACCCATCAAGCTCTGCTTATATAGAAATCTAGGACTTCTCTAGCCTGGATCTCCAAAAATTTCCAAACTCGTCCAGTTTTAAAGGCAACAAGCTTATTCTCAATACCAATCTTCTGTATTAATCCCTTTCTCATCACAGGGACAAAAGATTCAACACCTATAACTTAGACAAGAACAGTTCTTTGTTTTTTGGGTTTTTTTTGTTTTGTTCTTTTTTTGGCTCACAGTCTTCAGAGGATTTGATCCATGATTGGCTAACTTGCAGGCAGAAATGGCATGGAGGATATGCATGTCAGAAAAATGTTGTTCACTTCATGGCAGCTAGAAAACAAAGAAAGCACAGAAGAGCTGGGGACAAGGGGACAAGAACACATCCTTCCAGGTAACAGACCTAAAATAACCGCGGTAACATACCTACAATAAATCCCTACTTCCTGAGCTCATTCACCCCCTGGACCCACCAATGGTTGAATGCCCTGATGAGTATTGTGCCTCTTGGTCTAATCACCTTACAAATGCATGAGACTTTGGGGGTACGTTTTAGATTTAAACCATACCATCCCTAGTAACAAATATTTGCATTGAATTTACATTATACATTATAAATAATGTAGAAATAAAGTATGTGGGGAAAATAAGTGGTAAAGGACTTGACCATTAATATCAAAAGTGGAGGTCACAGAACTGATTCCGTGGACACAGAGGGAAGACTATCAAATATTGTACACATATGTATATAAAGCTCATTAATTACTATAATAAATAAAAGATGTATATTAGACATTAATATTTAATTCTACCATAGTAGACATGAAAATCTTTTAACTGTCAAAGGTCTGTTTGGCTAAAGAATACATAGAGCATGAGGAAGTCTTCAGTTAATACTATACACTTGTTTGAGAAGTAGCCATAATGGCATCTCTTTCACAATATTACCTTATTTATTTCTTTATGAGTCAGTTCATTTTGATAACACGATTTCTAACCAAAGGAAATTGAATCCAATTTAACAAATATAGTACAAGACAGAGTTCTCTGCATTTCACTTCACCTATATAAATAAAGAACACCCTCATATATTGTAAAATCATTAAATAAGCACTAGCAGTGCACATAGTATTGCTCAAGTGTCTGCTGGGGATCTGGAGATAATTTATTCCATAACAGCTTCACCAGCTGGGCCAAGGGCCTGTAAGGTCTTCAAGCTTCTCTGACAGCAGCAAATATTTCAAGTGTCTGTGCATGGGCACAGACTTCTGAGTGTCTTCTGATTTTCTATTTCCCATGTGAAGTCCCTCTTGGTTCAGGGTTGATCCTATCCAGGGAGTAAGAATGGCAGATATTATGTGCGTTCTTCCTCTTCTTCAGAAGGTCATGCTAGGTCTCTAAGCACCATGGTATCTCTGCACTTTGGCACTCTCTCTCAAAAACTGCAGTGAAATAGCAGTTACCTTTTCTTTGTTTTAGTTCTATATTGTGGAAGGAAGCAAGGTAAGTACATTTAGTCTTTCAAGGTACTAGATAGCATATGGAATATTATATGATACCAGATATTTTTGCTGCAAAAGATGACATTTATTCTGTTATGAAAACATGTAAAAGAAGTCTTCAGCCTATAAATTGTAGAAAAGAGTTTCATAATTGAGGGAGAAAATAATAATGTTTGCCTCACATTACAATAATGTTCCTTATTACAAGATGTGTAAGTGCAAGACACGACAAGAAAACTGAACACACACTTGTGTTTAGGCTGTGATACTGACCCATATGATTTCCATCTATGTTATTATATGATTATAAATAACAGGAAACTTGTTTGTGGATGATCTTATCAAATACAATTTTATTTCAAATGAGGAAAAAAAATAATTTATGGACAACCTCTCTTCACAGAGGGCTTAAAGTTTGTTGAATATACAGACAAATTACAAGCTGTGATAACGCAACTTGATGGCAAGCATACATACATTGTGAAAAGAACATGAGTCAGAGCTATAATTCTGCAAAGGAGCATTCCATGGAGGAAAGCAGAAGTGTGAAACACACACATTATAGGAATAAAAATCTAATGACTCTTACATAAATTATTTGAAATTATTCATCATAGTATTGATTCAAATTTGATCACTAAAGGACACAGCCATCTTAAAACATTTCATTTAGAGCTTTTCTAACTAGTAGCATTTTCTCATTTTTTTTTAGGTTTCATTCTTCAATTTCTGTCATTCACTAGTAACATCGCCAAATTTAATACCATGGTGATCACCATTATTAGTACTTCTGTTTTAATATTTTCTAACACCTACAAATATCCCTCATTCTCTGTCTTCTTTATTTTTCCACAATTCTTCCTATTGAATCCTTGGATTCATGTCTGAATCCTCTGGCTTAATTACTGTCACATTCCAATGTAACTTTGTTTTACTTCAGGCATTCATATATTTCTGGGTCCCTGAGAGTGTCTGGAAAGTAGGCTTCCTGCCTTTCCCTCCTCCAATCCAATCTCTATCAGATGAATATTCCAATAGCCCCATTTTACAATGGCACACTATTCTTTCAAACTTTTCATAGTAGCATTGCATTAATAAAATTCTGATATTATCACCTATAACCAGCTATTTTACCTTGAGATTTAATTGCCTGATCTATAAAATGAGGAGAATAATTATATTTAACTCATGTATTGATCATAAGGTTAAAACATACAAAACACTTAATTCCCATCACACAATAAGCATATAACCCAGAGTATAAGGCAGTCTGAAATCTTATTCAAGTTTTTTTTGTGGGGGGGATTGAGACAGGGTCTCACTATGTAGTGAGACTGACCTGGAACTCACTGTGTAGCTTAGGCTGGTCTTGAACTCACAGCAATCCTCCTGCCTCAGCCTCCCGAGTGCTGGGATTACAGGTGTGCGCTACCACGCTCGGCTTATTCTTTTGTATTTTGTAACTGTAGATGGTCATCATTTCTGAGCAAATCAAAATTGATACATTAATCCAAATAAGCCCACTAATAATACAAAACTATACCAATTTTGCATGTAATCTTATACAAATTGCTATTTCACAATTATTCGCTCTTTATAATAGCTTCAGTTTTAGTTGCAGGGCTCTTCCAAAGGACTCTGTGAACAACTGCTCCACACAACTCCAGAAAATGTTCACAAGGATTTCTTTGGTGCCATCACCTATCTCCTGCTATATAAAATTAAACAGCGCAGAAATCTCTATCTATCTAGATAGATTAGAAAGTAACATGTTGCACTTTTTCCATCTTTTTAGAGTAGAGTAGTGCAATTTTGTGAGTGATAGAAAAAAGCATGATAGACAGATATGGAGTTAGCCAAATCTTTGGTAAAAAGCATTGAATTATTCTTCACAAACTAGGTAGCTATAACCAAGTTACATCCCTTTCTGAACCTTTGTTTACTCACCAGTAAAATGAAGACAGTATCACCACTTCACACAGTTTTGAAAAGGGTTAAGTGCAATGAAGCAAGTGCTTTGCTCATAGTAGGAATTCAGTGTTTACTTATTCACATTTCTATTTCAGAATTATGATTACACAGAGGAGAATGGTTTTTCTTCTACATAATAAATTCTAGAAAGTAATTCCTTAGCTTGTCTTTTAAACTTCTTTGTGGAAAATTGTGCTGGCCATATTCATTGAGTGCAGTGGCTTTCAAACATTTTATTTAGCAGCAAAACCTTTCCATTTGTGATTAAAATCTTAACCAAACCCCAATGTAAAAGGCAGCTATTCTGCAAAGGACATTGAATTTGAAGTTCTGGTCCCACCCCAGTCATGCATTGCCTGACCTTAAGAAAGTTACTTAACCCTTTTAGATTTTTAATTTTTTTTGCTTATCTGCAAATTTTAAATAATAAAAACATCTTATCCCACTTGCTTTTCAAGGTTGTTGTGACACTCAGATGAGTGCGTGTATATGAACTCACTTTGAAATAGTAATGTGATGTACAAATATATGCTTGCTTATCACAACACAAGCTTCTGCATTTTGGCTCACCTATTTCATTTTTTCCCCAACAGATTTGCCTTCCTAATTACAAGCAGTTCCTTGCTAACAAGCAGGTTGTATTCCAAAATTTAATTTGCTAATCAGTTGTTAGGAAGTCAGCACACATTTCCTTAGATGTTATAAATGGAACAGTTCATTTCTAAAGCACTCTTCAAATGATTCAGTAGCCCAAGATGTAGCTCAAATATTATACATTTGCTATCAAATAGTTAGAAACATTATTTCCATGTAAGTAACTCAAAAGGTAGAACAACAAAAAAGAAGACATTAAATTTAGTGGAGATCCTGAAGAAAATTTCTGATTCCAAGTTTCAGAAATTGATATAACTTGCTTTTTAATTGTGATTTACAAATCCCAAAACTAAATTCCTTCCACTGTGTAACATTTATACATAGCAATTACTATTGGGGTAAATTAGTGGGGGCAAGGATATGACAAATGGAGCAAATGAAGGAAGATGGAAAGAGAGAAGAGTCAAGAGAGAAACAAATAAAAGCCAGAAACTTTAGGTCACTGACAAAAACCTAGGGAAAATAATGCAGATCTCATAAAGGATAACCCATCAATTAGTGATAATGATGAAACATTTCATGCCAATCAGGGATGGATTTACAATTTTAAAGTGAGAACTGGGGTTCATAGTACAATTAGGCCTGGTGAAGCAGCTAGTGCTGATAAAAGGGTTGCTGAAAATTCCATACACCAGTTTAAAAATGATGATACAGGAAAATGGCTTTTGCTCTCATCACATTTTTAACTGATGAAACTGTTCTTTTCTGGAAGAAAATGCCCAGAAGAACATACATTACCCAAAAAGAGAAGAAAATGCCAGGCCACAAGCCTATGAAGGATAGACTAATCTTATTGCTATGTGCCAATGTGAATGGTGACCTCAAGATAAAACCTCTCTTAGTTTATCACTCTGAGACCCCTACAGTGCACAGAAGACATAAAGTCATGAAGAATAGGCTAGGGATCATGTGGAGATCTAACACAAAAGCCTGCGCAAAAAGGAAACTTTTTGAGTGGATCAGGGAAGCTTTCTGTCCTACTGTCAAGCAATATCTAGAGGACAAAAGTGTATCACTCAAGGCTCTCTCTATCCTGAACGATGCTCCTGCTCACCCAAGACATTTGGAAGAAAAATGGGCTGAAGAATTCCCATGGCTCTCAGTTGAGTGCCTCCCCCTTATACAACTCCTCTACCTCAGCCTACAAACTAGCAGGTTATAGCTACTTAAAGAAGCTACACACCACAGAACTATTCCTGAAGTCCTTCAAGATGATCTGATACTCAGATTTAACCTTTTTAGAACTTTGTAAGGAGCATTTTGATATCTTTCATCTATGGGATGAATTGAGAAATCCTGGGCCATTGTCTCTCTAAGGACACAGAGATCTGCCTGGAAGAAAGCATGGCCTAAAATTATGTAGGAGAGAGACTTTGAAGGATGTGTAGAGGAGCTTGAGTTTTCAATTGACCCTGCAGTTAATGACATTGCCAATATAGCAGAGTTAATAGATTTTGCAGGTAGACAGTGGTGATGTTGAAGAACTGTTTGAGGAACACGCAGAAATTGTCTAAGGAGGAATTTCAGCAACTTCTGGCTGAGCAACAGAGAATGGTAGCTGAGGAGCTTTCTGAAGAGGACAGCGAGTATTAACAATCAGTGCAGCAAAGTTCTTTTGAAATACAGGAAATCCTGGAAAAATAAACAGAGCCATAAACATTTGTAGAGAAGACCCACCCAGACAGAGAAAAAGCTAATCCATTTACTTGCTTAATGACAATGTCATGTTATGTCATACTATAGAACAGTGTTAAAGAAAAGACAGAAAGAGTTGGAGACTGGATAAAGAAGATGTGGTTTTTCTATAAAATGGAATACTACTCAGCCAGAAAGAATGAAATATTAGATTCATTCATAGGAAAATGGATACATATTGAGGATATATTCCTAAGTGAAAAAAATAAGTCACACAAGTGTAAATATCAAATAGTTTCTCTGGTGTGAAAAACTATAATAGTACATAAGATCCTAATGAGATAGTTGACAAAGTGAAATA
This sequence comes from Fukomys damarensis, assembly GCF_012274545.1. NCBI lineage: Eukaryota > Metazoa > Chordata > Mammalia > Rodentia > Bathyergidae > Fukomys > Fukomys damarensis. The sequence goes on along the minus strand of NW_022900938.1, from coordinate 36,719,809 downwards.
GGAAGAAAAGGGATAAAGGTGTCAGGGAAATGAGAATGGTAGGGGAAAGGTAATAAGGGAAAAGGAAAAAATGAGAAAATGAAAACATGGACATAAAGTATTTGCAAATAGCGAAGGGAGGAGGGAGTGAAGGGAGAGCTGGGACAAGGGGAAAAAATGAGAACCAAGACCTGTCATGTAAAGGTACAAGATCCCAATAATGAATGTAACTGTACTGTATACCTAAAATGTACCAATAAAAATGTACTCAATGAAAAAATTAAAAATAAATAAAATTTTTAATTTCTATTATAATGGCAAAAAAAAAAAAAAGACAGAAACAGGCAAGCTTAGATCGGTTTTTGATTTTCAAAAGGTTGAGACCGAATGAGCCAGAAGAATGTTCTAGACGGCTACAGACTCGCCCACGGAGAGAGAGTATGCCAGAGAGTTAGATTCTTATGGAAGGGGACTCTCCTTCCAAACAATAACTACCTTCCATTTCATCCTCCCTTCCTTCAAGCCAAAGATGTTAACTTGAATGGTGATTACAGTATGAAATTGTTGTTTCTAGTAAACTAGGCACATTTTATAACTTTTTGATGGATACACTAGGAAAATTATCGGAGTTTTTAATCAATTAACACATTATATAACCCTTTTTTTCTTATGCAAAGGTTAGTTAAAGGCTGCTTTGACAGATTTGGAATGCATTATGGGTATTTCCAAGATTTTTTTTGTGGGGAAAATAGTCTTGACTTAAAACCAACTGAAGTTACAACCAGCTCTCATGAATGAACTGAATTCATAAGTAAAGGGTTCACTATAAAGGAAACCTATCCAAAGTGAAACTTAGCAATATTGTGGAGGCCATTAATAGAAGTATTAGTAGATTCAGGCTTCAAATTTCTTTGTTTCCTGTAATACTCTGAATATTCTCTATTTTCATCCATTGGATCATACCGCTAAAGAGTAGCAAAGGTATGCTTACTGGAAATGTGTTTGCTTTCCTCCTAATACTTATAATGTGTGCTTCAAGATAATTCAAATTTGGATATATATGTAAGATTAATTTTTCTGCGGTAAACTGTCTGGTGTGTAATGTGTGCACATGATGTGATGGCCCTACTTAAGACTTTTTCATGCATTAATTTTATTGGTACATTTTAGATATACATTATGATCACATTCATCATTAGCAATTTGTACCTGTACATGATATATCTTGGTTCTTGCCTTTTCCCCCTTCTCTTTCCTTCCCTTCCACCCCTTTATCCCTCCTTCCCTATTTAGTAAAATTTTATTTCCATTTCTTCCTTTTCTCATATAAAGAATGATAAATGAGAGACATTTATAGCTAAATGGATGCCCATTGAGGCCATAATCTTAAGTGAAATAAATAGGACACACGTGTAAATACTGAATTGTTTCTCTAGTGTGAGAAACTGAAAGTGTATATGAGGATCAAAATATATAATAGATAATGTAAAACAGGAAGAAAGTGTCCAGAGGGGAAGGGAAAGTGGGAGGGGTGGGAGGGGGAAGACAGTCTATATATGCCTAGAGACTGCAAGATATTAATAAAGGGAACATGAAAACAAGTGGGTTATGAAATTAGACAGAAGTGTTTACATCCTAAAATTGGTTTTATTACTTACTATGTTGAAGGACTTGGATAAAATATCTGGTCTTAAGCCTCCATTTCCTCAAAAACAGATAAATATGAATACATTTTACAAAGTTATTAGAAAATAACTTTTTTTGTATATAAAAAGCAAGCAGTTCTGGTGTATTGCCTGAATATTAATACATGTTCCTCTGAAGTTTAGAAAAAAAACTTTTTAAGGTTAATGATTAGACTCTTCTTGCAGTATTTCCCATGGTTGCAAGAAGAGTAGATATACAATGATTTTGAGACATGTTTTCTTCCAATACATCCTTTCTGGTGACCAAATCTCTGCCTCTTTCTCCAACCCCATGCACTACTTCTTTCCCTCACTCTTGGTTCTGTTATAAGGAACAATGCCTGATGTCCAGAAGTTTTTTGCCCTTCCAAAAAGTACACTTGCCTGGAACTGCCTAGTATCTTTTGTTTCTCCATAAAAGTTTCCGTCAAGTTCACAGATTCTGGAAGGTCAGATGTATTTCTTTAGAGTTACTTAGATGCCTCTTCTCCATGCTTCTATCCCACCTCAAATACCTATTATTGTGCTGTCTGATACTTAGACTAAACTAAAATGCAAGGAATAGCTCTTATATTCACTTTTATTTCCATCTCTCAAGCACAGTTCAGGGCTGAGCAACCAGTGGGTGTTCTATAAATGATTCTTGAATAAATACAATATTACTGTACCTAAAATACAAAATATGGGGCCTGGGGATTTAGCTCAGTGGTTCTGCCACCTGCCTTGCAAGTGCAAAGACCCGAGTTCGATCCCCAGTACCAAAAAAAAAAAAAAAAAAAAAAAAA
>NW_022900938.1:36693427-36713427 GCF_012274545.1 Fukomys damarensis | reverse complement strand
AAGCTTAGAGGGACCCAGTCTAAAATATAAAAAAAAAAGAAAGAAAATAAAAGAAAAAGCCTTAGAATGTGCACCTTCCTTAAAAGATATAACAATAATACATGAGTTATCCTAGATCCTTGAACTCCCTCTCAGATTAGGTTTTTGTACTTTATATGAACCATGCAAAATGAGATTAAAAAGTTAATGTGGATATCAAAGATTAAAATAGCAAGGTTTTTGGTCTGGGGATTTAGCTCAGCGGTTCGGTGGCCTGCCTTGCAAGTGCAAGAACCCGAGTTCAATCCCCGGTATCCCCCGCGAAAAAAAAGCAAGGTTAGCTCTAAGACAAAAGGGGTTCCTTTTATTGTTCTAGGGTGAAGTTCCAAAAATATAAGTGCAATATACAGACCTGCCTGTATTTATTACTACTCTTTGGAGTTGTTTTCCATTTCAACTGGAACAAAACTACAGATCAGGAAATTCTAAAACTTGGAAAAAGAAAAGAAAGCAATAACTCTGATTTCACAGAACTCCCTTAATTCCAATCTATGATAAGCATTATGCCTATTCACTCATTCCCCAAAATAATAAACACTGAGATCTATGCATGTATCACACCGGAGGCTGTGCTGTAACCAAGAGAAAAAAGACGATTTTTAAGTCCCTCCCTCCAAGAACGAACAGTTTGGTTTGGAGATAAACCATACAGAAGGTAATTCCAAAACAATATCCTAGTTAGTCCTAATCATACGGTGAATAATTTCCATTTGTATTAGGTTTCAGGAGGAAAAGGATCACAAATAAGTTTATAGAACCTCAGTTCTTGTATTAATCCCACTAGTAAATCATGTGACTTACAGGGAAGGGAAAGAATAGGAAGTAAAAAGAATTAGGATGCTTTATGTTCGTGTAGCATGCCCCCACAATGAATATAATGACTAGGTACAGCAAACATGTACTAGTAAAATAAAGAAGGAAGTTTGACCAGGCACTTGCTTCATTTCCATTATCTTTGTTCCAGGGAGTTTCTCTGTTAGATCTCTTCAGTAGAGATTCAGTACCCTACATAGACTGTGTATCCATAGTATATGTACCCATTAACAGACTCCCTGTCAAAGGAAATTATTTATATGTCTGTTTTTCATTCTCTATCTTTTACTGATTACTCCCATTTGTTTCTTTCTTTAGTTGAAAAAAGTCCCTTTACAACTATAAGGCAGTCATCAGTATACACAAAAGACAGGTAAAAAATTTTTTTCTAGAAAAAGATAGCAAAGTTTTTCTTTATTTAAAAAGCAAAAAACAAAAAATAAAAAAAGTCCATGCTCTGAAGGAAAATCCTGGCTTCCACAACACATTTTCACTGGATGATAGTGCTCTGCCATTAAGCAAGGGTGGCTTTGTGTGTAAGTGGTAGCTGTATCTCTTTAGTATAGCTAGAACTACCAGTTCTGGTTCCAGGGGGAAAAATAGGAACAAACTATAGAGTCTCCTTTCCATGAATTTACTATAGGAGTGTAAGTTTCTACCATATATTCTGTAGTCTAAAGAAAGGCAAGTGTGGCTAGGGATTTAGTTCAGTCATGCTGCCACCTGCCTCATAAGTGCAAGGTCCCAAGTTTGATCCCCAGTACAAAAAAAAAGAAGGGAGGGGGTGAAGAAAGGCAAATGTCCCCACTGAGGGAGAGTGTAAACATAAAACAGTGTTAATTTGGTAGACGTCTCTAAATTTCCTTCACGCCATCTGTGTTTGACTGTCATTTCCTGAGCCCCAAGATCAGTGAACGTTAATATCCCCTTTCTAGCTGATAAGTGGTAGGGATCAACACAGATCCACCAGAGACCAAAGACAAAGTTTTACTGAGTGGCTGAATGAAAAGATTTGGCTGTTTGCTCCCTATTAGTCAACTTTCCTCACTAGAATCTTACTGTCACAAACTAAAGAATCTTGTTTCCTTTTAGGTAAATCTTATAAAAAATGTTGCTTCTTGAGTGAGAATAAGGAATAATTTTAAGAAAAAAACAGAATGACTTACATAAGTGTCTAAAAGTAATGTAGGTTAATCTTTACCTTTTAGGTATATAATAAATATCTTAAACTTCTTGTCTAAGCAAAATTGATAAATAAGCAAGGTATATTGTAATTGAAGAAAGAGAAGATCTTCCTGTAACTAAAGAAGAACAGGATGTTCTGCTATGCTTAGTCCACAAACAGAGATAAGTGGAAAAGTAAAAATGGTTTCTGCTCCACATCAACCCCACTGAATGACACCCGAGTTATCCTCCATCTCTGTTACTGAGTATTCAACCCAGGGCCTTTTCACTAAGCTGTATCCCACTGAATAGTGCAGGTGCATTCAAAACTGTGATCCTCCTGCCCCAGCCTCCAAGAGTGCTGGCATAACAGGCCTCTGACACCATGCCTGGTGGACACCGAAGCTATTCTCATAAGTGAAGCCAGGAAAGTCTTTTCCTGAAGGACCAGGACATGAGGCACTTTCAGCAAACATAATATTGCTGCTGAGCCCAGGACAAACAGCAAGAAGTACAAGACATACATATTATTCTTACTGCACTGAACAACAAGTTGAATTCTACAAAGAGAAAATTCTGGTATTATGATATCAACAGCCAGCAGGTCAAGGAAAGGGACCTCACTTTTAAACAAAGGCATTAGCGCTCTCGGGATATTTCCAAGACATGGTAGATTCACGGCAGCCATGGATAAAGAGGCATTCATTATATGTCTGGCCGGAATTGGTGCAACTGGTGAACTAAGAGCTAAAATGTATCCATAAACAATAGATTTTATAAGAAGTAGTGGAGGTAAGGACTGCATAGTTCTGGGTACTTTGTAATACAGTAGATGAAAGCAAAAGATGATTCAATTTGGCTTACATAGGGACACTTTCTAAGTCATTAGTGTGTTTATAGTAAGCATTGTTCTTGCAGATTTTTTTAAAAGTCCTTATGGAAAGAAAAAGTACAATTATGGGAGAATCTTGCAGAAAATTTGTTTTCTGAAAATAAATGATGATGCTAGGGATTTATCTCAGTGGGTCTACCATCTGCCTCACTAAGTGCAAAGACCAGGGTTCGATCCCCAGGACCAAAAAAACCAAACCGAAACAAAAACAAAAACAAACCGAAAATAAATGATGAAATAGGTATACTATATTTCAAGTTAATTGTATTAATGCTCTTTGTGATTGTGAATCTGTGTGATTCATTTCTGTGGAGACTTAATTATTTCAGCATAGAAAATATTAATAAACAGATATTGATGAAAGTAAATGTTTGAATATGAAACAAAAGTCTCATATTAATGGATTTTATAATTTCATCTGTATTAAATTTCTTTTACTTATTATTTTAATAATTTTATAATTTGAAATTACCAATACTATTTATGAAACAGGATTGTTAGTTCAATATTCAAGTCAAGTTTCCAAGAAATTTAATATTAAATAATTCAAAAAGTGAAAAAAAAGAGTATAACTCTCCTATACCACCATACTTTGCCCTTGATTAAACCAATTATTTATTCAACAATTGTATCTCAAGGACTGACTGTGTTAGCTTTGTGATATTCTGTGACAAATAAGAGGCAGTTCTTATGCTTCTGAAAATTTGGCCTAATCAAGTTCACAGATATTGAACAAGCAAACAAATTGGTTAATACAGTATATGATTACATAATATATGCTAGGAAGGAAAATAGAAAGCTAGAAACAAGAATAAAGGGTAATAATATATATTTCATTTAGTTAAAAAGAAGGCCTTTCTGAAGAACTGATATTTAAGGGAGACTTGAAGGGCACAGAAATCCAAAGTCAAACACACAATGGTGAGAAAAGAGATAGTGAACCTGAGATTTAAAGACAGCATAGCTGAATAGTAGCAACACATTTCACCCAATTGGACTCTCCCTGGAATATGTATATATAGCTCAGATTTCATTGTCTTTCTTAATTTCTTCTAGTGTCACAAAATGGGAAGATGCTAGCAGGAAAAGGAAAATGATTGACAATATGTTAAAAGTATTGATGGACCCATTTTAAATTTCTCTTTTAAAATGTGTACTAAAAATAAGAGAAAGCAAAAAAATATATGTCATGGGCTAGGAGTTGGCATAGGGATAGAATAAAAGTGAAAATATTGTGTATCAAGATGAGGCCAAAGATATTATTTTTCTCTTAAATATAATTAGAGATATATTGGTTTAAATGTGTATAAGATAAAGATATAATTGGTAGAATTTAAAACAGAAGTTCTCTTTTTTAAATCCCTGCAAAAGACAAAAGCAAACAAAATATGGTCCATAGAAAATGGCAAAGAAGCATAGAAAATAGAAGCTATAAAACAAGATGACAGAAGTAAGACCAAACATATCAGTTATGACAATGTATGTAAATGTGTTGAACTTCCCAATTAAAAGGCAATGACTCTTAGATTGGAGTAGAAAACAACATTCAACAATATGCTGTTTACAAGAGGCAAGCTTAAAACAAGATGACTTGGAAAGGTTATAAATAAAGGATAGGCGAAGACATATTCATAAAATGAAAACAAAAAGACAGCAGAAGTAGCAATATTCATATCAGCCAAGGTAAAATTCAAGATAAAAACTGTTAACAATGCAACAAGGATTATATTGTTTTTATGAAAGCAACATTTAAATTAAGTTAAATTCATTATCAAATGTGTGTTCCAAGTAGCAAAGAATCAAAATATAAAGGACAATAATCCATGTAAATATCTTTTAAGGAAAACATAATTATAGTACAAGATCTTGATGCATCCCATTAACTCATGCCACTTCAATTCAATAAAAATTAATAAGAATTTAGAGAAGTTGATGTACATTAAAGGTGTCACCTTCAAGGCAGAAAATACACAGAGACTTTTTTTTAAGTGGCAGTACTCCAGGGCATGAAGAGAGTGGTAATGAATTCTCAAAAGCAGATTTTTTACCAGAATATGCTTTCAAAATACAAAGTTATATAATGAGATAAAATCTAAACAATGTATTCCAGAAAGATAGTTTAAAATCCATTCTTAAGTTAAAAAAGGAACACACATTAGTAATATTGCCTAAAAATACCAAAATTTAAACTAAAAGCACTCACTGACTATTCAATGTGACAGCAACTCTTCCAAATATACTGTGTGCATTAGAGTTTTTGATTTCCACACCAGACATAGGAAGTCAGATGAAGAAACAGGAGGTGGTCATCAGGAAATGGGATCCCTCCCCCAAAAAAGACTTCCAGCCAAAGGAAACAGATTGAACTAAGGAGCATAGACTAGAAAAATGAAAGATACACTTGGGAAGAGGAAGGAGTTTAAGTTACCTCCACACTGTGGATGAATATATATATAGAAATTAATCTATAATTTGCAGTGAGACCACAGGGTTTGATCTTATTCTTAGAAAATAGTAAGTCATTGCAGATTTGTGAACAGGAAAATTGTATTACCATAACTATGCTTGAGGAAAACTATACTGGTGTAAATTTATTGGAAAAGATAAACTAAAGAAATAATTAAATGAGAAAAACCCATTGAAGAACTCAAAAAGGAATCATGGGAATTAGATCAGTATAAGAAAATATTATAAAAAAGACATAGATGCAAGAATTATTGGAAAAGGAGAGCTATAAGATTTGGATACACCAAAGAGATCAATTAGTAGAGTGAAGAGACAACCTACAGAATGGGAAAATACTTTTGCCAGCTGTTCTTCAGACAGAGGACTAATATGTCAAATACTGCTTAGAAAGAACTAAAAAAAATTAGACCATCTAAACAAAATCCCCAAGCAAAAAATGAGCAAGTAAAATGGACTCTTCTCAGAGGAAAAAATGCAAATGCTCAACATATATATTAAAAAAATGTTCATCTTAGAAAATTGCATACTTAATGTTATGATTATATTACCAGAAAAAACGGCAATCATCAAGATATCAGAAAATAACAAATACTGATGGGGCTGTGGTGAAAAATGAACCCTTCATTTTGGTGGGAATATAAACCAAGTACAAATGTTATTGAAATCCATATGAAACTTCTCACAGAATTAAAAATAGAACTTCTATCCCCAACTATCCCCCTTCTAGTTATCTTCCCCAAAGAGCTAAAGGCATCATACAATGGTGATACATGCAAATCAATGTTTATAGCACCACAATTCATAATAAAATTCATAATAAACTAAATTCTGGAATCAGTCTACCCCTCAAAAAGTGATTAGTGAAAGAAAGTGTGATATCTGTACATAGTGGTATAAATAATGACAAATGTGAAACATTTGCAGGAAAGTAGATGTACCTGAAAATATAATACTAAATTAAATCAGACACACAAGCTTAAATATCATATAGTATCTGTCATTTCCATAAGGAAAATTGCAAAGAGCACAATAAAGGATGAGCAGAAGCAGACAAGGAGATTCATCTCCTGCAAATGGGACAGTGTCCAAGAGAAAGTAGGTGGGAGGAGATGGAGAGAGGAAATGGAAATAGGTAGATAAAGATATGCCGTGTACATGAACCTAATAACCTTAATGAAGGCAAACGTTATCTGCCAAAACATGAGCTAAAATTAATACTATCAGCAAGAACAAAGATAGGGAAAGGGGATTTAGAGGATGAAAGGAGATGGGCCAGAAGAGGAAGGAGATTTAAAAAACAAGAATCAAGCTGTATTACATACTTGTACCTACTCCCCAACATGATAATAAACTGCATGTACTGCAAACATGTGTTAATATAAAAACAATAAAATAAAGAAGAGCACAATATTTTTTTTAAAGATTTGAATACAAAACAATATATGTTGGAATTGGAAAGAATTTGGAAGTTATATATCTCAGTCAGCACACTTGTTACATAAATCGAAGCTTAAAGCAATTAAGTAAATTTCCCAGTGGTCTTAGAAGCTATTAACCTGTGAGATTTTCACCTGTTAACCTCTGAGGTTAAAATCAAGGCAAAGTTTTTTGAGATCTCAATTTATTCTTTTCTCTTTACTAACTTGGTATGGGGAGTAAGGGAGAAGAAGGATTTAGAAATACTTGGGATTTCCTTTCCTATGTATATCCTTTTTTCTTCTTTCTTATGCCTGATTCCTCTGGCTAATATTTTGAGTACTGTATCAAACAGAAGTGGTGATAGTGGAGACACCCTTGTCTTGTTACAAATTTTAAAGGGAAATATTTCAGAGTAGTGACACCTACCAAAACAGAGAAATCATGAGCTAAGTCATGTTCATTTATGGTTATAGAAGAATATCTACCTACAAAGTAGCTGAAAATTCACTGGGGCTTGAAAAATCAGGATGAGATTTTGACTTGAAGGGTACACTAACAGTTATAATTTGAAGTCTACAGGAAAGAAAGGGGAAAGGCAGAAAAGAGAGGAGGGATGTTCAGAAAGGGAAAAGGAGGTGAGATGAGAAAATGGATTATTCTGAGTGCACATCATTTAAGCAACTAGAAAAAATCCAGGGACTAGTGAGGGATACCTATGAAGTGTCAGTGGCAGGGAAGTAGTGATCATACTCTAGATGCAATCTCTTAAGGATGCTATAGAATGGTTTCCTGTCTCAGGAGAAGGATTGCAGTATCTGACATCTGAGTTTTTTCCAGTCCATAGACTATGATCAATTATTATACCAAAATGTGGGGTGAACTTGATTGAATCTCACTTCTTATGTGTATTTTTATAAATCTGGGTTACTAGGTAGTGAGTTCAGAAATATAACTTTTATGAATAGATACACAAAAAATAAAACCAATGACAATGCCAGTACAACATAAGAGATCTATGGGATACAATGAAAGCAGTTACACATGGGATATTCATTGTAGTGAATGCCCACACTAGGGAAACAGAGCGAGCTCAAATATACAACCTAATGGTGAATCTTAAGTTCCTAGAAAAAGATCAAGAGAAACACAAAGCACATACAAGGGAGTAAATTATAAAGATCAGAGCATAAATCAATGCAAGGGAGACTAAGAGATTGATACAAAAATAAACGGGAAGAAAGGAGCTAAAGGCGTAGGGAAGGTGTATGGGTAGGGGAAGGATAATAAGGGAAAAGAAAAAAATGTGAGATAATGAAAAGATGGAAATAAAGTGTTTGTAGATGGGGAGGGGAGGAAGGGGTGAAGGGAGGGCAGGGACAAGGGGAAAAAATGAGAACAAAGACTTGTCATGTAGAGGTACAAGATCCCAACAATGAATTTAACTGTACTGTATTCCTAAAATGTACCAATAAACTCAATTAAAGCTAAAAAAAATAAATCAATGAATCAATAAGTTGGTTTTTCAAAAGAATAAATAAAATTGATAAACCCTTAGCCAACCTTATCAAAAAAAGGGAAAGGAATAGCTCAGAATCATGCAATTAGGAATGAAAATGGTGAAGTCACAACAGATCCAGCAAAAATCCAGAGGATCATTAATATTATGAGAACCTATACTCTAATAAAATGGAGAACACAGAAGAAATGGACAGATTTCTAGATACATATGAACTGCCAAAGTTGAATGAAGAGGACATAAAAATTCTAAACATCCCAATTACAATCAGTGAAATTGAAAATGTAATTAAGAATTTACCAACAAAGAAAAGTCCAGGCCTTGATGGTTTCACTGCTGAATTCTACAAGAGAACTATTGTACTACTCTTTAAACTTTTCACTGAAATTGAAAGAGAAGCAATACTTCCAAATTTATTTCTGGAAACAAGTGTTAATTTGATTCTAAAACCAGGGAAAGACCAAACCAAAAAAGAGAACTACAGGTCAATCTCCTTAATGAACATAGATCCAACAATCCTCAATAAGATATTGGCAAATAGAATATAGAGAGTCATCAAGATCATACACCCTGACTAAATTGGATTTATCCCAGGGATTCAAGGATGGTTCCACATAGATAAATCAATAAATGTAATACACTATATTAACAGAGTCAAGGACAAAAACTATATTATCATCTCAATAGATGCAAAAAATATTATTTGATGATCAACACCCATTCATGATATAAACCCTGCCAAAAATTGGAATAGATGGTCTTTATCTAAACTTGATAAAGACTATATATGAAAAACCAATAGCCAATATCATAATTAATGGTCAAAAAATTAAAACCTTCACAATAAAATCAGGAAAATGACAAGGAAATCCACTATCACCACTCCTATTCAATATAGGTGTAGAAACATTAGCCACAGCAATTAGACAAGAGAAAGAAATAAAAGCAATAAAGATAGGAAAGGAAGAAGTGAAACTGTCATTATTTGCTGATGATATGATACTCTACATCAAAAACTCAAAAAATTCCACTAAAAGATCCCTAGACTTAATTGAAAGATTCAGTAAAGTAGTTGGATACAAAGAAAATACTCAAAAATCAATAGCTTTCTTGTACACAAATCAGTGAGAGTGAAATTAGGGAAAAATCCCTTTCACAATAGCATCAAAAATAATGAAATATCTAGAAATCAATCTAACAAAGGAAACAGAAGTCCCCTACATTGAAAACTACAACACTCTGAAATAAAAAGAGATTGAAGAGGATATAAGAAAATGGAAAGACATTCCTTGTCCACTATATTGAAGAATCAGTGTAGTGAAAATGGCGATACTTCCAAAACTGCTATACAGATTCAACACAATCCCTATTGAAATCCCAACAGTATATTTTACAGAACTAGAGAAAACAATCCAAAAATTCATTTGGAACCAGAAGAGACCTAGAATAGCAAAAGTAGTTATAGGCAACAGAGACATGGCAGGTGGTATCACAATCCCCAACTTGAAACTATACTACAAAGCCACCATGATAAAAAAAAAAGCATAGTACTGTCAAAGAAACAGACCTGAGGATCAGTGGAATAGATTAGAAGATACAGAAACAACACCATACATACTCAGCTACCTCATCTTTGACAAAGAAGCACAACACTCTCACTGGAGGACAAATAGCCTCTTCAATAAATGGTGTTGGATTTTAACTTGTCAGAGATTAAAACTAGACATCTTTCACCATGCACTAAACTAAAATCCAAGAGGATTAAAGATATAAACATTAAAACAGAAACACTAACCTTATTGGAAGATAAGTTAGGTAAAACTCTTAAAGATATCAGTATAGGAAAAGACTTTATGAACAAATTCTCAGTGGCACGAGAACTAGCATAAAGAATCAACAATTTGGATCTCATCGTTTTAAAGTGATTCTGCACCGCCAGAGAAATCACAAGCAGAGCTAAGAGACAAACCACAATGTGGGAAAAAAAATGTTACTTCAGCAAAGGTCTATTATCTAGAATATATAAAGAACTCAAAAAAATCAGACCCCCCCAAATACAAAGACCCAATTAAAAAATGGGCATCTGAAATGAACAGACATTTCTCAGACAAAAAAAGAGTAAAAGCAGCAAATAAACATATAAAAAATGTTCAACATTACTGGTCATTTGAGAGATGCAGATGAAAACAATACTGAGTTTCCACATCACCCAAGAAAGAGTGGCTGCTATCAATAAATCAACCAGTACCAAATGCTGGAGGGGTTGTGGGGAGATAGGAACCCTTCTGTTTTTGTTGGTGGGAGTGCAGACTGGTGCAACCACTGTGGATATCAATATGGAGATACCTCAAACATCTTGGATTAGAAGTCCCACTTGACCTAGCTATACCTATGGTGGGTATCTTCCCCAAAGAATTCAAAGAATCATACCACAAAGATATATTCTCACCCATGTTTATAGTGGCACAGTTTGTAATAGCTAAATTGAAAACAGCCCAATTGCCCATCAATTGGAGATTGTGTGGGTATGGGCTTTTTTATGTTTGTTTGTTTTTGTTTTACAAAATGGAGTATTACTCAGCCCTAAAGAACAAGAAACTAGAGAGATATTTATAGCTAAGTGGACACACATTGAGACCATACTCTTAAGTGAAATTAATACGACACACGTGTGTAAATACTGAATAGTTTCTCTGGTGTGAACAACTAAAACTGTAAATAAGGATCAAAATATATAATTGACAATGTGTAATAGGGAGAAAATGTGTAAAAGAGTAGAGGAAGTTGCTGGGGTGGGGGAAAGCAAAAAAAGGAAAAGAAAAAATATGTGAAAAAACATAAATAATGTCACTGTAAACTGGGAAGAGTGGAGGGGCTTTAGGGAGGACTGGGGAATGGGGAAAATTAAGAATCAAGACCTGTCATGTAAAGGTACAAGATCCCAATGATGAATGTAACTGTACTGTATACCTAAAATGCACCAATAAACTTAATAAAGATTTAAAACATAGTGTTAAAACTAAAAGTTCTTAGCCAAGGGTAACACACACACAGATGTCTATTCTCACTTTCTCCTTGATTCTTGTGTACCTGGTTACTTTAGTGCCTTGCAGTGAACTGTGTAGCCTTCACAGGTGATTTGTGTTATTTTCTTCTTCTTTCTACAACAATTTGGAACATAATCTTTATGAAAAATGAATATGTGATTTTTATAATGTGCATACCAGTTCCTCACTCTTCTTTGTTCTTTTTTTGTGCCAGAAATTGAATTCAGAGTTTCATGCATTATAGGCAAGCACTCTATCACCAATTGATGCCTCCAGCAGCTCACTTATTAAAGAATCAAGTATACAGAGTAAGTACAATAAATATAAAGGATCACAGATCTACCATTATAATCTTAGTTTGTAAGGAATTAAACATGTCTCCTTCTAACAAACAAAATAGAGGTAAGACAGGCATGGTGGCGGAAGCCTGTAATCCCAGCACTCAGGAGGCTGAGGCAGGAGGATCACTGTGATTTCGAGACCAACCTGGGCTACACAGTGAGTTCCAGGTCAGTCTCAACTACATAGTGAGATCCTGTCTCAGAAAACTTAAAAACAACAACAACAACAAAATAGAGGTATATATAATTTTAAGTTGAGGCACTAACAAGCAAAATGCAAAAAAAAAAAAAAAGAAAGGTAAATTAATTTTTCTTCTTACCTTAGTTTATTTTAACTTTTCTCCAAATTATTTATCCATTTCATCTCTTCAACCTTTTCATAAGGGCGCTCAGGCCAAATGGGAACCTTTGTATACATTCCCATTTACCTTTCTGTTTGAGGACTTTCCATATAGTTTAAGGTGCCCGAAAGAACCACAACTTTTACTAATCTGTGGGTATATTTTAGGTTACATTACAAGACAAAAAACCCATTTACTTGAAAGGCCCTGTTTTCTTCCCTGTCCCCTTTACAAGTCTTCTTCCTCCTCTAGAATGCTCTTGGGAATGGAATGTCCACATCAAGACGGTTTCATGTGGTGCTCACAATAGGCAGAGCATTGTCAGTCTACCTGCTTGGACAGACAGCCTTGTACTCAACTCCTTTTGGCAGCAGTGCCCATGTGACTCTTCTCCCAGCCAGGACTGACTGTTCGCTTGTGCTGTTGTCTGCCCCATCTCAGGGCAGCCCAGTATGCCCCCAAACTACCATCGCAGAGCCTGGAATCACTTTGTTACCTTGACTTGCTGCTTCTACATTATCCCTGTTCCTGGCTGCAACCCAGAGCTTCTTTGGGCTCGTGGCCATCTCATTCTTAGATTGGCCTCATTTCCCCACTGCATCTCATCTCCTAACCATCTAATGAAGCCTTTTCTTCCTAGTACAATTTAGGTCTTTTATCTCATCTGCAAACAGAAATGAATGATAAACATAGATGCCCTATGTTCCTCTCTACATTTTTTTATTCTCCAAAATATGAACAGTAACTTTATCGAAAGCTAAATACAGTGATGTCTTAGTTCACAAATGCTTTTGCTTGCAAACAATCTGGTTTGAAAACAGATGCATTTTGCAAAACTTTGTTTTTGTTCTCAGACTCTGCATTAGGTGACAGACATGACCAGGACCATCTTTCCCACACAAACACAAACATGGCTATCTTTTGCAAAATTGTCAAAAAAAATTGTTTGTGAATCAAGATACCACTGGGTATGATTTGACTCGTATAGTCTTTTAAAGAACTCTGTAAAGCTCTGCAATTTTTTTTTTTTTTTTGGTACCAGGGATCGAACTTGGGTCCTTGCACTTGTGAGACCGGAAGCAGAACCATTGAGCTAAAGCCCCAGCCCCTCAGAACTCTGTAATGTAATTACCATTCTCATTTATATTTGATGAAAATAAAACACACAGAAATAACTATTTACAAACACACTAATTAACTGCTATGACTGCCAAAATGTGAATTTTTTCATGGGTAACTGTCATTTATGTTGTTGCTGTAGTACATACCATCTAGCAAGTTTAATAAATTAAATGAACCAATTGGAAGTTTTTCATGATAGCAAGAGAGAAAAATATATAAACCTAGAATTTGTTCTAAGCCTGTAAGAATGGTTTAAATATTTGCTAATAGATCTATAAATATTTACTATAACACCAATAACACATAGAAAATATCCCCAGTTGGATTTGAGACTTTTCTAAGTAGATGTAAAATAAATATCACAATCAAAACTGTTGAATTAACAATGAAGTAAGAATTCAGCAATAGTGGGTTTACAAAGAAAACATTAAGAATTTATTATTAATTTTATTTCCCAGTGAGAAATCAGTTCCAGAAACATTCAACTTTTTAAGAAATTTGAATATTTGGAGTTCAACTATTACTGCCGATCTGTTACTATAAAATGGCAATATACAAAGGAATCCTTAGGAGGTACACTAAAGTACTTGTTGACCACATGCACTCCATGGAAAACACTCTTCCCTGAATTCTGCTGCCTAAACTTAAAAACCACCAATAGATATATACACAGAGCATATATGATATTGTCCTTCTTGAAGAAACCAGGGAAGAATACAAGTTGCATCTGCTTCTACATTTTGAGAAGGTTAGTCCTTAGCTATATAAATCTCTGCCTTAAGTTTATTCCCATCATATCATTCCTTGGTGATTTTCTCATGTTATTCATTACTTTGTGCATCCATTTTCTATTGCTACAAAGAAGAATTACTGCCCACAGTGCCCTAAAACACCACAGATAGGTGATCTAACAGTTCTGTAGAAATCTTGCCTGGTCCTCTCTAGTATCAGCAGGCTGTGTTCATCTCCTAAGCAGGGGCTCTAGGAGAGGATGCATTTTCTCGAATCAGAGTAAAAGGTCACATTTTATTGGTTTCTGTAAATTCAGAATCATTCCTAGGTTCTAGAGGGCACCATGTTACTTGCCTCGAAGTCATCTCCCTCCATCTTCAAAGCCAACAATGAGCGGAATTGGTCTCACATTACATCTCTCTGAGCCACTCTTCTGCCTTTCCCTTCCCCTAAGGGCTAGACTGGGTCCAGCTAGGTCATCCAGGATAATCTCCTACTATCTCAAGGACCCTGAATTTAATCACAGCAGCGAAGTCCCCCTTTCCTCATTAAGAGACCTATTTTGAAGTTCCAAGTAGTAATGAAGAATATCTTTGAAAGGTGTTATTTCCTACCACATTATACCCAGCAGGAAACTAGCTACCACGCACATCTCTACGTCTTTCCTATCATATTGCAACACCTTCATAGCTTCACGAAACAGCTTTGCACAGTCCCCTATATTAGAGGAACGCACTTGTATTTATATATACTTTATTTAGAGGCCAGGCTTGCAAATGCCCTTCCCTGGCTTACTCTACAGTTCAGCATTTGCAGGTTTACTTTGGCTCCTTACTCAGGGAGAAGGCATTTTTATTCATCAAAGTGTTCAAGATTGTGATCTTTAAGTGGAACTGTGCAAACAACTATGAAGTCCTAATATCACCTCGGAAATGCAAAAAGTTGATCTTTATTTTCAGACTTCAGATTGCTTATCATACCCTATAAAAGACAAAGTAAAGACCATAAAAACAAACGCATGGCATTGCTATCTACGGATGAAAAACCAGGAGAAAAGAAAATTACAACACAATTTTGTCAGCAAACATTAGTCTGAATTTCATTTATAGACTCATTTTTGAGTGCTTACTTTCTTCTTTCACTGCTAGGTCCTATTCCCCTACACAAACCATTAATTTAGAAATATAAATAAGGCTTTGGAAGTCATTCTTAAAGCATCTGAGAAAAACAGGAAATAATAAAGAAAACCAAAACTACATCTGCTTAGATAATTACAACAAGCAAGTCATGAATTAAGCATGGTGGGTATTGCAAGCAAAGCATGACTTCCAGTGTGCAGCCCCCTTCCAGAGTATATATTCTAAGTTATAAATTTGTTATCAACCTGTGTGACTCTATTTCTTAGAGTTCCAACTCTGCTTCATCACAAGTCATCTGTGATCAGGAAATGCTCCATAAAGTCAATATTTCTGCATTATGTTAACACTTCCCAGACTGATCTTTTTGCAAAACATCACTTTCATGCCGTGTAAATAGAGACTTTTTATCTGAGAAACATGGCCTTAGGCAAACTCAGGAACTCTCAAACTCACTGAATCACAGGACGTTTTATTTCAATGATTAAAATATATAGACAGAGAGCTACCAGATAAAGCAGAAGATAATTTCTTGCTTGAACAAGGAAGTAGTATGAAAAAAGTGAGTTTTTGATAAATACATCTAACAAATATGTGGAATAGATAAAAAGTAAGAGACTAGGTTCAAGGAGACCAGACAGGAGAGTGTTATGGTTAATATAAAGGCTTTCTTCAGTAGAGGAAATAGAAAATTAATCAGGTAGTCATGAATCTGGAAGATTCATAGCCACAATAGGCTATTTGTATCACTAACTCAGCTTGCACTTGTTATACTCTTTTAGATGTCACTGTTACTAGGTTTTATGTTACCATTGGGAGGACTACTTGACTCCATGGAAAAAAAGTCTTCTAGGTTTACCTTGACTTGACTTACATAAAATTCAAAGAGTAGTACTATCTAGATTGAGAAGAATTGAATACTTGAGGGGATCCATCTGGAAAGAGCTTTTTGATCAAATACAAAGTCTGCCATGATAGAGTTGGAGGGACAGTGGTAGCTACTCCATCATGTGTTTCCTGCCCCTTTTTTGAACTTGTTTTTCCATATAAAATCAGAACATCTTCACTTCTGAACCAGCATTACTATTTTAGCTGCTGTCTAAGAGGACTTTGAAAGTCCCCCAGAGTTTAGATTTGATACTGAAGAAAATAAGGATTGATAAGGACTGTGAGGTAGGGAAATGCTTTTCTTCCCTTTTCTCTGCATTCTCTCTCTCTAGAGTTCTAGGAAAACACCAACATAATTATTTTTTAACTCTCTCCTCACAATCTCTTTTTCATATAGGGCATTTCTGCATTCATCAAACATTCATGGAATAGGCAACCGACATTAATTCTCAACTTGAACCAGAAAGTATAAGATTGGCTATAAAATTAAGTCTTCTGCAGTGTGGGCTGCCTCTTCTGAAAGTTGATTCTAATTTAAACTATTACTGAAGCAAGAGTAGAAAACAATAGGAGTCACTGCTGCTCCATAGACATGTATAATTTTGCATAACTAATTTTAAAAACTTGAATGTGAATATCTTTAGGCTGGATCTATGTTTTCCATTTAACTGCAGTCTACCATTCCCTATCATTTTTACTTCAGTAACCGAATTGCTTCAATCAGTGAATTTTTTTGCCTGGCCCCTGAAGGCATAAATTCTGATTAATGCCTCAAGTGACTTTTATTTTTCTCTATGCTTAAATTCCTTTAAAACTGATTTGGCAAATGGTTACTGGACTCAAAACAGTGATAGCTAGATAGAGATAGATAGATAGATCATACTAGACATATTACAGAATAAAATGCAAATAAAACTTGATGACTTGTTTGCAAAAATAATAATACAACTTTAGCTCACATTTTCCTTACCTGTTACGATATCCAGCATACATCTTCCTTTGGATATTCCATAGGCTCGTCAAATTTATGTTTCCCATTTTCCCTATGTTCTCACTCCTCCCATTCTTCATATCTGAATTGCAGGATGTCTGAAGTGGTGAGAGGTGAATTTGAAAACAATATGGTTACATAATGAAAGGGTGTGTTACATTCAATGGAGCCACTTGAAACTGTTGAACTCAGACATTTTTAAGCTATAAGAATGACTTGTTCAACAGAATAATCATAGTTTACTTTAAGGGATATGGGAAATCACTGAATGATTTTTAGGTGAAAATGACATTACCCAATTTGCATTTTAGATAAAACCTCTGGCTTCATTGTGAGGAATCATTGAAGAAAACTAAAGCTTATGAAAGGAGCACCAACTGGGAAGATATGGAGTCACCCAGCAAAGTTTATGGCTATAGTGACAAGGTAATATTTTTTTAAAATATTAGAAAAGTGGAACTCAAAGACCTTGTGAATTAGCTGTCAAAGGTGAAGGAGGGAAAGAAAACAGACAAGAATGATTAAAATACATGCATTCGGCAATTGAATGGATGATGTTGCTGTTCACTGATCTAGGAAATACTCAGGAAAGAACAGGTTTAGCATGAAGTAACATAAAGTTCCTTATCAGGTGATAAATTTGATGTAGATATTTTAATTAATCAATTGGATGTATGAGTGTAACTTTAGATAGAGCTAGAACCCAAGACCCACACAATCCTTATCATTAAGCTGTTCATGAGTCATGAGCTAAAATTCAAACAGAGACCAACTACCCCCATTTCCAGGAAAATGGATATGTGTAGGCCACACTGCAGTGTAGTCATCCTGTCCCTCAGAACTGATTTCCACTAAAATAATCTTATCCTTCTGATAAGTAATTCATCCAGAGGGGAGCTAGACAAAGATCTTCGTTGTGGTTATACTCCTCATTGGGTCAAAAAGAGAAAATTTATATCCCATAATAGATAAAGTAGAACAGAGGCAAAAATGTTTCTACTTCAATATTGTGATTACTTCCTTTCTCTGATAGAATCCAAGTGGCTTAGAGAGGTATCTGGTCACCTTAACCATGGATCTAGTAACTAATCTTATTTGCAAGTCAACATACAAGCACAAAGGCTGGGGATTTAGCACAGTTTTTCCAGCGCCTGCTTCACAAGCACAAGGTCCCAACTTGAATCACTGGTACCAAAAAATAAATAAATAAATAATGATGATAATAATAATAATAAATACAAGCACACACACAAAAAGAGTTGTTGGATTATGTTAATCAATTAACGGTATCAAGGAAAGCCTTATTTACAAAATGAGTAGTTATTAGAAATATGCACCCACTCTTCTCTTTTTATGAGGCATATAAAATTTAAAGAAAGAAACTGTCACAGACCGTACCTCTTTGCTGTCCAATCTATCCTCTTCTGTTCATCACTGTTTCATAGGGGACTATGCCTCAGCCTTTCTGACAACTGGCTTCTGGAAGGTTTCCATTCATGGCAGCATTAGCAGAAGACCACAGGGCAGAAAGACAAGCCAGGGTGCTGCTGTTTCCCCTCTTCCTGTTTTCTCCCTGCATCTTCCCTTTTTCTTATAGGTGGCAACCCACCAATGGACACTTTTTTCTCCCTGGCTCTGGGACCATGGCTGGGGTTCTTGCTGGCATGGTAGCTCCACCTTCTGTTAGGCAGCTCTTGGTGTGTGGGTCTTAACTTCCCCAGGAAATGGAGCATAATTTCTACTAAGTAGACTCAGATCTTGGGCTCACTTAGAAAGTCTTCGGTGTTTGTTCTTCCAACTCTGGAGATGCTGAATCTTTTTTTTTTAAATTAATTTTATTGAGTTTATTGGTACATTTTAGGGATACAGTACAGTTACATTCATTGTTGGGATCATGTACCTCTACATGGCAAGTCTTGATTCTCATTTTTTCCCCTTACCTCTGCCCTCCCCTCACACCCTCCTCCCCTCCCCATCTACAAACACTTTATTTTCATCTTTTCATTCTCTCACATTTTTTTCTTTTCCCTTTTTGTTCTTCCCCTACCCATCACACCTTCCCTGCACCTTTAGCTCCTTTCTTCCCATTTCTAAATGTCAGTAATCTTATTAGAATCTTATGCATTGTTGCAGATTATTCACACTAGGGAAACTATTTGGTATTTACACATGTGTGACTTATTTATTTCACTTAGGAGTATATTTTCAATATGTATCCATTTTCCTATGAATAAATCTATTTTCTCATTCTTTATGGCTGAGTAATATTCCATTTTATAGAAAAACCACAACTTCTTTATCCAGTTTCCAACGGATGGGCAAATAGGCTGTTTCCAACATTTAGCTATTACAAACTGTGCTGCTATAAACATGGGTGCACATACTTCTCTGTGATATGATTTTTTTAGTTCTCTTGGAAAGATACCCAGCAGAGGGATGGCTGGGTCAAATGGAACCTCCAGTCCAAGCTCTTTGAGGTATCTCCATATTGATTTCCATAGTGGTTGCACTAGTCTGCACTCCCACCAACAATGGAGAAGGGTTCCTTTCTCCCCACAACCCCGCCAACATTTGTTATTGTGTGATTTCTTGATAGCAGCCATTCTTTGTGGGGTGAGGTGGAATCTCAGTGCTGTTTTCATCTGCATCTCTCAAATGACCAGTGATGTGGAACATGTTTTCAAATAGTTTCTTGCTACTTTTACTTCTTTGTCTGAGAAATGTTCATTTCGGATGCCAAGTTTTGAATCGGGTCTTTATATTTGGGGGGACTGATTGTTTTGAGTTCTTTATATATCCTTGATAATAGTCCTTTGTCTGAGGAACAGCTGGTAAAAAGTTTTTCCCACATTGCAGATTGTCTCTTAGTTCTGCTGATGATTTTTTTTGAAGTACAGAAGCTTTTTAGTAAGATGAGATCCCAGTTGTTGATTCTATCTGCTAGACAAGTTTTGACTTTATATTTGGGGGGACTGATTGTTTTGAGTTCTTTATATATCCTTGATAATAGTCCTTTGTCTGAGGAACAGCTGGTAAAAAGTTTTTCCCACATTGCAGATTGTCTCTTAGTTCTGCGTTCTGCTTCTTTTGAAG
>NW_022900938.1:36626202-36691096 GCF_012274545.1 Fukomys damarensis | reverse complement strand
CTCTTCCTCTTGAATTGTTCCCTTTACAAGGATGTAGTGTCCTTCTTTGTCTCTCTTAATGAGTTTTGGTTTGAAATTTACTTTATCTGAGAATAAGATTGCTATCCCTGCTTTTTTCTGGACTCCTGATGCATGGAGAATTGTTTTCCATCCTTTCACTTTCAGTCTATGGACTTCCTTTTGCACTAGGTGTGTTTCTTGTATACAACATATTGTTGGATTTTGCTTCTTAATCCATTCTGCCAATCTGTTTCTCTTGATTGGTGAATTGAGGCCATTAACATTGATGGTTATAACTGATATATTTTGACTTATTCTTGTCATGTTGTTGTCCTTTTTGAAGATGCTGAATCTTTATATGGCTAAATTCTAGGTTGCCTTCTCATTTCTTAAACTTGTCCACTGCTTAAGCAAAATAATGCATTAAATATTCTATTTTAAATATCTTGGGTAAGCAGGGTGTGGTTGCCCAGCCCATTATTCTCAACTCCCAGGAGGCTGAGGCAGGAAGATCACAAGCAAGTTCAAGGAAAGCCTGGCCTACATAGGGAGACCTTGTCTCTAAAATAAAATAAAATATCTGGGATAGCTTCTGATTTCCTTACATTATTTTAGTTGACAAAAATGCTAAACCATTTGATATATACTTGTGGGTGAGTGGAAATAGTTCATATTAAATGAAGTAGGACTCCCAGTATTCTTCAGTGATCAAACCACACCTAGATTCCTTGCTTCAGCTTATTTTAAGCACAATATTTTAAGCATGATTTTTTGAATAGAGTATCCAGAGTGTGATTGAATATGATGATCCTGAATCCAGAAACTTCACTGCATGATGGGAAATGAAAGGGCTTTGGATTGTGGTTATTAGAATAATTTTTACTTCTAAAGGTGCAATTGCATTGAAGAAGAAGCACACTCATTTTAAATTGTTGTATGGTAAGTGGTGAAGATGGTCAGATTATAATGAATACAAAAGAAAATTCTCCCAACAAGCAAGAATCAATAGGATACCTCATGAAATTTGAGTTTTAGTTTATTGAAAATGACTCTCAAGGGCTCCATGTTGATTTTTTAAAAAATCCTGTATTAGTATGGAGCTGGATTGGATGTAATGTAAATTTCTTTCCAGATTTAAAACTGTGGTGTGCAACAAGACCAGTTGGAGTAGAAGAATGAAAACAGTACCGGAAAAGTCTAAAGTTTCCAATTTTAAAAATATTGATTTAAACCAGGGATTTAGCTCAGTGGTGCCACCACCTGCCTCATAAGCACAAGGTCCTGAGTTTGATCCCCGGTACAAAAAACAAAAAATAAAACTAAATAAAACAAAACAAACAAATAAAACTCACCTTATTTAAATCAGTAAAACTCAAGGCCATCCTCTCAATTGGAAATTTATATTTTATATCATGTTCTTCTCAACAAGGGTGTATTGATTTGAGGTATTTTTAATGGAAATTATCAAGAAAGCTGCTCATTCATTAGGGCTGGTGCTTGCTCATCTCAGTAAATCCAGATCATAACAGTTCTCTGATAGACATATTTTGATATAAAAATTGAATCTTGTTTTACCTCTACAGATTTTTTTTCACCTCACTTTCTCCTTGATTTTTATCCCAAGTGTTTTGAAATCTTTCCAATTTTGACATCAGTCTGATTGCAGAGAACTCTAGCATAAAATGAAGAAAGACACATGAAAAGAATAGCATTAACTATATAAGCACATTCATGCTACATTTATAAGGCAATCAGAGAAAACATGCATGCATACTCAATGACAAATGTGCTAAACTTCTTTTACTGGGATCCACCAAATCGAACTTGTAAACAGTTCATAACTGCTAAACTATACAACTTCTATGTTGAAGTCCCCTGGACCTTCTCATTATCCTCTTTGTGTTCTATATTCATAGCAATCCTGCTGACCTTATAATTTGGCCCATGCATTCTTAACTGTTTCTTTGACTTTGTCTCCTTCAGACTTAAAAGCTATGCAGCTATGAAGATGACAATGCCATGTACCTATGGAAGACCTGTAGATAGACCCTCTGTTAAGTTAACTCTAATTGCTGATAACAGCCATGACTCTCTTCAGCTGGAAGTAGCCAAAGCTGTCTTCACCCTTTGCACCCTCACAGCAGTTAGGGGTACTTCTTCAGAGGGGGGAATATTGCAGATAGATAAGTTAATTAGATATCTTGTAGGCAGTTACACAGGGACATCCTGAAGGAGCCAACATAGCAAAGAGCCAACATGAAGGGCAATCAAGACACATTCACTGTGGCCAGAGAAACTGCTCTACCCTTGTGCTAATCCTGGAGATAAATAGCAGAGATTGGTATTCTAAACAGGTATCAATCATCTGGGTGGGGGGGCCAAGATCTTAGCCCAGCCTTTCTAGGAAATATCCCTGACCCCCACCCTTACTGAAAATCCTTATATGCTTGCTTCGTGACTTGCTCCCCCATTTGATCCCCACTTAGTCAATATTACCTGGGTGACTGTACTTGTAATCTTATTGGTTGGTCATGGTTTTGCCCCACCATGTAATTTTCCACTGTGTCTTATAGTTTTGTCCCACTTTGTACCTGCCTCCCCACATGGCTTTGCTGTGTAAAATATCTTGGAGAAATGGGGTGAGCAGGCAACCCACTTCCTGTCCCCCTTCTGTCTCTCTTAGAAGTTTTCTTTCCCTCCATAAATTTTTCCTACTCTCAAAAAAAAAAAACTATTAGAAATCCTTGTGTATCAATTACAATGAACACAGCTATTTATGTCTATTTTTCTTTATGTCTTTATTATTATATATGTATTCTTTGAGTTAACATATTTCTCTCTGCTGCTGAGTAATGTTGCATAAAACTATCCCAAAATTTCATGACTTGAAAAAATAACTTATAAATCTTACAAGTCTTCAAGTCAGAAGGTCAAGTTAAATTCTGCTGAATTGGTCCTTGGTGGGCTCACTCACATATCTATTGGATAGCTGGCTGGAGTCATAGTAGTAACTAAGCCATGTCTCTCAGAATTGATACCTGGTGTGAGCTATCTTCTGGAAAAAGCTAAACAGAAAATAGACACTTGGAAGTGTTCATCTAAGATTCTATCTGCCTCTAGTTTGCCACATATTGATCAAAGCATGTTACATGGCCAATCACCCAAGACAGTAGAGAGTACAACTGAGAGGTTAGGGCCAGCATGGGTGGATAAATTGGGACCATTAATGAAATATCAAACAAGCAAAGCATCCTTAAGTGCACAATTAATGCAGTTACATTCATGAGAACTTATCTAACAAAGGGATAAATCCTATTGCCTATACTAATCAGTAGCCTAAATGGTTTTATTTAGCTCAATTTAAAAAATAAAGGTCATTAACAATATTTTTCCTTTTAGAATAGTCACTATTCATCACTTTGTGATGAACTTAGTTATTGACATATATTCTAATTGTTTTGTTTATTGTTTATTTAATTCAAAATTCTTTCCTGGTTGCTGTTGATTTTGGTGGAGAGCTTCAGATCTTGAATGGAAGTGATGGCTGTTTATTTCTATGAGTCAAAATGCGAATATTTGACCAGCAGAATTTAGCAATCTGAATATGGACGTTGAAATAATTACTGCTGGTTGAACTCAGAGAATTATTCATCATAATCTCTTGTTTTGGGTTCTTAACCTTCTACTCCTCATAAAATAAGGGCACTCATCATTATGTGTCCATTCTCTGAAAGAACTGGTATCATATGCTCCACCCTTTCACTAAATAAATTTAATATGATATTTTAAGAATTTCAAAACTTAATTAATCATTTGATTGATCCAAAAATTTTTCATTAATAATTTTATTGAGGGTTTACTTAAACTTGTACCCCTTCAACTTCTAAAGCTATTGAGTAATCTGTATAACTGAAAGTAAATATTTTTTTGCAGGGGCCGGGGATTTAGCTCAGCGGTTTAGTGGCCTGCCTTGAAGCACAAGGACCAGAGTACAATCCCCGGTACCAAAAACAACAACAACAACAAAAAAAAAAACAGTTTTTTTCTTTTTCTTTGAAGGGGTTTCTTTAGAAAAAATGCTAGAACCTAAAAATCAAGACTATTTCATGTGAAATTTTTCTTGCTTTATTTTCCTATATTCCAAAAGTTGGTATGAACACTGCGTGAATATCATTTGTCTCATCATGAGTAAATAACCAAAAAAAAGAACACATTTTAAAACAACAAAGATTGTACAGAAGTTCAGTCTTCCAGAAAATACTTTAAAGTGATGTAGGTTTTTCCATTTACAGAAGCCTTAATGTTATTGTCCTTTCCACATCTGTTACTCGTTTGAACTACTTCCCAACAATTCAGTGAACAAAGGTGCCAAAATACTGCTACTAATAACTTTCAAGTGTCTTCTTCCTTTGCTTCTAAATAAAGGCATTTTCGGATATAGAAATGGTACTTAGTTCTTAGTGAACCTGTACCTCAGGGCTACAGCCTTTTGTTTAAATGAATCTATTTTGTGAAAACACTGAAAATTTGCAGGGAGGAGGAGGAGAATGCTGCAGTGCTCAGTTTGTACTCAAGGACTGGTTTAGCCTGGATCTCATAGATATTACCATGAAAACTTGGCAACTTTTCTAAGCTCTATTATTCTCACTTATGTATAATTCTCTGCCACCATAGCTATGACATATATGTTTCAGGGAACCCTATTTAGTGGGGGAGGAAACTAGCAAATCATCCTATGAAGGTCAGTTTCTGTACTATTTTCTCCAATCTCTCTCTGGAAATAAGAAATTTTGCACTTTTAATTTTCCTTAGAAACAACCCAGAACCTCCTTAGTTTAAAGGTCAAAGACCTAATCATAATCATGTTTTTGTTCTACTGGCACAGATAATTTCAGCTTTAAAACAACCTCCAACTTCTTAATCCCTCTCTCCACATTCCTGCCAAGCTCTGTGGAAATCTGAGTTTTGGATGCCCTCCAAAACCACATCTCATCCATATGCCTGCCACAGTGGAAGACTTCTGTGGGCTCTTTCCTTTACTCTATGAATGATTCATGTGTTAAGATCTTAAATACTCGCTGAACGAAGGACCTAATGGCTTGAAACCCTGAGCTGATATCAAGGAAATTTACTGTTTTGGGGATACGCCTTTACTGCTGATTGTTTACATCCATTCAATCCAAAATCTGAAAGCAAGCAGAGAATGTGACCATATCCCTTTCTAGGGAGTCTTGTCTGATACTCACATTTCTGAAAAGCACTTCGGCTCTGGTTCAACATGTGGAAAGGGTCTTTTGTTGACGATAGTATATTTAAGTCTACAACAGTAAAAGTAAATACAATGTTAACTTCATTATTATAATCCAAGAAAAATAAATCATATTGAAAAAGCATTTCCACTACCTACAGAAGGATCATAAAACAAAATACAGGGAGAGAACAGTAACTAAATAAGTAGGAATGATTAAACAAGAGAAATTTACAATCAGTCCTTCATATCCACGTGCTTTGCACCCACAGATTCAACCAATTATGGATCTAAAATACTCAGAAAAAAATTGTGTCTGCATTGAACATTGTACACGCTTTATTTTTCTTGTCACTTGAGGAACAATACAGTGTCACATCTATTTAAATAGTATTTACAATATATTATGTATTATGAGTGAGCTAGAGATGATTTAAAGTATATGAGAGCTCATGGCAGGTTCTATAGAAATACTACATCATTTTCTAGATGGACCTCGAGTGTCAGCAGGTTTTGGTAACTGAGAGAGTCCTGGATCCAGGCACTGTGGACATGAGGAACAAATACACATCTCCCCTACTGGGGTACTGTCTCATCTTAGCCACATTTTAATAGCTTTTAAGTGACCACGTATGATCAGAGAGGCCAGAATTTCCTGAAATTCAGTGGAAGTCATATCTAGTCTTATGTGAAAACTCCCAATTTTGTTTTTTTTGTGGGGGGGTATCAGGGATTGAACTCGGGTCCTTGCACTTGCAGGGCAGGCCACCGAACCGCTGAGCTAAATCCCCGGCCCAAAACTCCCAATTTTAAACACTGACGATTGAGAAGAGTACAGATATTTATTAGCCAAGCACATCTGTAGCCAGATTTGACATGTGCTATCAAAGTTGCAACTCTTGACACGTTGTTCTACTTTCTGCTTCATTTTAAAAGTATTTTAAAGACTTCTGAGTAAAATAAAATGGAACCCATATTCCTTAAAAAAATCAGTAAAACTCTGTCACAAGACTTTAAAATGTCAAGAATGTAATTTTCCTTCATGAAACAGGAAAAAATGGAGGTCTTCTAAGACAGATGTTACAAGTTAAAATCTTGATTCAATATCTCCTAGCTGTTGAAATTAGAGAATATTATTAGATTTCTCCAATCTTCAGTGTGTGGAATGGTGATAATAATATTCCCTTCATGTGACTATAAGAATAAAATGCACAGTTTAAATATTTTACATCATTGCATAGTTCTTACAACATAGTATGCACTTCATTAAGAAGTGGTGATTATTCACATTAGTGTAATATGCAGGATCATTTTAATAATAAAAGTACACAGGGTATTAAGAAAACTAATATTAGCTTATATTTATTGAGTCCCTACTACATAATGAACGTATTTCTAGTTCTGTACATTTAATCATGAAAACAATTCTTTTTTTTTTTTTTCCAGTACTGGGGATCAAACTCAGGATCTTGCACTTGCCAGGGAGGCACATGGCACTGCATAGTTACATCTCTGGCCCTCATGAGAACAATTTTATAAAGTACTGTAGGTGCTATTATTAACTCCACACAAAAGGAAATTGAGGCCCAGTTTGTCTAACAGATATATGTAAGTTCCCACAAATAAAGGGATTGAGAGTGGAGGCAAAGAAAGGGTGTACTTAGAGGCTTCCTGCTTCTAGTATCAAAAACCCTTTACCTTTATACTAAATCAAAAAGTATGCTATATTCAAATTAATCTTTGAGCTTGTTCCAAGTTATAAAGGTCTTGTAATTCGAAAGGGCATTTAAATAAAGAGGAAATGTACTCCTTTCTGACTGCAAAAGACCACCCCAAGCAATTCAAGGTAAATATTTACTCTTCAAACTTGGAAGAGAAACCCAGGTTTACTCAAAATGGAATGATAACCTCTGGAATTTAGATAAATACCTCCAACTTTTATGTGTGTATTTGACTTTAAAACTCTTAAACTTGATATAAATTGAACAGTTATATGAGTAATTTATAATTAGCTAATAAGAATTATTTGATAATATTTATGCGTAGTTAGTTCTAAGAAAAAATACAGGGACCTGCCAAAAGCATATGATATATTTATTAAAGGAAGATAAAAATGATTTGTCCATAGAAATCCATATAGTTTATCATCCTGAAAACAGTCCAACAATGCAGCTTCGATTTCCTGTCTTCTTTCTTTCTGTCAGAATCTCACTTTTGCTCAGCTTCTCACATTTCCTACATGAAGGAGATGAATTGATTCTAGTAACAGAGATGGGTCCTGTGTCATCCACCTATGGGGCTCTCCTGGTGGCTGCTATTGGCTTAAAGGCAGACACATGACCTGGGTTGGCTCAGTCTGACCAGTCAGACGGACTTTCTGAGCGTGACAAAAGAGATTTTTCTCCTATTTCTGCTGGCTGGGAGCAAGAGGATCTGCAGCACCTATCCACAAGAGCAAGTAATTTCCTCTTGCAACCAAAAGGAGAACTGGACTCAGGAGAAGGCCCACACCTAAGGCAACAGAGCAGAAGCTCAGAAAGAACTGAAGTTTCTCATGAAATTATTGACTCACTTAGAATTTATGTCTCTTTGTTAGTCTTGTAAGTTAATAAAGCACCACTTTATCAAGACCATTTCTTATTACAATCAAAACCATGTTCACTGATAAATTATAGCTTCACATAATACAAAATCATATAATATATGATTAAGAAAGCTTCATGGAGTATAAAATTATATACTTGTTCATTATGATAACTGTTTATTGTCATCCAAAGAACCCATATCCGTGGCTGTACCCTAGCTACCACTGTCTTTGTTGGAGTTGCATAAATTCAGAGTCTCTAAAAAGTACTTACCTCACTTCTGCAATGTTATCCTACTCATTTTGACCTCATCCAGTGAAGGAAAGCTTCCCACTATCCAAAGTAATATGCCAGCATTTGGGCTAATACTTTTTTATCCTTGGAAGCAAAAATATTTATTTCTGTAAATTAGTAAGCTCCATGAGGTCAGAAATCAATTCCTAAATACTTGTGAAACTCATTTGATGTTTTTTCTCTGTCATTCAGGTGAGAACAGAAATGGATAAACTCTCTTAATCATACCCAAAATAAAGGAAAGGGGTATCAAATCACAAATAGTATTAATAATTATATTTTAATTAATCAATGACTTAATCGGCTCTGCAGAACCACAGAATTAAAGTCAGGAGATTTTCAAGAATATCTCTCTCATTTGTATCACAAAAATGTATTTTGCATTGGTTTAGGATAGGATTAAGATATGAACAGTTGGTTAAAGTTTGCAGGTGATTTAAATTACACCCCAGCAGTGACACAGTAGTTTATCTGACAAATCTCAAAGCTAAATTATTCTTTTTTTCTCTAGACAAAACTTTAATAGTGTTTTCATGTAAGTCAAACTTATTTCAACTTTCTGTACATACTTTTAAAAACCTCAAATGGTTTTTGGTGTAAAAGAATCACTTTCATATATTTATATCATCAGAATAATTTAAACATCAAATTTTTCCAAATTTGAGGGCATAGAAGTAATCTAGAGATTTCATGAAGAGTTTTCTTATCTACGTCTATAAATCAATAAAAGATGTATTTTGTTCAGATTTTCAAAAATTTGGGGAAACTTTTCAGTGTAAATAAATTACTCGAAGCTAAAGTGCATATGGGCCCAACAGATTGCCTCCCCCAGGGCTTCTGACAGTGTGCTCTTCAGCCCACCTATATCAAGTGCCTAGGAAAATGCTTACCTTTGGGTTCATCACTGACTTCCTGAATTGTCATCTCTGGGAAGGAACCCAACAGTGACATTTCAAACAAGGCAAAGGATGATTCTACTATACACTAATGAACTTTAACTTTTAAGAATTATGAATTGTCCCATTCAGTCAAATTCTCTATTCAAGAAATATTCTTTTTTAACATGCCTGGTTTAGACTATTATGGTTTATACATGTGGTTATTTTAAAAAATCTCTTCATATTCCCATAATTGTTGATGTTAATTTTCCAGGAATGCAGATTATCTGCTCCTTATGATGTCATCTATAATGAACCACATTTAATACTTTGTAACTATTACATAAATATTGTCGGATTAGTCCTTCAGGAAGGCAGCAACTTTTTAAAAAGACATAGATGTTCAGATTTTTAAGATCTATACTTTTTTCTTTGAAATGTTTCATATACACTCAAGGTTTTCAAAGTATTACAAACTCAGTCCAAGTCCCTGTTATAAAATACACTCTTTAATCACTAACTTTGACACTCTTCAATTCATAAAGCACTATCTAAAACATTTCACAGTACCCAAGAGGTAGATGTTAGTTTTAGATCAGTAATGTGACTTGCAGCCAGTATGTGTAAACGATGGGGATTTGTATGTTCATGCTCCCTCGGGGCCATACCATCAATAATATTTTCTCTCTGATTTCTTGTCCACCTTCCCAGGAACTGATTCTGATGCACTAGGAGAGCTCATCTCTCCCCTAGTACCAAATAAATGACTTTATGGATTTCTCAAAAGTAAGAGAAATAATTACAACTTCCTAATATTTGAACCAGAGAAAATTTACCCCTTTTCAACACAGGGCTCTTGTTACAACACAGGTACTCCTCGTTTTCAGACGATGACCCATCTTGCAGAACATTGGCAGCCCTTAAGTATGCACTCTTGTCACTGAAGTTTCGTCACCAAAAGTTAGCTTTTAACTCCTGTTGGCAGGAAACCCACCATAGAGTGCAGCGAGCCCTCACTCTTCACGTAAGGCACCAGCCAAGAAGGCACCAGAGCAGGGAGAAACCTAGGTGACACTCCTGTCAGTCAACCTGACATCAACCAGAGATGCTCATCTTTGGGAGTTTGTCCACTTGAGGACATTTAGTCATCTTTCCTTGATTTGCTTTAAGATGTTGTATGGTTGTTGAGACTCTGATAGAAGCATCCAAGAAAGAGGCAAAATGGAGGCGACTGCTCTGCAATGTCTACAGTTTATGCAGAGCTGGAAGTTTGCAATAAAAATAGTACCTAGTTTCTAGTTTCTTCTCTATTGTCTAGTCCAAGCATGTGTTATAATTTCTCCTTTATTTTATTTATTCATTTATTTGGTACCGGGGATCGAACTCGGGTCCTTGCATTTGCGAGGTAGGCATCAGAACCACAGAGCTAAATCCCTAGCCTAATTTCTCCTTTATTGAGTGGAACTCAAAAAAGAAATAAAAATCAACCTTTACCCAAATTCAAGCAGGCACACAACTGAGATTTTCAGCTACCACTGCAAAATTGATGAGTGTCACAAGACCCTTGAATGAGAACAAGAAGTAAAAAATTATGTAAGAGTAGACCACTCCAGGCCGTGTATTGCCCAGAACTTGGTGTTACATAAGAATCACCTGGGAAACTTGTGAAAAATGCTGATTCCTGGTTCCACCCCAGATACCCTGATTTGGATCTGAGGCAGGGCCAACACCAACTTGAGAATTCTATGTAAGGCTGGGCTTAGGGGAGGCCATCTGGTTGGAAGAGGAAGCTGGGAGGTTTGCCATGAGGCTATGTTTGCAAAGCAAGCACACTCTTTATAACTTTGTGTGTATGTGACAGATCAATATCAATATTAAAGTTTCCTAAACTTTTACTCACACTTTATATAAGAGTGATTAAGTTGGCCATATGACAAGGAATGTTTTCATTTGGGAAAAGAAGGAGCTCGTGGGGGACTGGGTTGGTTTCTGCCCTTGGCACTAGCACTACCACTGAATAAAATCCAGACATATACCTTTTAGCCATCACCATAGAGAAATTTAGTTTATCTATTTATTCACCAAAATATTTGTTGACTTACCTATATGTGCAAGGCACATTTTAGGTAGCTATTGGGACACAGTAATGATGAAAATGGTGGTAACAGGTTAAAAAAAACCCTTTACCCCAGGGAAAGTAGGGGAAACAGCCAATAAAAATTAAACATTATATAATATATATATATTAAAAATATATAGTATGGTAAATATTGTTTTTCGT
This sequence comes from Fukomys damarensis, assembly GCF_012274545.1. Classification (NCBI taxonomy): domain Eukaryota; kingdom Metazoa; phylum Chordata; class Mammalia; order Rodentia; family Bathyergidae; genus Fukomys; species Fukomys damarensis. The sequence continues at coordinate 36,679,810 of NW_022900938.1, read as the reverse complement.
CTTTGAGAAACATGATTTTGGCAAATAATATATGCTTTAATGAGATGCCTCTTTGTTATATATTCGATTATTAATAGGGCATTTCCTTAGGAGGCCAATTTGCTAAAGCTAGATACAAACTAGATGTGTTTCTAAATTTAGAAGTTGACAAATTCCAACTCTGTGTCGTTTGGGGTGGTGGGAAATGTGTATATATGCATACAGGTTTTATTTAAACACCTTATGGACTATTATCAATTTTTTTCCATGTACGTGTTTTGACTCTAAATCCTATAATGTATACTTTGTAGCATAGAATGCTACATTCCTAAGGAGTTAAGGAAGTTTTTGACATCTATGAGATCTTTGTGAAGTGAAGCAGTTCAATAACTAAACTTTTATGCAGTCAACAAACACACAAATGCAAATCAACACAATTATTAAAACATGGCTCAATGATTCCTGTTTTCCTGTATAAGATGTACTATTCATTTAGAGACCTAAGGAGAGATGAAACGACTTTATACTAATTTCTTTAATTTAATCACACCAAATGTCAGAACAATGCCATTTAAAATCCTTTAATGATTTTAAAACAAATGGTCCTGGTAGCAGGAAAATAGTTGAACTAACATTACTAACATTAATTTAATTTCTTTGAAATTGAAATATTAAAAGAACCCATTTTATCCTATTTACTTCTCAAATAGTGTTAGGAAATACCTGAGGATCTCTCAGTAAAACTCTAATAGGACCCTTCAGCCTATTTATCAGTCTAGGAGAACTGTAATGTATTTGAATTTAGTCTTTAGTCAGTTATAATAGATACATAGTGAAGAGTCTCTTATCACTATGCACATTTCTCTACAACCTTCCTTTGTGAATTTTCCAGGCCTAATTTATCAACAGCAGAAACTTACTTAGCATGGTTGCATATTCTAAATATATTTTTTCCAACGTTAATGTGAGTCATCATAGCATATCTCTTTAACCATATGTGCTAGAACAAAGGACAGACAGTTATTTTAATATTCCTGGCCTAGAATCCTTCCCACAACAAACACATTTGATGCTCATACATGGTCCCTTTCTTGCCGACACTCACGCCTGTCAAAATGGCATGGTGCCTACTCAACATATGGACCGCTAGCTTTTCTCACTGGGGCACAGTTGCCAAAGAAAGATGGGTTAGGCTAGGCACCCTGTGTAGCAAAAGCAGGTGACAGTTCTCCCGTCCTCCATCACAGGGCTGCAAATTCTCTAGCTACATGCCATTCCCTACTCTGTCTTTCACAGGAAAAGGAAAAAGAGTGATCCTTAGCAGTATCCCTTCTACATTCAAACTGTTTCTCTTTAGTGCCTTTGCTCTCACTACCTTTCATTCATGGAGAGGAAATTATTCTCTGCCAAAAACACACTAAAATTTAAGAATCACTTGGAAGCACATAGTTGTAAGTGAAGTTGATAGCCAGCATAGGCATTAAGTATGTGTGTGTGTGTGTGTGTGTATGCATGCAGCATGCACACCCTTGCACACACACACACACACACACATACACTCACTCTGTGTAGTTTTATCCTTGCTTCTCCTTTTCTACTCAGAATAGATCAGGACTGGGCAGCCACAGAAGCACTAAGTGTTGAAGATAAAACTTAGTGATTGTTTAAGTGTTACACAAATAGAGCTGTGTTATTACGTTAATCCAGTGAATCATTTCCTCCCCAACCAGGCTACATCCTGTTTGGTTTGCAATTTTTATTTTAAAATTTCCAAATCAATTTTTATTTGCCCAAATGAGTTTGTTTTGGCAATAGCAGGAAAGTCTTAGATTTCCTCAAATAAAAGCTTTTCCTTCAAGTCTGAGGACTTCTGCCATTCTACAGGAAATCCAAATATGGTATTTTGTCTGAGTCTGGTTTCCAAGTCCTGAAACTACAGAGATTCTTCTGTCAATTTTACCAAACCAGCCCCTCCAAACTAAAAGGTATTTATCATGGGTCAGAGGACATGGGTCAGCTGATTCATAATCATGGATATCAGTTCTATGCCAGGCACTTTTAGAGCAGTCCTTTCCAATGATCATGATCACATTTCTGCAATGTGAAGCTGCCATTCCCATTTTGGAGATAATACAGAAATTTTGGACTGGAAATTTAGCTCAGTGGCATTGTGCCTGACTAGCAAGGGCAAGGTCCTGAATTTGATCCCTGGTACCACCCCAAAAAATTATCCAGAGAACTGAGATGGCAATGTACTTCAATAATAAAATTAGTGAACATCGATTAAAATATTACTCTTCTAAAAACCCTGTGCCTATAGTTTCATTTACAAAGTCACAAGGGCATACCTGTCATTATTCATAATTTATAAATGAGGAAAAGGAAGCCCTGAGAAGTTCCAATTTCTCCAAAGACACAATTTGTAATGGAATTAAAATCCATATACTTTTATTCTGGAGCTATATTTTTTCTTTTTTTACTATTATTGATCACATTTTATTTTAAACGTCATGAAAATCCAGCAATAGTCAGGCCGGACAAGTACTTGGTCGCACCCAGGTTTCGCGGGAGTGGACAGCAGCACTGTGTTGCACATTGAGAGAAATGCTTCCTTTTTGCCTTCTTGGAAAAATGATTGTTGGGTAAGGCTAAGGATGGGCAGCTACCGAATGGTGATACGAACCACGCAAGAACAAAGAATGGGGAACAGATGTGCAATAAACATCACTGCTGACTCTTGGGCCAAAATGCAAGGAGAAAAATTATCCCAGAAGGTAAGGGTTCAAAGACATTTCCACTAAGAATTTTTAAAAATGAATGCAAAAATGAGCTCTTACTATCTTCCAGCCACATGTTTAGAAGACAGCATAATCCAAAGATAAGACGCTTTCCATAATTCTTAGGGTGATGCACAAATGGTCTGCTTCAGTCCTGTCTTGTTCCATACAAGAGGAAACATACAAGACCACCTAAATGTCTTCATTTAAAGCTCTGGATTTTAGAAGTGATCAACAAGTAACATTTATTTCACATTAAGCATAAATGATAAGTAGATGACTCTTCACTTTCCTCTTCCATTATTTCCACTCTGAGAGGCCCACAGAGTAGAACATAAGCCATATGCCAGTCTCCACCCCCAGAAAGCCGCAAGTTATCTTCTGGTGTTACAATGCTGACCTTATCATCATCAAACTTGATCCATTCATCTTTTTTCCTTTCACCCACATACATAATGACCCGAAGAATTAGACTATCCCTGGTGCATTAGCACTGCTTGTAAGTCATAGTATCCACAGTTATTGAGTCAATATCATCAACAAATGAAAAAGGGTCATATTTAATTTCCTTCTGGGGAACTCTCTTCTTGCCACTTGTATTTGGCTGATTCACTTTTTTATCTTCTATATCCTTGAATGTTGATTGAAAGAGACCATTTTCTCTTGAAGTTCAAGTGTGCATAGTTTATACATATCCAACATAAGGGAAAATGTAACATCCTTAAGAACTTTGGCATTTACTTATTCCTTCTCTTTATATATAAAAAAAAAAAATCGAACCATCTGAATAGTTAAGTAAGCAGGTAGCCAGCCGGCTGATCTTGGAAGATTTGATGTACAAAGCATTTCTGTGCAATGTCGGAGAATGTTTGGCGATTTCTTCCTGAAGTTGCAATTTAAGTCCTGTAAAAGGTATTTGATTTCCTCATTAATAAAACAGCTAAGCTGCAGCCGATTTCCCTTTCCTTTGGTGACTTCTTCTACAGATTCTGTACATTTCATAGTAGTTTCAAGCTCAACACTGAAGAACTGATCAATTAGATTTTTCTTTTTAATAGGTGCTACTGCGGATGCAGATAAAGAATCTGTCTCTCTAGCAGAATTATCCTCGATGGCTTTCAGTTTCTGCTGCAGTCCTTGCAACATCTATATCCAACATTCATTAGCATCATTTTGAAGATACTGTCCTTGTTCAACTTTCTCTGCAAACTGTGGGAAAGCCATGTATAAAAACCACAGAAGAATAGGTGGAATACTAGAAGGAATTTTATCATGGAATCAAACAAATCTGTAAGGGCTTCAGTAATGTACTTTGCTGAGGCCATTTCCCCTGATACTCTCAAGGCGCCTGTATAATTTTTAAGGGCATCTTTGAGATCAGGCACAGAATGAATGCATTGGACTGTAGCATTCATGCAACAAGTTTGGTAACTCCATAGCAGAAGCTAATTGCTCCTCTGTCGTATCTTCAATGAAGACAGTTTTAGCTGCAGGTTCTTCTGGAAGAGCTTCTTCTGACCCCATCATTAGTAAAGTCATTGCATTTTTGTACTTGGATGTTCCCCCAGTCGTCATCCTTCAGTGTCCCTCTTTTCACCATACCTTTCTGCCTGGCTGGCTAGACTCCGCACAAACAGCTGAGACTTGAACACCATTAGAGCTTCATCAGTATTCAGTTCTACACCTTCAAACTTCTCCTTTCCCCATTTTACAGTAACCTAGTACAGCAGCATTGTGTGCCACAAGGTGGGTGGAGGCGCTGGAGGGCTGGGCCTGGGGAGATCAGCGAAGGGAAGGGAACCAGAGAAAGCTTGTGGCCTTAGCCAGGGTGGACATGCTGTGGTGGCTGCAGCTATTCTCTTGACCAATGCTCTGACTATATTAGGTGATCCTTATGCATATTCTCAATTCTTTAGTCTTGTACCTTGTTATTACCTTAAAGTCCTTATGCATTTTTACTTTAAAGCACTACTTCCTCAGGCCATGTTGTTCTCATGAGTCCTAAAGCTTTCCATTTCCAAAAGAAAAAACTAAAGTCTCCAAATATATTCTAGACTTTATCACGCCCTCCAATGTAAGCCCTCCTACATAAGCTTTGTCATTATGTACACTGTTCTCTCTATCCACTCATTGCTTACCCTGTAATCCTATCTCGGGTTCTACTTCTTTCTAAGCATCTCCTCTATACACATAGTAGCACAATTTCTCCAACACTCACTTGCCAATGGAGCACTTGCTCAGAATGCTCAGCAATACCCTCATAACGAAGCTTCTTCATAATGTGGTGCACATACAAGGCGCTATTTTCAGGCACATATATGTAATCTACCCAGAATAGGAACTCTTTGTGGAGATGGGTCATGTATTGTATCTTCATGCAACTCATTATACCTAATGAATGAACCTTGTCTTGATCAACCTCTAAGAATTCACTCCTCTCCCGCATCCCTATTTTCCTATATCCTGCAGTCTTTGGGAGTGACTTTTAAGAGGTTGTGTTGCATCCACAATTACAGAGTAGGATGTGACCATTTTACAAAAGCCTCCCTTCAAACCAGTACGAACTATTTGTATCATTCTGAAAATTCAGTATTGATGCGAAGAAAAAAAAAGAATTCGATATGAGTAATAGAATTCCCAGGGATAAACTCCTTCCAAATGTTTTTTTTTTTTAATAAAAGAACAATGTTTTAATTTCTTAATAGTTTATTTATGTTAGTGAAGAAGTAGAAGGCCATTAAACTTCATTCATCTTTTAAACATCATAGTATCTATCATTCATATGATTAAATCCATTATGAAAAATGAGAAATTGTTTTATCCTAAGCAAACAAGATTATGCATTCAATCGATTTTTAATAGTCAATTGTTGCTTAGAATTAATGTAAATCTCATTTAGTTGTGTACATCAGAAAATGTTAGTGGTGTTCCTGGAATGGTTTTTCTGCAATCCTGCCAAGAGTTCAAATAATTGACTAGCTGATTTCTTAAGGCCATTTCAACTGTTTGATTCTGGGAATCCAGAATTCTTTGTGTATTTACCTTATCCCAACCTGTCCCCCTACCTTTGATTAAAGTCAACTTCTTTGCGCTCTCTCTCTCTCTCTCTCTCTCTCTCTCTCTCTCTTGCACTTTGGAAGATCTCCAAGTATAAAATGCTACAACATAGAAAACCTGCAAGCAGGGCAGGCACAGGAAGCACCATAAGGATACACTGAAACAAATTTCAAACTGTGAAATGGTAGGAAACAATCACAAGTACCTCACCAACTTGGCATAAAACAATCAGAGCATGAGGTTGCTCTTTTTGAGCAAAAGCAGCATACAGGTAGAGAAACAAAGGAGACCACAAAGATAGATACAATGTACACAGTGATTAATGGTGCTAACCAAGAGTTATCTTCAGAAGTACTCTGATGAAAGGGTGGATGGGCGTGCTTTTTTCGTACTTCTGTTCAAGTTGCTCTTTGACTAGAACTACATTATCCATATGCACTAAATGAAACCTGCTCTTCCTCTCAGATCTTGCCTCTCCCTGGTGAATTTTTACTTATTCTTAAGAATGCATCTTAAAAGTCAACTTTTCGTCAACCCCCCTGACTACCACTAGAATTAACAGCTCCTTCTTCTGCACTCTCTCAGCATTTTAAGGTATTTATAATATGGGTTTTTAAAAAATTATTTATAGGCTTGTTTTCTTATATATAAGCTCCTTCAGAACAGAAACCATGCTATTTGTTCACTATCATGTCCCATGTGACTATTACAGTGACCCACATATGGAAGGTACTACATTGCTAGAGGGACTGATTAATTTTTTATTATTCATTTACCCATTTTAAAATGATTTATTAAATGTTTCATATGTGCATTGTTTTCTAGACAGTCAGATACAGCAGTAAACAACATGTACACCTTTTCCATCTTAGTAATGCATTATACTGTGAGAAGCAAATAAAACCTCTTTAAAAAACACAAAAATTAAACTTAAAAAGATATCGATATTCCATCATGATAGGAGAAAAATAAAATGACACCAAGGTTTAAGGAGTCTTAGAATAAAATTCAAATTCTGAATTGTCTTGGTAAAGGCTACAGTTTATTTCAAGGTTGATATTTTTATTTACAACTGGGGAAAATTTTTTTTTCTCCTCAATCAAACCAAGTAGGGAAGTCTTAGTTTTTATTCCCAAGTAGGTCTACCTCTAGATCAGTGTTTTAGCATGGTTTGACAAGTCCTTTCCAGATCCTAGGCTTTTCTTGGTTTCTGATTCATGAAAGTCTTTTCTTCCTTTTAACCATTTCTCCATTCTCTACTTCTGACCATAACTCCAAAATCCTGTGGACCACTCACCTACCTGTTCATTACTGTAGCAAATACTCCTGACATACCGCCAGCAATGCCTTACATCCCAGATTCCACCTGCCAGACTCTGAAATCAGCAACAGGGCTTTAGGGATGCTTTGCCCATTCTTGGCCAGCCATTTTCGATGGTTGAAATAGCTAAAAAGGAAAGAAGGATGCCTTATTTTGCTGTCACCATTAATGTTTTCTTATCCTGCACTTATAAGTTGCTATCTCTGAGGCACATCTTCAATTTTGTACATTAAGTTCCCAGGAAAATAATAAATTTCAGTTTGCAAAGGACTGTATTAAAAATAAATTGTGTATATACTGTGGAGTATAAAATAAATTTTAAGCAGTATAATCATAAAAGTGTCTTAGCCTAGTGTCACTCTGTAGATATGTGCATTTTCCCCAGGAAAGAGTCCATGCTTTTTGCCAAATTCTTAAAATAATTGACTACATTTGTAAAATGAAAAAAAAATTAAAACTAATAAATATTTTTGAACATTGATTTGCAGAGGGAAAAAATTTTAAAAAGACACTTGAAATAATGTTTGGGCATAAAAAGCAATGTATACTACCTGCATGAAGATATGTGATGTTAAAAATGTATCTATCAATTAACATTAATTTAACAAATTGGTCTATATTCTGTGTCAATTCTCAGTGAAAGTTTATCTAAAGGAGAATAATTCATGGCACATGTGATTTACATGGAGTACAATTATTGGCTTTGATAGAGGCCTTATCATATTGCAAAACCACCACATATGTTACAGAGATGTAATTGTATTCCTTCATGTTAGGGATTATAAGTACTAAAAGTACCGAAGTAATGCCCGCACAACACTGAGACTTGTGAATCTTTTTCTGTACCCACTTTTTCCTTAGGCTCACTGCAGTAATATTAGGAAGAAGAAGCTCTGGACTTTGTATCTCCTTTTCTTCTTATAAAGCCATAATTAAGTGGCTTGTAAATTAAAGTCATCTATAAATTATTTAATTTTTATATTTTGAATGTACTATTCCAAGAAAAATTTTATTCTCAAGCCAGTTTTTCATTACTATTCAAGATACTCTGTTCCACCTTCCAAGTACTTACTACTCAAAACATGCAAATGACTCCTAATATTATCTAAAGGATGGCTAAGTGGAGTCAAAGAAAAAAATCATGAAGTCTCATAATACATGTTCTAAAGAAAGGCATAAATTGATTTTAAATTGTACTTTTGTTGCAGTAGCAATTCCATTAATATTATCTGCTAGAATGTGCAGCCTTTGGCAAAGGTGGTGCATGAATCCCAGGGCATTAAACAGTCAGCCGTTAAGCTTGGAAGGAAAATAATGAGCCTTATATTTATATTTATATAAGCTTTCTTTTTTTAATATTCACTCTCTTAAATCATATTATTTGCTATAGTTTCTACATATGCTACAATATAACATACACTATACTATTTTATGTTTTAGATACTAGCTTATAGATGTCTATATAAATATACTATGGCATAGTGATACTATGGTATACTATGTTATTATATTTATTTGTTTGAGAGCATTAAACAGTGTTGCCCAGGCTAGCCTAAACTCAGAATCTCCGAGCTTTATCCTGCCTAAGTATTTGGAGATAAAAGTGCAAACCACAGCACTTCGCTGTTGCTCTATTTATAATATGAAATATATAGTGTTCTATATGCATATAATCTATTAAATAAATAGGCATAGTTTGTATTGCAGATGCATGTTCAAAAGAGCTTAGGATTTGTGAGAAAATGATTTTGGAAACCCCTGGTGCTATAATGTGATACTGGAGAATTCAGTTAGCAACACACAAAAGTCTAAGCATAAAGAAATATATTGGGTAAGGATAAAGGTTATTGTCTTCACAATTGACACCTGTGGAGTGAAATTTTTAACATAGCATATTAGAGAATGGTATGCCTGTAATCCCAGCTACTTGGAAGGATGGGGCCTGAGGACACAAGTTTAAAGCCATCTACTTGGGATAACTTAATGAGATCCTGTCTCAAAAATAAAAAACTTAGGGATGTAGCTCATTGACAGAATGGCCCTGGGTTCAGAACCCAGTATGAGGGGTGGGGGGAATCAAAAAGAAGGGAGGGGGGAGGCAGAGATGGAGCAGAGGGAGAGGGGATGAGGGGAGGGGAGAAGATGGCTCTTAGCCTCTTGGGAAGTCTTTGAATCAGAGATTACATGTTTAGTGGTCAGTGAAATTTAGACATTTATTTGAATTGCGTAAAGAATTTATACATATTTTTTACCAAGATCTGTCATGTAAAGGTGCAAGAGCCCAGTGATGAATATAACTGTACTGTATACTTAAAAAGTACCAGTAGGGCTGAGGATTTAGCTCAGTGTTTCCACTACCTGCCTCACAAGAGTAAAGGTCCTGAATTCAATCCCCAGTACAAAAAAAAAAAGAAAGAAAGACAGAAAAGAAAAGTTGAGTGCATATTAAATTAAATGTTTAAAAAATACCAATACTCAATGAAAAAAATAATTTATGCATATTTTAAAATTTAAATAAAATAAATAAATTATGGTGCATTTTGCTCCAAAGGGTAAGGGGAGGAGGGAAACAGAGGGAGAGAGAGAAAAATGAATGAAATGGGTTTGGCCAACCGTGAAGTTTTCTCCATGAAACTCTATTTGTCGAAGACAGACCACAAAAATCTAGAACTAAAAAGTCATGTATATAACCTCTTTTGAAGCTGCTCAGAAAATACATCAGAGCAACGATTTTTTTAAAATAAAATATGTGGATGAAAGTATAAACATAAAGTTAAATTTTTCTTGAGTTGAAATAGAACGAAAGTTCCAGCATTAGAAGATGGCATGGAGTTAAGTCTAGACAAGTTTTAGTTGCACAGTTTAACCTGTCTTGTAGACATCTGAAACACGTAATTAGGAAACAACCTGCTAGCTTCTTTTAAAGACATCCCAGCCTTTGCAGAATACAGTAAAGGAAGAGATCACCTGCAAAGGACTGGGAGTTGCATGGAAGATAGGCACTGCTTAAATCCTAATGTACACAGCCATATTTATTTTATCCTAGTTATGTTAAAAAAAAAACACAAAACTACAGGATTCAAAAGGAGAACGGGAATCATGATGCTCAATAATTAGCTGAAATGTAAATATGAATCCATTTTTATAAAATCTCAGACGTGGGATTTAAGAGTTCTTTAGCTCTCTCCAAGTTTGTGCGATTTTCAAACCTGCACTGCAGTCCTTTGAGTCAGTCCCCGCGCTCCTCCTCCCACCTCCAGGCTCTGCGGGGCTGCTGCTCCCTCACGCCCTGGTAGAGGTTCCAGCTCGCCTGCGTGTTTTTTCTCTCTCCTCCAGCTGTCATTCCTTCCCAGTTTATCATCATCATTGATAAAGCCTAGAGGAAGCTTGTCTGCCATAAATACTTATCTGATAAAGAAGAGGAAAAGCCTCTTGGAACATGACTAGGTGGCCTGACTTGTCCTATACTTGCCTGGGGAAATGTGAGAATTTGTAATCCCTATTGCTAGGGACTTCTGGTCATTTTGAGACATCATTAAAATGATTATCAAAGCTTTAAATTCAGCAATGAAACACATGATTCTCTTAACGACAAGGTCAATTTAATTGGGTGTCTGTCCTGAGTGAAAAATTGCTCCTAGTTTGCATCCCCAATGCAGTTTAACATAGAATAAAGGGGGATTTTTGTTAAAAGATGATACGTAGAACATGCCACTGAATGATAAATCTCTAGATCTTAATTCTCTAACAGAGATTGCAAGAAAATGTAAGTAATCGACAATGTTTACCAACTCAAAATTATAATTAGTCTCATGCTAGCAGGCAAATCAAATTCATATCATTCCCAGCCCCATATTTTAAGGAAGATTTGTTTAAAATATATTAACTTGATATCTCATTCCTTTTCATTAGTAGTAAGGTGTGACCTTCCACTTCATTTACTTGTTCCCTATACCCTTGTCTAGGAAGAATTATAATTTGTCTTGTGATTATGTTTACTGATCAAAAATGTTAGTATGTTGCCAATTTCATAGCCCAGTGTACTTAACACTGTTGTACAGATTTGCAATGCATTTGCCCTAATGATTTTTGCAATATTTCCTGGGACAGACATTTTCTAAACTACCTACCATAGAACCACATTTTAACCCTACTCTGTTTTCGAAAATTGTAAACACAGAGGACAGCAGAAGTCCTCCCTCCCTAACCTCAGGGAGACTGAATTAAATAACTCTTGGCATAGAGCTCTCAACGTGTATAATCATTATGGTGGGCCGCGTGCCAAGGCCGTTTATGCACAATCCTCAGCTTGCAGCCTGCAGAAGCAACAAGGATGGCGAGCATCCCATGGAAGAATTAATTAGTAGACTGCCTGGACTCACAGGATGGTAAATAATTATCCTCCGACAAATGTCGTCAGATATTAGAAGAAACTGCAGCTGAAATTTATGTTAGTTCGTGATTTAAAAGTTACCAGTGGCTAGGTTTTTGCATATGACTTGAAAGCTGCCGGGTGGAGTGGTAGTCATTGGTATCATGCTTTCTTGCGTATAGATAGCCTCAGTTGTCCTTCATCACCCTCACCCCCTGAGCCAAACTCGTGGGTCAACCTTTTCCTTCCTACGTAGACAAAGTAATGTGTTGATTCTAGCTAGGTGCCTGACTTGCTCAAAAGTGTTAAGCCTGTCTATAGATTCGACACACAAAGAAAAGCTCTTATTTGTCTCCATCCTTGGCAAGGGAAGGGATCGCTCAGGTGTTTCTTGTCCTCTCCCTCAGTCATGATTCACTTTGGTCAAGTATAAATACTTGAGAGCTAAATGGCTGATGATTGTCCTATCTAAATTAGCCATGGGAAAGAAGGACGATGTACCTGAAAATGTACTTCCTCCATGCTTTAAAAGGGACAAGAAATGTGATTCAGTGCTTTCCTACCTACAGTGGTGCCTCAGTTCACAAACACTTCTATTTGAGAGCAATTTGGTTTGAAAATAGCGTTTGGCAAAATTTGTTTTTGTTTGTGAACTCTGCATTGGATAACAAACATGACTGTGTCCATCTTTGCTGCACAAACACAAAAGTAATCATCTTTTCCAGAGTAATGGAATGAATTAAGGTTGTGAACCAAGGTACCACTGTAGTAGGCATCCTTGTGCAAACCATGAAACAGGCCACTTTAAGCTGAGGGAAAAAGGAGAAAATGAAGTATAGATACGACACAAACTTTGAATTTGAAAAAGTATGCTGAATGGAAATAGATTGAATACTTTCTGAGCTCTGAATCATGCGGAGCCTCATGGAGCTTATAAAAAGTATGATCCAAAATATGGTGGACGTTTAAATAAATTTTTTAAATTATTACAATAAAATACATGTTGCCATTGATCCCCTAAAATATCCCTCCTCATTCTCATTTCAAACACACTTGTACCATCATTCTTGCCATTTTCTGAAGAAGTTTTAGAAGTCCTCTTTCATTAGTGCCTTTACTTAGTTGCACTGTCATGGCTGCATAGGAGTCCTGAATCAAATCTGTTCAATTTCTGTAAAAGTAGCCTATTCTTACTCACCAGATCTGGCACATGTGACTTCTGGCTATTCCCCAAAGTTGAAATGACTATGAAAGGTAAATGTTTTGAATTATTCATTATATTAAGAAAGCCACAACAGTGCAACTAAAGACACTCACAAAAGAGTATTTAGAGCTGCTTCAGAAAGTAGCAAAACTGATGAGATAAATATACTCAAAATGAGAGGGAATATTTTGAGTGGAATTAGTAGATTTGTATCTTTTATTTTTAATATATTGTAATTTATATTGTATTATAAATGATTGAAAGAAAATTATTGTAAGCTTTTAAAATTTTATTCACTGTATTTTTGACACACCTCATACATGTAATACTTTAGCTTTAGGTGGCACAATCCTCAGAATAGCTCTCAGTCTTATACCAAAACACTGTAGATAATCATAGTGAAAAGGATGTGATGTATTTTCTTGCAAAAAATACACTGTGGCACCCATCAAAGTGGATTGTACAGCATGGCTGCTATCCTTTCAGTTTTGACTGGACAATGGAAACAGCAAACTTGGGAAAGAAAAATCACCTGAATTATTTTGACCCCACAAAGGGGTGCCAATAAGTGTCTTCTGTCCCCTGAAGTGACTAGGCACGAAGACATCTCTGCTGCTGACTTGTCCCCTGAGGAGTTTATGCACTTATACAAGCCAGCCTAAGACTGATGTCGATCACGTCAAAATTTCCCTGTTAAATTATCCTATGCCAGTCCATCTTAATTATCCACTTCACAGGATTAAAGGGCTCTCGGAGAGGTGATTGACTAGGGAGATACTGCCGCATACTCATCAATGGATTACGCACTGATGTTCATAACTGAATGTGGGGCCCGGAGGTGGGGCCATTTGAAAGAAGTACCCTGGGTCTGGGCCTTGGAGGGCGCAGCTCACACTGGCGCTCTCTGCCTGTGCTCAGATTCCTAAGCTTCACAAAGTGAGTGGCTTTGTGCCCCACCACCCCTTCCACCATGGTGCTTCCCCTTTGGAACCAGGGACCATGGGCTACTTCCGAAACCATGAGCCAAAAATAAACCTCTCCTTTTTTACGTCGTTGGTATTGGTCACTTGATCCCAGTAAGGAACGGCCAACTAATATTCATCCCTTTGTCATAGCTGCTTCGGTAGCAGCCATAGCACCCCAAGAGGACTCTATTCAATTTTTCCTCAAAAATAAAGAATTAAGAAAATGACACTCAAAATGGTGGTAATCACACACAAGTAAATTAATCCTACAGTCAGGAGTGGTAGCTGTGTATTCTTCCCTATTTTCAGATGACCAAGGATTCCATGTACTACGCAGGAATCACATGAGTTGATACAATTTTAATATACAGCACAGTAAAACCCGTCTCAACCTTCCACCCTCGGGAACAGGAAAATCAGTTGCTTAGTGGAGGTGGTCTTTAACAAAAGGTCAAACAAAATTGTTCTGGAGACCTTGGGAGGCTTTAAGTAGCTGCTTTAGACAGGCAGCTACTTATGGAAGGTGAGTTCTTTGTGCAGGTGTCACCTTGCTGCCTCCATGTAAATGAGGTAACCCCACACCCACCTCCTCTGCCTGCCTCCAGCTTCACTTTCTGCCCAGACTCCCAGCAACACACAAAGGCCTGGAAGAAATTCAGATACAGTTTCAGGTTAGTGAAAATTTTGGCTTCAATGTAAAATAATGATTCATCTTGAATGGAAATCTGGACTATGTTTTACATAGACAGTATTCATTCCAGGGCGTTATCACTGGGACATTGAGCAAAAGCCTCATCAGGTAGAGCAAGAAACTTCAAAATGATTTGAACTTGAAATTTCAAGTCAGGTGAAAGCATAGACCTTAGGTAAAAATTCTGAATTGTTTGTAATAGATACAAATTATAAATAGTTCCCTGAAATCTTGAAGAAAAAATATTGTGATACAATAGCTTGCAAACCATGCAAGGATTGATGATTCTTTTTTTCAACAGTAGTTTGCTCTAGTGGATGATATTGAAAGGCAAGGTAAAATAGTAAAACTGTTAAGATTTTTGATCTTCATGAAACTAAGGACAATTCAGTCTTAAAAAGGAGAAATATTTTAAAAAATGAGTTCTCTAGTCCTTTTAGTGACACAGCCTTTGACTAAATAAATAAGTAAATAACACAGAAAAGTTCTTGTTGATGGGACAACAGTTCAATGATCAAGAGATGGTGTACAAAGATGCTTTCTTTGGCTAAGATGTTGAAAGAAAGATATTTACGGGCTCTTCAGCTCCCAAATGTTAAGTTTGTATGAAGTCTCAACACGACACAAGCCAAGCAGGTTTTTTTAGAATAAATCACAAAAGAATGAAGCAATGCCATGCATGCAAAAGAAAATAAATAATCTTAGATATGATGCCCAGAACCTCCATTTGTAAAGGTTTCTCTTTTCCCCTTCTCAGCTGACCCAACTACATTACGAGCGCCACTTACTCTGACAAGCATTTTACAAGTTCCTCTTCGAAGTCATCACAAATGAGTCCATGCTGTCTTGGAGTATGTAATGGCATATAGATGTTGGTTATTTGGAGGGGCTTTCCTCAATTATGGATTGAAATAACACTTTTAGAGCCACCAGTCCAGGTTAAAAAATAGACAAATTGAACTGTTTTTATGGATTAAAAAGTTGTGTTTCATTTTTACCTGGATATTAACATTTCTTACCCAAATGTGTGGTGGGGCCTGTTTTCACAGAATAAAAATAAGCACTTTAAACTCTAATGATTCTTCTAAAATTAAAGTCTCGTCAACCATTTTAAAGATTTTTACTTCTCAATGAAGATACAGAGTGCAAAGGCACCATCTTGTGGCTAAGAGGAAAAAGTACTTCAATGCCGCCTCATCTGGATCATAAATAACTTCTTTTTCACACATATTTTTAAACGAAATATTTGTCAAGTTTAATTTTAAGCACTTGGTATCTTTCTGTAAAACAGATGGCTAACTGATTTAATACAATTTAACATTGAATATATCTTTAATACATTTTATATACAGATCTGATTTCACATTCTAAGCCCAGTACATAATAAAATTATGAGACCAAGATTCTTGAAACAAATTTGAAATAAAATTAAATTAATGAGTAGAGAATTTCATGTTTTATTAATGAAACAATGCTTATTGATCACTTTGTATTAGAAATGCAGTCAGTTATTTGTCCAATCAGAAATAGGAATTTTCACATATCATTAATATAAATGAAATCAACTTTTAAAAAATTATTGTTTATATATGCCAATTATATTCAAAAGGAAAATGAGAGATGAGATAAGAATTATTTAAATGCCAAAGATACGCTGAAAGACTATGCAAAATAAGCAAAAAAGCAATATGAGACATATAACCGTAGGATTCTTTCTCTCAACATCGAGAATCATCTGTCATCTTATATTGCAACTTTACTACCATTTTTACCACTCTTTCTACTTGAGAGGTGGGGTAACTGAAGTACAGGAAGGTAAAGTAACTTTTCCAAGTTCATAGAGCTAAGTAAAAGCACAGTGGAATTTGTGCAAGAACTCAGGGCCCCTTTTGCGTATTTTCTAGTGCTTTCCATACCCCAGGCCACAGGCATATCGGAGCTTGATGCACCGGGTTTATTAGGGATATGTTTCAAATCCCAGAAGATTATAATTTAGTAGATTGCTTCTAAAGGCCACGATTGTGTGTTTTTAAGTTTCCCTGTAATTTTAGTGAAGGATATTAGCAGATTTAAGCTAAAGATAATGAACAAGATAATTAAGTGAAGAAAGATAAAATTGATCAGTCATTCTCTTTTACTTTGGCTTTCAATCTTGTACTATTTTGATTCGCATCCATACTTCAATATCTGCTGTAAAACATAATCTAAAAAAAATCCTGATAAACCACTTCTCCTTCACTACTTAGACCTAAGTAATTTAGTAATAAGCTTCTATATAACAGATGTTATGATGAATGTTCTAGGTAGTTTATCATATTTAAATGATAATGAAACATACAATACTTTTTATCATTGATTTTATACAGCCCAGCAAGTTCTCACAAAGTACTTTTATTGATTTTATCCATCTCTTGCACCCATAGTCAGTTTATGGTTGCAACTGGACAGAGGCATAGTTTTACCATTAATGTAAGTTGCTATTTTCTTTAGGTTAATTTATACAATGAAATAAAAAAGACATATGGTGGTCTTTATTCATCAGTGAATGAGTGACAATTTTGTTGAATCAGATAATCATTTTCAAATACTAGAAGAATATTTCCTCAATTTGTGAACTATTCACAATGTAACAATTACAAATATATTTTTGATATTCACCATCATTTTCTTAAATATAGAAATTGCCAAAAGGATAAAGTAAGTCTAATAATAGTGTCTGCTCATTTGTATGCAATACATTATATTATTATTTTCATATTGTAATTATTGACATGGATTACCCCTAAAGCATAGATAACAGTGAAATATTTAGGAATAAATGAGTTTTGAGTGATATTAGAAACTTCCTAAATTGGAAAAAAGAAAGAGAAAAATAGATGGAAAGAAAAATGAACAGAACATCCAAGAATAGGAAAGCTACAAAAGATATAATTATGTATAATGAGACTACAAGAAGGAATGTAAAGAAACAGAAGAATTATTTGAAGCAATAATGATTATGATTTCTCCCAAATAAAGTCAGACACCAAGCCAGAGATTCAGTAAACTCAGAGAACACTAAACATGAAGTTTTTTTAATGTGCTATCCACCACATAGTCAAATTTCAAAAATATTAAAAAAAATTCAAATCTTGAAAGAAATCAGAAAACATAACTGAATTGGAGCAAAGATGAGAATTGCATCTAACTCCTCAGAAACAATGCAAGCAAAAAGAGATTGAAATATTTAAATTGCTGAGTGGGAAAAAAATCAGGCTAGAATTTTATACCTTATGAAATTCTCCTTTATAAGGAAAAATAAATACTTTCTCAGACAAATAAAAATTAAAGGAATTTGTTGCTAATAGAGCTGTCTTGCAAAGAAAGCATCAAAGAAGTTCACCAGTAAAAAAGAAAATGATATAGGTCAAAACCTCAGATATATACATTTTAAAAAATGAATAGCATCAGAGAATGAATGAGTGAAGGTAATATAAAATTACTTTTTGTTATTTGATCTGAATAAGATTTGGTTCAGAATAATAATAGCAATAATGTATTTAATTCTGTATGTTTATTTATCTATACTTATACAGTACAGTGTAAGTGAAATGAATGACAGCAACCATATAAAGTAAAGTATGAAGGAATTAGGACTATTTTATTATTATAAGATGCTTGCAAAGCTAATGATGCAGTGTTATTTGAAAGTAGACATTAGTTAACTGCAAGTAAACCTGAAAACTACAGCAACTACTTACAAAGTAAAAATAAATCTATTTTTCCAGCTCTTACAAATTATTTTTATAAAAGAGGATTATTACATAAAATATAAAGAGAAACTTCAACTTTAATTGGCAATACTCCAAAAATATGTTAAATTAGAAGTGTTTCTTAAATGAAGTATTTGTAACATCAGTTATAACCAACTGTTTATCTTATAATTTTCAGCCATTAAACAACCTCTTTTCAAAAACACAATTAAAAAAATAAGTAAAGGCAAGATACACAGTGCCAAAACCTATCCAGATAACAGTAAAACCATCAAACACAGTAGAATGAAGAATTGTAGTAGGATTAGATTCTTTTGTGAATATTTTTTATAAAGAGCATTTCAACTCAAATTATTTGTTTGATCCAGTTTTGCTTTAAAAATATAACTGTATATTTCTCATAGTAAACTCTCTTCCAAAAGTCACTTTTATATAGTCAGAAAAAAACCTCATTTCTAGAAATAGAGTAGATGAATAGTATTTCAGTTTTTAAAATTTATTTAACCCACCTTTCCATCATACCATGTATAATATTAATGTAAAGTTGCAGTTGCAATCAATGAATTAGAATCTCTTTTGCATGCATTTCTCATTGTACTAAAACAGAAGTGTGGGATGGAGTCTAGACCCAACTCCAACCAACCCAAGGCTTACAACTCTCCTCACCATACCTTCATTTCTTATATTTCTTGGAAACCAAACTCTCCTTTCCCAGACTGTATCTACTTATAAAATTTACTTGAAACAGAGCATGATAAAAAGAAATCTCAAAAACTTTACAGGAAACTATGGCAAATGCAATAAAATGTAAAAAAAAAGGCATACCACCTGCCCTATTGTTATATAATTGTATTAATATTCCACCTTTAATAATTATTCTCCCATCTGTCTGTTGTTATCAGGTATCAAGAGCACACTTGGACTCTAAGTGGTTAGAATGATACTGAATCTTACTTTGATGAAATGATTATTTATAGCTGTATGCCATGTTAAATATCAAGCACTTTGTAACATGAAATTTCAAGGCAATTATCATAACTTACTGTATTCTAACTCTGGAAAAACACGTCAAAATATATTCTCTGAGATAGTGGATAATGTAGAAATTTTATTATTTGTCATATTCAATTGTTTTATTATAGAGTCACTACCAAACTATCTCAATCAGATTAGATACAGTATATTCATAGTTAACAAGGCACCTTAGCAGTGACTGCAGCCTACAGTAGCACTGCAATCCTTTCAATAAGACTGAACTTGCCCAAAAATATCAATATGGAATAAGTGTAGCAGATGAAAGTGAGAAAAAAAAGAACTATGGAGAGGTGTAAACCAAAGATTATTAGAGACAGAGTAAAGTTTAGACAGATAGAAAAAGCAGCAACCAGATGACCCTGCATTACCTTTATTGGGATTGGTGAACATCCTACTTGGGCTATAGAGTATCTTTCCATGTCAGTCAGGAACTGGAGGTTGGAATTCTTGATTTGGTGCCAGTACTTCCTGAGCAAATTATAGATCATCTTATCCTTAAGATGGGGTTTCAATGGGCCTGTCTAAATCTGATGGTAAACAATAATTTCCATCAAAAAATTGAAATGACATGAAAGGAGGGCAGGAGAGTGGGGAAAAAAACAAAAACCAAGATATATCATGTAAAGGTAAAAGATCCTAATGATGAATGTAATTGTACTGTATACCTAAAATGTACCAATACATAAGGGGAAGATTAAATTTTTTAAAAAGTAGAAACTTCATGCCCAAATAAAAAAGGGAAGGAGAGAAAATGAAACATTGTAAAATAAATACACATCTAATAATCACAAAGGTCAGAAAAAAGAGTGTACTGGACAACCATATAACAGATGCAAATATGGTACATATAAATCCATCTATACACTAAAAACTTTACCCTTTGAAAAGCATAAATCACTGGACAACAAAATCCAGTTATATATTGTTTACATGAAAGTGACTTGAAATATACAGATATATTAATAATTAAAAAGCTAAAGGTACAGAAAAGTGCCAATAATAATAAAAAGAAACTTGAAATATATACATTAATTTCAGAAAGAATAAACTTCAGGCCAAAGAAATTATTCAGCAATAAAGAGGAGCATTAAATATGATAAAGGAATACTTGTCTATTTTAAATAATGATGGACCCAATATTATAAAAGCATATGATCCTTATTGCATATTTGCCTGACAACTAGGTTTCAAAATATATTAGTCAAAAGCTGATAGAACTGCAAGGAGAAATAGATTATCATTGCTGGAGACTTTAAATCCTGTCTCAGAAATAGAAAACTCTAGCAGGCAGAAGACCAGTAAGAACATCACTGTATTCAGCAACATTAATCAAATGAATGTAATTAATATGTACATACTACTTAATCCTACAACAACAGATTTACACATTCTTCTCAAGTTCACATAAAACACTTACCAAGATAGAACACATATAGAGCCATATAATGTATCTTAATATACTTAAAAGAATAGAAATCATACAATGTCTTTTTTCCAGAATCTAGTAGAATTTGACTAGAAATTGACTTCAGAAATACAGCTAGAAAATCTCGGTGTTTTTGGAGATAAAACACCACACTTCTAGGGTCATAGAAGAAATCTCAAGAATGTTTAAGTATTTTGAGCTAAAGGAAAAAATGGAAATATAATTTACCAAAATTGATGAAAATCTGTACTTACAGGGAAATTAATACCATTGAATATATATATCAGAAAAGAAGAAAGATGTAAACTCAATCATATAGCTCTTGCCTTACAAAATTAGGAAAAGATGAACAAGAAAAAAAGAAAAGAAATTAAAATTAGAGAATAAATCAATGAAATTGAAGTTGGGAATCAAGAAAATCAAAAGCTGGTTCTTTTAAGAGATTTAAAAAAATCATAAGGTTCTACTCAGTCTAACTAAGGGTGGGAGAAGAATATTAAAGTGACTAGTACCAGAAATAAGGGAAGGGAAATCACTATAGATCATACAGACATTATAAGAATATGAAAGGAATATTACAAACAACTGTGTGCCCATATATTTGATAATGTAATGAAATGGACCAGCTTTTTGAATACACAATTTACCACGGTATACCTAAAGAAGTAGATTTTCTATATAAGCCTATATCTAATCAAGAAATTATCAATAATAAATAACCTTCTAAAATATAAAACACCAGATCCCAGGTGTGTTCACTGATGGATTCTATCAATGTTTAAGAAAGTCATTACACCAGTTTTCTAAAGTCTCCTCCAGAAATGGAAGACAAGTTTGCTATGAGACCACTACAGTCAGCCTTTCCCATTTGTTGCTTCCACATTAGTGGATTCATCTCACCATTGATCAAAAATTTTCAGAAAAAAGTTGTCTTTATTAAGCATATAGATTTTTCTTGCCATTATTTCCTAAACAATACAGTATAACAACTGTTTATATAACATCTCCATTATAAGAGACACTACAAGTAACCTGGAATTAATTAAAAGTGTAAGGAAGGCTATGTGTTGGTTATATGAAATAATCACATTATTTTATATAAGGGACTTGACCACTCATGGATTTTGGGGATCCAAAAAGTTTCCTTAGTCTGATTTTTGCAGATATCAAGGAACAAATGTAATACCTAATACTAAAACCACTTAAAGTCATGACAAGAAGAGCAAACTATAGGCCAAAAACGCTTATTAACATAGATGTAGAAATAATAAAATACTATGAAATCAAATTTAATCATGTATAAGAAGAATTTTTATCACAACCAAGTGAGATTTATCCTAGCACACAGGGTCGATTCAATGTTCAAAGAAATCAATGTAATTGATCACATCAACAAACTAAAAAAGAAAAATCATATGACTGAATCCATGGGTGCAGAATAAGCATTTAACCAATTACCTGTGCATGATAAAATTTGTCAGCAATTTTCTCATCCTGATAAAGGCTATCTATGAAAAACTAACAGCCAATATCATTCTAAATGGTCAAAAACTGAAAACCTTCACAAATCAGGAACAAGACAAGGATGTTCACTATCACAAGTTCTATGCAATATAGTTCTAGAAACATTAGCCACAACAATTAGACAAGAGAAAGAAATTAAAGAATGAAGAGAGGAAAGGAAGAAGTTAAACTGTCATTATTGGCTGACAATATGTTACTCTACATAGAAGACCCAAAAAGCTCTGCTGCCTAAAGACTGCTAGACTCAATTGACAGATTCAGTAGAGCAGCTGGATGCAAAGTCAACACTCAAAAATCAATAGCCTTCTTATACACAAATAACAGACTCACTGAGAGAAAATTAGTTAAACAATTCTTTTCAAAACAACATCCAAAACACGAAGTATCTAGGAATCAATCTAATGAAGGAGACAAAAGACCTCTACACTGAAAAGTATAGCACTCTGGAAAAAGAGAAGGTGGAGGATATAAGAAGATGGAAAGGAGTTTTACGTCATCGCCCCGGCGTGGACTCAGAGCCACCTCTGCTGCGCGGTCCGGCCCTAACTTCAGGCTTCCTCTGGAGCCATGCTGTTTCCAGCAGGGGCCACTGATTGGCTCTGACACAGTGCCAGGAGGGTAGCCGCACAGGCGCCACAGAGCACCGTTGCCCCCCTCCCCACACCCATCTATTAGATCCCCTGACTGAGCCAGTCCTTGGACGCACTATGCAGAGGCATAGTGGGCTATAAAGGATGGTGATTGATCCTATTATGTTCCTGATTGTATCTATAGGGATAAAGGATAGGGATTGATTTGATGAATTGTTTTCTCAATTATGAAAATGAGAATGTCTATAAGTCATTAGAGAATCAAAGACTGGGACACAATGATAACTAATTTAATGACCCAGAGATAGAATCAAGGGCAACCCAACAGCAAAAATAAAGATGAGAAAACACTTAAGTAAGCCACAAAAACATACTTCCAGTACACCAATGGCAAACAGTAGGGCAAAGGAGGATGAAAAATCAGATAGTGAACATCCAGGACACTCAGAACTCACAGCACAGGAAGTAACAAAACAGATCAGTCAAGATCTAGAGAAATTCAAAACAGAAAAAATCTCCCAGATAACCACAGAGATGGTGAGCAAAATGAAAGACATGATTCAAGACTCCAGAACAGAAACTGACAAAAAAATCGATGAGCTCAGGACCATGATAAAGCCATGAAGGCCCAGAATAAGAAAGAAATGGAAACAATGAACACCCAATATAGGAAAGAAATGGAATCCATTAAACAGATTCAAACAGATATGCAGGAGATTAAAAACTCTATCAAAAGTGTACTCAACAGAAGATAGAATCTCAGATATAGAGGTTAGGATAGCAGACAGTGACCATGAAAAGAGAGGTCTCTTAAAAACAGAAAGGGAACATGAGAAATCGATTCAACAACTCCTAGATGATGCAAAGAAGAATAAAGTAAGACTGATAGGAATCCATGAAGCACCAGGAGAAAATGCAAATGACTTAAAAAAGCTGTTCAAAGAATTAATGACAGAAAACTTCCCAAACAGAGGGGAAGAATTAGACATACAAATAAGCGAGGCATATAGGACACCAACTAGCCATGACCAAAAAAAAATCTGCACCTAGACATATAATAATCAAGATCCCAGAAACCCAACAGAAGAACAAAATACTACAAGCAGTAAGAGAAAAGAAACAGTTCACATGCAAAGGAAAGCAATGACAATCACAGCAGACTTTTCAACACAAACCCTTAGGTCAAGGAGAGCCTGGAGTGAGGTATTTCAAGTCCTAAAAGAAAACAACCTACAACCAAGGCTGATGTATCCTACAAAACTCTCTTTCAAAATGGACAGAGAAATAAGATACTTCCATGACAAAGAACACTTGAGAAACTTCATGAATACTAAACCAGCACTACAAAGAATTTTAAACAATATCCTGGAAAAAGTCAACAAAGATCACAACACCAGAAGGCCCAACAGAGCAAATCAAATAGGCAAGGCAAGAGACTAAAAGGAGAGGACAAAAAATAAAAAAAGGGTCAACAAAAGGACAATAACATGACAATAAGTCAGTACATATCAGTTATAACTATCAATGTCAATGGCCTCAATTCACCAATCAAGAGAAATAGATTGACAGAATGGATTAAGAAGAAAAATCCAACAATATGTTGTATACAAGAAACACACCTAGTACAAAAAGAAGCCCATAGACTGAAAGTGAAAGGATGGAAAACAATTCTCCACATGACAGGAGCCCAGAAAAAAGCAGGGGTAGCAATCTTATTTGCAGACAAAGTACATTTCAAACCAAAGTGATTAACAGAGACAAACAAGGCCACTACATCCTTGTAAAAGGAACAATTCAAGAGGAAGAGATGACAATCATAAACATATATGAACCAAATATTAATGCCCCCAACTATATAAAACAAATATTAATAACATAAAAAACCAAATAAGCACTAACACAATTGTAGTGGGGGATCTAAATACCTCACTATCACAAAGAGACAGATCATCTAGGAAAAAATTAACAATGAAATACTAGAACTGAACCAAGCTTTTGAACACATGGACTTAATAGACATTTATAGAGTATTGCACTCCACAAAATCAGAATATACATTCTTTTCAGCTGCACATGGGTCATTCTCCAAGATGGATCACATACTAGCTCACAGAACAGGTCTGAATAAATGCGAAAAAAAATCGAAGTTACCCCCTGTATATTATCAGATCATAATGCAATCAAGCTAGAGATCAATAGCATAAGAAACCGTAGGAACTTCACAAACACATGGAAATTGAGTAACACTCTCCTGAACAATCAATGGATCACAGAGGAAATTAAAAAAGAAATCAGACAGTTTTTATAAATAAACGAAAATGCCAGTACAACATTCAGGAATCTATGCGACACAATGAAAGCAGTTCTATGTGGAAAATTCATAGCACTGAATACCCACACAAGGAAAACAGAGTGAGCTCAGATAAACAACCTAATGATGAATCTTAGACTCCTAGAAAAACAAGAGCAAGAAAAACCCAAAGCTCTAGCAGGAGAGGAAATTATAAAGATTAGAGCAATGGAAACTAAGAAAGTGATACAAAAAAATAAATGAATCAAAGAGTTGGTTTTTTGAAACAACAAATAAAATAGATAAACCCTTAGCAAACCTTATCAAAAAAAGGAAAGAAAAGGTTCAGATTCAGGCAATAAGGAATGAAAAAGGTGAAGTCACAACAGATCCTACAAATATCCAGAGAATCATTAATACCTACTATGAGAACCTGTAGTATAATAAAATGGAAAACACAGAAGAAATGGACAGATTTCTAGATACTTATGAATTACCAAAGTTGAACGAAGAAGATAAAAACATTTTAAACACCCCAATCACAATCAGTGAAATTGAAAATGTAATTAAAAACCTACCAACAAAGAAAAGCCCAGGTCCTGATGGATTCACTGCTGAATTTTAAAAGACATTTACAGAAGATCCACTGCCATTACTCTTCAGACTTTTCAATGAAATTGAAAGAGAAGCAATACTTCCAAATTCATTCCTGGAAGCAAATATCACTTTGATTCCCAAACCTGGGAAAGATGTAACTAAAAAAGAGAACCACAGGCCAATCTCCTTAATGAATATAGATGCAAAAATCCTCAGTAAGATACTAGCAAATAGAATACAGAGGATCATCAAGAAGATCATGCATTCTGACCAAGTTGGATTTATTCCGGGAATACAAGGATGGTTCAACATAAGTAAATCAATAAATGTAATACACTATATTAACAAAGTCAAGGACAAGAACCACATGATCCTCTCGATTGAAGCAGAAAAAGCATTTGACAAAATTCTACACTCATTCATGATTAAAACTCTGCAAAAAATTGGAATAGATGGTCTATGTCTCAACTTAATAAAGGCTATCTATGAAAAACCAACAGCCAACATCATATTAAATGGCCCAAAACTGAAAACCTTCAAGTTAAAATCAGGAACAAGACAAGGATGCCTATTATCACTACTCCTCTTTGATATAGATCTGGAAACATTATCCATAGCAATTAGACAAGAGAAATAAATTAAAGCAATAAAGATAGGAAAGGAAGAAGTTAAACTGTCATTATTTGCCAATGATATGATACTCTACATTGAAGACCAAAAAAACTCCACCAAAAGACTTCCTGAATTAATTGACACTTTTAGCAGAGTAGCTGGATACAATGTCAACACCCAAAAATCAACAGCCTTCTTGTACACAAATAATAGACTCAGTGAGAAAGGAATTAGGGAAACGATTCCTTTCACATTAGCACCCCAAAAAATGAAGTATCTGGGAATCAATCTAACAAAAGAAGCAAAAGACCTCTACACTGAAAACTATAGCACTCTGAAAAAAAGAGATTGAGGAGGATATAAGAAAATGGAAAGATGTCCCCTGCTCCTGGGTAGGAAGAAACAACATAGTGAAAATGGCCATACTACCAAAACTACTATACAGATTCAATGCAATGTCAATTGAAATCCCAATACTATACTTCACAGAATTAGAAAGAAGAATCCAAAAATTCATTTGGAAACATAAGAGATGTAGAATAGCAAAAGCCATCCTAGGCAACAGACACATGGCAGCGGGTATAACAATTCCCAATTTGAAACTATACTACAAAGCCACTGTGATAAAAACAGCATGGTACTGGCAAAGAAACAGACTCGAGGATCAGTGGAACAGATTGGAAGACACAAAAACAACTCCAGATGCACTCAGCTACCTCATCTTTGACAAAGGAGCTGACAGTTCCCACTGGATATTTATTAAGGATAGCCTCTTTAATAAATGGTGTTGGAAAAACTGGATCTCAACCTGCCAAAGATTAAAACTAGACCCTTATCTTTCACCATACACTAAATTAAAATCCAAGTGGATTTAAGATCTAAATATTAAAACAGAAACACTAAACTTGCTGGAAGATAAGTTAGGCAGAACTCTGGAATACATTGGCATAGGAAAAGACTTTATGAACAAATTCTCAGTAGCATGGGAACTAGCAGAAAGAATCAACAACTGGGATCTCATCTTATTAAATAGCTTCTGCACTGCAAAAGAAACCATCAATAGAACTAAGAGACAACCTACAATGTGGGAAAAACTTTTTACCAGCTGCTCCTCAGATAAAGGACTATTATCTAAATTATATAACGAACTCAAACAACCAGCCCCCCCCAAATATAAAGACCCAATTCTGAAATGGGCATCTGAAATGAACAGACATTTCTCAGACAAAGAAATAAAAGCAGCAAGTAAATCTATGGAAAAGTGATTCACTTTTTCTCCATTTGAGAAATGCAGATGAAAACAACACTGAGATTTCACCTCACCCCATAAAGAATGGCTTCTATCAAGAAATCACACAATAACAAATGTTGGCACAGTTGTGGGGAGAAAGAAACCCTTCTCCATTGTTGGTGGGAGTGCAGACTGGTGCAACCACTATGGAAGTCAATATGGAGATACCTCAAAGAACTAGGATTAGAGGTTCCATTTGACCCAGCCATCCCTCTGTTGGGTATCTTTCCAAAAGAATTACAAGAATCATACCACAGTGATATATGCGCACTCATGTTTATAGGGGCACAGTTTGCAATAGCTAAAACTTGGAAACAGCCCATCTGCCGATCAGTTGGAAATTGGATAAAGAAGATGTGGTTTTTCTATAAAATGAAATACTACTCAAGGTTCCATTTGACCCAGCCATCCCTCTGTTGGGTATCTTTCCAAAAGAATTACAAGAATCATACCACAGTGATATATGCGCACTCATGTTTATAGGGGCACAGTTTGCAATAGCTAAAACTTGGAAACAGCCCATCTGCCGATCAGTTGGAAATTGGATAAAGAAGATGTGGTTTTTCTATAAAATGAAATACTACTCAGCGCCAAAATGCCAAATAGTTTCTCTGGTGTGAAAAACTAAAATAGTACTCAAGATCCTAATGGGACAATTAGCAACGTGAAATAGGAAGAAAAGGACCAAAGGTGTAGGGACAGTGAGAAGGATAGGTAAAGGGGAACAAGGGAAAAGGAAAAAAAATATGAGAAAATGTAAAAATGAAATTAAAGTGTTTGAAGGTGGGGAGGGGAGGAAGGGGTGAATGGAGGGTGGGGACAAGGGGAAAAATGAGAACCAAGACCTGGCATGTAAAAGGTACAAGATCCCAGAAATGAATGTAACTGTACTGTCTACCTAGAACGTACCAATAAATTCAATTTAAAAGAGAGGAAAAAAAAAAAAAAAGAAGATGGAAAGATATCCCTTGCTTCTGGGAAAGAAGAACCAACATAATGAAAATGGCCATACTTCCAAAACCTCTACACAGATTCAATGCAATCCCGATGGAAATCCCAATAGTATCTTTCACAGAACTTAAGAAAACAATCCAAAAATTCATTTGGAACCAGAAGAGACCTAGAATAACAAAAAATATTCTAGGCCACAGAGACATGGCAGGGGTGTCACAATTTCCAACTTGAAACTATTCTACAAAGCCACTGTGATAACAACATGGTACTTGCAAAGAAACAGACATGAGAATCAATAGAATAGATTAAAAGATGCAGACACAACACCAGACATATTCAACTACCTCATCCTTGAAAAAGGAACCAACCATCCTCCCTGGAGGCAAGATAGCCTCTTTAATAAATGGTGCTTGATAAACTGGCTTTCAACTTACCAAATATTAGAATTAGATCCCTATCTTTCACCATGCACTAAACTAAAATCCAAGTGGATTAAAGATCTAAATATCAAAACAGAAATACTAAACTTACTAGAAAGTAAATTAGGTAAAACTTTGAATGATACTGGTGTGGGAAAAGACTTTATGAACAAATCCTCAGCAGTATGAGAATTTACACAAAGAATCAACAACTGGGATCTCATTGTATTAAAAAGTTTTTGCAGAATAAGAGAAATTACCAACAGAGCTGAGACAACCCACAATGTGGAAAAATGTTTTTACCAGCTACTCTTCAAAGGACTACTGCCTAGAATATATGAGGAACTCAAAAGAATCGAGGTCCCCCAAATACAAAGATCTGATTCAAAAATGGGCATCTGAAATGAACAGACATTTCTCAGACAAAGAAGAAAAAGTACCAAATAAATATATGAAAAATGTTCAGCATCACTGGTCATTCAAGAAGTGCAGATGAAAACAACACTGAGATTCCACCTCGCCCCAGAAAGAATGGCTGCTACCAAGAAAGCAACCAATAACAAATGTTGGTGGGGTTGGGGGGAAGAAAGGAACCCTCCTCCATTGTTGGTGGGAGTTCAGACTGGTGCAACCACTGTGGAAATCAGTATGGAGATACCTCAAAGAACTAGGATTAGAGGTTCCATTTGGCTAAGCTATCCCTCTGTTATCTTTCCAAAAGAATTAAAAGAATCATAGCGATATATGTGCACCCATGTTATATCAGCACAGGTCGTAATAGCTAAAACTTGGAAACAACCCAAATGCCCATTAACTGGAAACTGGATAAAAAAGTTATGGTTTTTCTATAAAATGGAGTACTATTCAGCCATAAGGTATGAGAAACTAGAAACATTTATAGCTAAATGAATGCACATTTGAGGTTATACTCTTAAATGAAATAAATAGGACACACTTGAGTAAGTATCAAATAGTTTCTCTGGTGTGGAAACCGAAAGTGTAAATAAGGTTCAAATGATATAATTGAGAGGGTGAAATAGGAATAAAATGGCTAAGGGGAAGTAGGAAGGGGAGTGGAAAGGAAATAAGGGAAAGGAAAAAAAATGTGAAAAAATGGAAACATGGTCTTTGTAAATAGGGAAGGGTGAAGGGGTTGAAGGGAGGGCAGGGTATGGGGAAAAAACAAAAAACAAGATATGTTATGTAAAGGCACAAGATCCCAATGATAAATATAACTGTACTGTTTGCTTTAAATGTACCAATAAAATTAATGAAAAAAATTTTCTCAGTAAATAGGAATAAATAACTTCTTTCTTTGCTTCGAAAAATAAAACTACCTAAAAATGTACAACTAACACCATATTCATGCTGATAAAGTCAAGCAAAACTCAGAGATGTCAGTCCTTGTCACTGCTTTTCAACTTAATTCTGCAAGTTCTTGCTATCAGAGAAATAACATGTATACAAACTGAGAAGAAGAAATAAAACTGTCTTTGATCATCAATATGGAAAACTCTAAATGATTATTAAAAGTTCTGCAATTAATAAATTATAGTGAAGCTGAAGGATATAAGGTTAATATTAAAAAGTCAATCATTTTTCCATGGAAAAACAATGAAAAAGTGGAATCTGAAGTTAAAAACAATTTTTCCATTTATATCAGTACCCCCTAAAGTGACATATGTAGGCATAAATCTAACAAAATATGTGTAAGATTGATGTGAGGAAATCTATAATACTCTGGCCAAATACATCAGAGAACCAAATAAATGTAGAGGTATTCTATGTTCTAAAAAGAAGATTCAGTAGGGTCAAATGTCGGTTCTTCCCAACTTGATCTGCAGATCCAACACAACCCCAACCAAAATACCAGAAAGTGATTTTGTGACCATCAATGGGCTGAATCTATGCTTTGTACAGATGGCCCAGAATAGCTAACTTCATCCTGAAGGAGAAGAATAAAATTGGAGGAGTTAAACTGTCTTACTTCATGACATACTGTAAAGGTACAATAATCAAGGCAGTGTGGTATTGATCATAGACAGTTAATAAATAAAAAAAAACAAGCTCCAAAATACACCTTTTTGAATACAGGAAACTGATATTTGATAGTGGAGAGAAGACAATAAAACGTAAAGAAGACAATGTTTTCAAAAAAATTTGCTGGAACAGAAACACAAGTGCAAAACAAAAAATCTAAACATGGATCTTATACTCTTCACAAAAAATGAACTCAAAATAGATCCTAGACCTAAATGTAAAACATAAAACTATAAAACTCATGGAAGGTTATACAGGTGAAAACCTAGATGACATGAACTTGGGTATAGTGACAACATTTTAAATACATACCAGGCTGGGGATTTAGCTCACTGGTTCTGCTGCCTGCTTTGTAAGTGCAAGGTCCTGAGTTCGATTCCCAGTACAAAATAAATAAATAAATAAATAAATAAACAAACAAACATAAAATTAATAAATACCAAAAACACAATCCATGAAATAAATAGTTGATAAGTTTGATTTCTTTATCATTAAATACTTCTGCTCTGTGGAAAATAATGTTAAGAGAATGGGACCAAAACACCCATTTTTTCCAGCACCAGGAAAAAATGTTACCTTAAGACACTTCTGATAAAGGACTATTATCTAAAATATACAAACTCTTAAATTCAGCAATGATAAAAGAAAAACTCTTACAAATGAAGAAAAGATATGAACAGACACTTTCCCAAAAAAGACACAGAGGTGAAACTTAAGCATGGCCTGCTATACAGCTATTTGGATCATTATACAAGAGAATGCATGTGAAACAATTAGCATAATAGTTGTCACATTTAAAAGCAGTCAAATAACATTCATGGCTATTTTAAAAAATCTTTCATTCATTTATTTACTATTCAAAAGGCTGGACGTCCAAGGTCACTGAGTGTTTAATAGGTGCCTTCGTCCTGTGTCATCACCTGGCAAAGGCAAACCAGCAAGCTAACAGCCTAGCCAAATGCTGCAGAAGCCTAATGACTTCAAGTCTCCATCTCTTAATGCTCTTCAAAAGACAGCAACAGAACTTTGGAGGGGATACTCTCAAAACATTGCATATATCCTTAGGGAACTGCAAATTAAAACAGCAATGAAATAATATCACACATCTGTTAGAAGGTCCAAAATCAAAAATATCAGCAGCATCACATGCTAGTGAGAATGTGGAGAAAAAGGAATCCTCATTCATTACTGGAAAGAATATAAAATGGTACAGCCATTATGAAAGACGATTTGAAAGTATCTTATGAAATTAAACATATTTTTATCATACAAGGAAGACATACCCGTTGGTATTGACCTAAATTAACTGAAATTTCTTCCTACACAGAAACTTGCATGAGGATGTTTATAGAAACCTGATTCATCACTGTCAAACCCTGGGCGCATACAAGAGGTTCCCCCAGGAGGTGAATGCATGAACTAAGGCTCATCTGATAAAGTAATACTGTGCAGCACTACAAAGAAATAAGCTATCAAGTTATATAAAAAATAAAAAGCTTGGAGAAGGGCCAGGGATGTAGCTCAGTGGCACAGCGCCTGCCTGGCAAGTGCAAGGTCCTGAGCTTGATCCCCCATACCAAAACAAGAGGAGAAAACTGCAATGCAAGTTAGTAAATGAAAGGAGCTGAATTTTAAATAGCAAATAATAAATAAAGGTGCAAACCTTTTAGAGACAAGTGTGCAAACTACAACCCAAAGCTTCCTAATTTATCATAAGGTGCTAACACTGAAATTAAACCTGAATACTGAGGTTTTAGTTCAGAAAAAGGCACTTATAGATTAACATCTTTTTTCTTAAAGAAAAGCAATACCACCACTGAACTACACCCACTAAATTACTTTATGGAAACTATGGGAACAGCGAAAAGATGAGTGGTTGCAGGGATTTGAAAGCAGAGAGGAATAAAGAGGTAGAGGAATTTTAGGGTCGTAGAACTCTTCAGTGTGAAACTGCAGTGCTGGATAAAAGTCACTATAAGATTGCTGAAACCCACATAGGTGCTCTACCAAGAGGAAACCTCATATAAACTGTGAACCTTGGGGGATAATGAGGAGTCTGGATTGATTCGAGCATTTTAAGAACTGTGCCGTTGTGATGAAGATGGCGGCGGTGGGGAGACCGCATGAGTAGGGTCTGGAGTACCTGAGACCGCTCTGTACTTTCCACTCACTTTGTTGTTAACCTAAAACTGCTCTAAATTTTTAAAAAATAATAATTTTAAAGGATACATTAAAAAAACATACACACCTTACAACAACACTTGGTTACTCTGAGATAACGTTCATACAACAAAGTCAAAATAAATGTGTTTTCTTTCCTATATTCACTAGCTGTCAGAATAATGAGATGTCCTCCCTGTGTCTTCCAAAGGTTCAGCGATCTTCTTTAAATATTATACTATAGAAGTAGGAAAACCAACGATGCTTTCTTTCCAACCAGGCGTGTAAAACTTTTAAAAACTCAAACTTGTATATTATTATTATGTTTTTAGAACAATTTGTCTGTGTGTGCAGAGCAGTTGATGAAAGAATGTGATGGGAAAGAAACAATCAACACTTTTAAGCAAAATGCTAGTGGCACTAGCTTGTCAGGTAACCTCTAATTGTATCGTAACCTCGCCTAACTTCCCTCTCTCTATAAAATGAGTCTCTAATACTATTTTTATGATTTGTAGAAGTAATATATCTAAAGTATTTGATGGTTGACAAAAAATATATTAGCAAAGAAGACTATCATTTACTATGCAAAAATCTTCATTTTTCTCTTCCTCTGTAAATACAATTTTATGACAATCTAAAGTGAGAACAATCTGTCAAATATTTACAGATAGTTATGAATTTTTAAAAAAGTTTCCCTAGCAATTCTGTTCAAGCTAAACAGCTTTACCTGTCTAGGAAATATTTTATTATGCTTTATAGACAAGTAAAAAATTAGAGACCATAGATAAGGATATTTCCACCCTGGCATTATTGAAATTTGGGGCTGAATACCTCCAGAGTGAGAGTCCTGCATTGTAGGAGTTTAACAGCACCCATCTTCTCTCTACACTCTAAAAGCCCATATTACATCCCTACCTCACACAGTTAAGAGAACCAAAAATGTCCTCCAGCCGTTTTCAAGTGTCCTAGGGTTAGGAAGAGGATTGCAAAATTATTCCCAGCTATAGAGAAATCAGAAACTTCAAAAAAAACTGTGAAATAGTCTATGTTGCCTTTTATAGAATATTTATCAATATTTTCAACATTCCTGACAGGCTTTTTGGACCATAACAGTCTTTGCAGTCTTTCTTTGAATCTTCTGATTTTCAGTTATCTGGATGTGTGAGTGGCGAAAGGCTAGGTTTGTTTTTCTGAGTCTTTCTACTCATGTCTAGCTTCTCTTTGTTCTATGATAAACAATTGGTGGTGATGATAATATGAAGGATAAATATCTTCTGATTCTTTCACCAAACTTTGGATATGATCATCAAAAATTAGAATATGATGCAGATATATTTCAAATGATCATTTAAAATGGCAAATTATTTCATGTTAAATTTTGGCACGTTTTCTAGAAAGAGTTTGAGGATCACAAATATCAATCAGTTCCACGATAGTTCTGTAGAGCATAGTCTTCACACCAGAACCTTTTAGGAGTGCACAGAATAAATCCTCTTTTGGTCTGGCTACCTCTAAAGCCTCATAAAGGTCATTTTCTATTGTCACCTCATATGCCAAAATGACAAGCATGGGTTGACTAAAACTTGCTCAATTAAGCTTACAGCAAGCTGTTCACCAGAATTTCTAACAAATAAGTCCTTCTGTTCACTCGTTAGAGTCGTGATTAACAAAGAGCCAAAAGAAAAAATTCTGTTAGTCCATTAGGTTCTTTAATCAGTAAAGAAAGAGTGGATCATTGATCTGGCAAACTATTTACTATTTTTTGTTATATGCTCATAAATCTTTTCTAAACACCAATTTCTAATATTATGTTGTTTTCTTTTTGTATTTGGTTATACCTTTGTAATACCTAGGCCAAAGACAAATCTCTAAGCTCTTATTCAATGCTGTATCATAACACAGTGCCACATCCCCCCATGGCCATAAGTAAAAAGAAAGAGAAAATTTAATACTAAGTCCTGATGTAAATTTTCTGAAGGTTGAAGGGAAAGCAGGGAGAACAGGTAGAGCCTTCTTCTTACTCTAACTCATGAACAATACGCACCAGAGACTGTGCCTCCTCCTTGGCCCCATCCCCAAGTAGAAAGTGCCACATCCTCCATCCGGGTTCCAGGATGTGGTCATCACAGTCCCTCCACTTGTTTCTCCAGCCTGAAGGGCAGTAGCAGCTTCTTAATGTTTTTAATGCCAGGGGCAGTCCCTCTAGCTTCCTGGCCTGTGCAGCACCTGCTTAACCAATTGTTTGTGTTAAATCTTGTATGAGCAAAGATTTTGTGCAATTTAGTTTATCTCACTACATCCCCAAATGATAAAAATAACTGTTTCATCTTCTGACTATAAATTCTATAAAAGCTGATGCACCTGTCTTCCAGCTGCTTAGTGGGCACAAAATAATGTTTCAGTTGTACAAATGAAAAAGCCTTAAACTTTACCAAAAAAATAGAGGTAACCCCCTTGACAAAAATAAATTACCACTCATGTTTAAGTCTTCTATTTTAGGCAGCCATTTCTTAAGCACTGGCCTTCTTTTCCATAGTATTTTCAACCACCTATTGTAGAATAAAACAGATATAGAAACTTAAACAAAAGAGGTGAATTCCCTTGTAACTACTACCAATAACAAATAATAGAATTTTCCACCACCCGGAAGCTCTCTGTGTGTGGAATCTCAATCATACTCTTCTACTCCCAAGATAACAAGTACTCTGGTATTTATAGTCATTACGGAACACACAATTTGTTATTCTGTTCACCAGTTGATGGAAATTGGTTTATTTCCAAATCTGGCTGTTATGAACAAAACTGCTATCCTCATATATATATCTTTTACAGAGATGTATGATTTCTCTTCTTACATCTTCATTGTATTTTTTTCTAGACAAAAGAACTCTGAGCTCTGTGAAAGTATGTCTTTGACTTTATAAGAAACTGCTTCCCAAAATGATCTTACAATTTTGTAGTAGTTATGGACTTCCATTAATTCCATGTCTTGCTGGTATTTTCTATTTTCATTTCAGACAAGTTAATAACTACATAGGTTTATATTACTATGGCTTCAATCTGTGTTTAATTCCTTTTCATGTGCTTATTTGTTGGTTATATTTTTAAATGAAAAGAAAAGTCTTTTTTATTTTTTTACAGGTTCCTTTATTATCAGATTGTAAGATTTTATTGTATAAGCATTTTGGAATTAGCTTGAAAATTTCAACTAAAAAAGTGATGCCTACAGAGTGTGATAGTTTTATTAGGAAAGGGATCAGCATTTTATCAATATTGGGCCTTCTGAATTATAGACTTAATATATTTTTCCAAGTATTTATTTTACTTTTTTAGTTAATGTTTGCAGTTTTCAGTATAATAAAATGCATCCATATATATTTGAAGGGTTTAGAAATGCTATTTTTTCCTTTTCTAATTGTTAGTTGCTAGCACATCATGTGCCACACGATGACATTCCTGTCAAAGATGGACCACATATACAATGCTGATCCGCTCATATTATATTGTGTAGATTTGTCACAGCAGTTTGTCTGAATACACTCTGGGATTTTTGTACCACAATGAAATCATCTAATGACACAATTCTTAGGCTATATCCCCATAGTTAAATAATGCATGACTGTATATGGAAATCATTTTTGTACTTTGATTTTGTAACTTTTTCTACAGCCATTAATAGAATGCCACCCCATTTCCTTTTTTAATTATTTCCTCTGGTAAAATATATCAATTTTTCTTTAAATGTTCACATCACCTCACAATTCTGAAGTCCAAGTTGATAGTTTTACCACACTTTTCTGCAATGCTATATTTGATTTGCTGACATTTTGTTCAAAGTTTTTATATTTATAAAAGATATTGCCTTGTAATTTACTTAAATTGTAATATCTTTATATAAACTTTATGTTATATATACTATATGTCAAATAATGTTAACTTAATAAAATGGCTGACTTACTGAAGGAGTCTGCTCCTATTTTTCTGGAAGAGAGTATGAATATGATATTATTTCTTTCTTGGGTATTTAGTAGAACTTACCAGTGAAGTCATATGGACCCAGAAAATTCCTGCTGTAAAGCTTTCAACTATAAAGTTAAAGTTTTTATTTTAATAGGTTTAGGACTATTAAGTTTACTTGTACTTTCTTAGGGGTTGAGAGTTTCAAGCTCTTAAGAAATCTTTTTCACTTTTATCCAATTTACCAAATTTATTGCCATAGAGCTGTCAAAATTTTTTATGCTGACAGAATTTATATTTTTTAAATAGATTCTATTGATACATTTAAGGTATACAAAATAATGACATTCATCAATGGAAATTTGGACCTTTACATAATCAGTTCTTGATTACTTTTTCCCTATTCCCTGCCCTCCCTTCAACCCCTCCACCCCTCCCTGTTTACAAAGGTTTTGTTTCCACTTTTTCATTTTTTCATATTAATTCCATTCTGTTCTTTCTTTTCCCCTACTCCTCCGACTTCCTCTTCCCATTTGCCCATTTTCTTCTTATTTTACATTATCTATTATACCTTTAGTCATTATTTACACATTCAGTTTCTCATACTAGAGAAACTATTTGGTATTTATATGTGTGTGTCCTATTTATTTCACTTAAGAGCATCCTCAATGTTCAACCATTTAGCTACAGTCTCTAGTTTCTCTTTATTTATGGCTTAGCAATACTCCATTTTATTTAAAAAAAAAACATATTTACTTTAACCAGTCAGTTTCCTGTTGATGGGCAATTGGGCTAGCTCCAAGTTTTAGCAATTATAAATTATGCTGCTATGAACATGGGTGCACATATATCACTGTGGAATGATTTTTTAAAAATTCTTTAGGGAAGATACCCAGCAGGGGAATAGCTGGGTCAGATGGGACTTCCAATCCTTCCTCTTTGAGGCATCTCCATACTGATTTCCACAGTGGTTGCACCAGTCTACACTCCCACCAGCAGTGGAGCAATGCTCCTCTTTCCCTGCAGCCCCACCAAATTGGTTGATTTCATGATAGCAGCCATTCTTTCTGGGGTGAGGTGTAATCTCAGCATTGTTTTCATTAGCATGTCTCAAATGACCAGTGATGCTGAACATTTTTTCATGTTTATTTGCTATTTCTACTTCTTTGCCTGAGAAATGCCTGTTCATTTCAGATGCCCATTTTTGGATTGGGTCTTTCAATTTGGGAGGTCCTATTTGTTTAAGTTCTTTATATATTCTTAGATAACAGACATTTTCCTGAGGAATAGTTGGTGAAAATTATTTCCTGGGTTGTGGGTTGTCTCTTCACACTGGTGGTGGTTTCTCTTGCTATGCAGAAGCTTTGTAATAAAAAGAGATTCTCACTTGTTGATTCTTTGTGCTAGTTCATGTGCATCTGAGGTTTTGTTCATGAAATATTTTCCTACGCCAGTGTCTTCAAGAGCTCTACCTAACCTCTCTTCCAGCCACTTTAAGGTTTCTGTTTTAATAAGTAGATTTTTAATCCATTTCAATTTTAGTATAAAGCATGGTGAGAAATATAGGTCTAGTTTTAATCTTTAGCAAGTTGAAATCCACTTTTTCTAGCACTGTTTATTAAAGAGGCTATCTTTCCTCTGGTGAGGATGGTTGGCTCCTTTGTTGAAAATGCAGTAGCTGAGTATGTCATTAGTTGCTTCTGGATCTTCTAATCTGTTCCACTATTCCTCAGGCCTGTTTCTTTGCCATTTCAATGCTGTTTTTATCACAGTGGCTTTGTAGTATAGTTTCAAGTTAGGGATTGTGATACCCTCTACCTTGTCTTTATTGCCTAGAATTGCTTTTGCTATTCTAGGTCTCTTCTTGTTCCAAATGAATTTTTGGATTATTTTCTCAAGTTCTGTGAAGTATGCTGCTAGTATTTTAATTGATTTTACATTGAATCTATATAGCAATTTTGGAATTATGGCCATTTTCACTATATTGATTCTTCCTACCCAGGAGCAAGTGATGTCTTTCCATTTTCTGATATTCTCTTCAATCCCTTTTCAGAGTAGAGGTCTTTGATTT
The DNA here is from genome assembly GCF_012274545.1 of Fukomys damarensis. Lineage (NCBI taxonomy): Eukaryota > Metazoa > Chordata > Mammalia > Rodentia > Bathyergidae > Fukomys > Fukomys damarensis. Next base: position 36,640,726 of record NW_022900938.1, on the reverse strand, counting down.
CTTTTGTTAGGTTGATCTCTAGGTATTTCAATTTTTTGGATGCAATTGTGCAAGGAATTGATTACTCCATTTCTCTCTCAGTGAATCTATTTTTCATGTACAGGAAAGCTATTGATTTTTCTGTGTTAACCTTGCATCCAGCTACTTTACTGAATCTTGTTATGAAGTCTAAAAGACTTTTGATAGAGTTCTTGGGGGTCTTCTATATAGAGTATCATGTCCTCTGCAAATAATCACAATTTGACTTCTTCATTTCCTATCTGTATTCCTTTTATTTCTTTTTCTTGTCTTAATGTTGTGGCTAATGTTTCTAAAACTATATTGAACAGGAATGGTGATAGCGGGCATCCATGTCTTGTTCCTAATTTCAGTGTTAAGGATTTCAAGTTTTGACCATTTAGTATGATACTGGCAGTTGGTTTTTCATAAATGGCTTTTATCAGATTAAGGTTGAGACTATCTATTCCAATTTTTAGGAGGGTTTTATCATAAATGAATGTTGGATTTTGTCAAATTCTTTTTTTGCATCTAATGAGACGATCATATGGTTTTTTCCCTTGGTTTTATTAATATAGTGTATTAAATTTGCATATGTCGAACTATCCCTTTATGCCTGGGATGAATCCCAATTGGTCAGGGTGTATGATCGTCTTGATGATCTTCTGAATTCTATTTGCCAGTATCTTATTAAGGATTTTTGCATTTATGTTCATTAGTGAGATTGGCCTATAGTTCTATTTTTTTGTTTGGATCTTTCTCTGCTTTGGGGATCAAGGTGATGTTTGCTTTCAGGAAAGAATTAGGGAGTATTGCTTCCTTTTCAATTTCATGAAGAGTTTAAACAGTTATAGCAGTAGTTCTCTAAATGTATTGTAGAATTCAGCAGTGAAGCCATCTGGACCTGGGATTTTCTTAGTTGGTGAGTTTTTAATTACATTTTCAATTTCATTGATTGATATTGGATTGTTTAGAATTTTTAGGTCATCTTCATTCAATTCATACATAACTCGGAATCTGTCCATTTCTTCTGTTTTTTTCCATCTTATTGGCATACAGATTCTCATAGTAGGTATTGATGATCCTCTGGATTTCTGCTGTATCTATTGTAATTTCACCATTTTCATTCCCAACTGCATGGATTGGGGGGCCTTTTATTTTCATATATATATATTTGTTTCTTCTTTCAAAGAACCAACTCATGGCATTGTTGATTTTTTGTATCATTCTCTTAGTATCCATTGCATTGACTTCTGTCCTGATCTTTATAATTTCTTCCCTTGTATGAGCTTTGTGATTGTCCTGCTATTCTTTTTTTCTAAAAGCTTGAGGGTTAGCATCAGGTTATGTAATTGAGCTCACTCTGTTTTGTTAATATAAATATTCACTGCTATGAATTAACCTTGTAAGACTGCTTTCATCGTGTCCCATAGATTCTGATATGTTGTATTGTCATGCTCAGTTAATTGTAGGAACTGTCTGATTTATTATTTAATTTCCTCTGTGACTCATTGGTTGTTCAGAAGTATGTTGTTCAATTTCCATGTGTTTATGAAATTCTTGTGGTTTCTTTTGGTATTGATCTCTAATTTTATCATACGATGGTCTGATAATATACAGGGGATAACTTCGATCCTTTGCATTTATTTAAAGCTGAAAAGAATGTGTATTCTGATTTTGTGGGGTGGAACACTCTGTAAATATTTGTCAAATTCATTTTTTCAAGAGTTGGATTGAGTTCTAGTATTTTATTGTTTATTATTTGTCTAATTGATCTAACTATTTGAGACAGTGGGGTATTGAGATCCCCCATTTTATTGTATTACTGCTTATTTGATTTTTCGTGTCCATTAGTTCTGTTTTATATAGTTGGGTGCACTAGTGTTTGGTGCATATATATTAATGATTGTCATGACTTCCTCTTGGATTGTTCCCTTTACAAGAATGTAGTGTCCTTTTTATCTCTCTAAATCAGTGTTGGTTTGAAATCCACTTGATCTGCAAAGAAGATAGCAACTCCTGCTTTTTTTCAAGTTCCTGTTACATGGAGTATTGTTTTAACCCTTTATCTTTCCATCTATGAGGTTCTTTGTGAATTGTGTGTTTCTTGTTTGCAGCATATTGTTGGATCATGCTTCTTGACCCATTCTGCCAGTCTGTTTCTTTTCACTGGTGAAATGAGACCATTAACATTGATGGTTGTGGTCGGGTGTGGTGGTGTATGCCATAATCCCAGCTCTCAGGAGGCTGAGGCAGGAGGATTGCTGTGAGTATGAGACCAGCCTGAGCTACATAGTGAGTTCTAGGTCAGTCTCCACTATACAGTGAGACCCTGTCTCAAAAAACCAAAAAAACAAAACAAAAAGCATTGATGGTTATAACTGATATGTTTTGACTTATCCTTGTCATGACTTCCTCTTTTTGTTGGATTCTCCCCCTTTGCACTTTATTTCTTGTCATTCCTGATGGATTCATTCCTGGGTTGTGATCCTCATTGTCTTTTCCTACGATATTGTTTAAAATTTTTTGGAGTTCTGGTTTGGTATTCATGAAGTTCCTAAGGTGCTCCTTTTCATGAAAGTATCTTATTTCTCCATCAATTTTGAAAAATAGTTTTTCAGGGTACATCAATCTGGGTTGAGGCTGCTTTCCTTTAGGGTTTGAAATATGTCACTCCAAGCTCTTCTTTCTTTGAGGGTTTGCTTTGAGAAGTCTGCTGTGATTTCTGATAGGCTTTCTTTTGTATGTGATTTCTTTTCTCTAACTGCTTGTAGAATTTTCTTCTTCTGTTGCATTGCTGGAATTTTAACTCTCATATGCCTATGTGTTTTATGTGGCTAGTTGAAGTTCTATATGCCTCACTTTTCTGTATATCAATTTCTTTTCCTTAATTTAGTAAGTTTTCTGCCATTACTTCTGTGAACGTTTTTTTTTTTTTATGTTGTCTACACTCTCTTCTGTTTCTTCATTAATCCGTCTTATGTTATTCTTCTTTGCATTGTCTAGGAGCTGCTGAACTGATTTCTCATGGTCCTTTACTATTTTTAAGAAATTGTTATTTTCCTGGTCACTAATTGCAATCCTATCTTCTATATCTGAAATTCCATCCTTGCATTGGCTCATTGTACTGCGTAAACTTTCAATGGAGTTATTAATCTCTTGGAAATCTGTTTGCATCTGTGTTATGGATTCCACTTGTTTCCTATGTTGGGATTCCATCATGTTCCTCAGCTCCTCTATTTTTTTAAGATCTGTGTCTGCTCTACATTTATTAATCATGTCTTGTACTATGGGAACAATCTCTGCTATTATCTGAAATATTATTTCTGATTTCAATTTTTCGAGGTCCTCTTTCATTGCCAGTTCAGGGAGTCCAGATGGTTGAGTATCAGATTGTTCCATTTGTTTCCCTTTGGGGTTGCCTTAGGTGATCTGGAAGTCTGATTTTGAGTCTTGTTTTGTACCTTCTCATTTTAGCAGTTGCGGCTGCTGTGCCTTTACTGAGGCAATGTCTTGGTCTTCAATTCTCAGCAAGCCATAGAGTGAGCTTTTATCTACTGCTCAACAGTACACCAATTCCTGGATTCAAAATGTTGGCCTTCTGGATCCCTGAGCTGACCTGTTGCCTGGGCAGGCTTCTGGCTGGGGCCTGTGCACATTTTGGATGGTATCTAGGTGTGCTTCTTGCTGGGGCCTCTATGTAGCTATTGTCTGGGAGGGCCTTTGGCTGGGCACTGTGCACCACAGTCCCTGGTGTCTGAGCAGGATTCTGAGCTTGTTTCTTCACACACTTATCTATGGCATTAGGGCAAGCCTCTGGCTGTTGCTTGTGTGCCTGTGCAGCTCTCTTCCAGGTTGGCCCTTGGCTGTGGCCTGTGTGCTCAAGCCTCTGGGGTCGGAGTGGAACCCTGGCTGGGATGCACCTGCAGACACACCCCTCTGGTCCACGCAGCTGCTTCCCAGGATGTGCACAGATTTCTGATGGTATGGCAGGCCTAAAATATTTTTAATGTCTATATTGACTATCATAATGTAACCAGTTTCTATCTTCTCTCTTTTTGGTTTAGTCTGGTTAAAAAGTGATTAATTTTATTTATCATTTCAAAGAATTATGTTTTGATTTAGTCTTTCATATTAGCTTTCATTTTTCAATATATTACTGATTATTCTCTGTCCTTTGTTTAGCTTTTTCCTTGTTTATTTCTTTTTATATTGTATTTAATGAACATTCAGATTACTGATTTTTGCTCCTTTAAAGTGTATTGTATTTTTGGTTGATGCTATATATTTGCAATTAAGTAACAATTTGTTTTCCTCTCTAAAATTTATTTCACTATACTTTTATTTCATTGAATTCAAAGTATTTTCTAATTTCCCCGTGATATCTTTTTAACCTATGCAGTATTTAGAACTGTTTTTTTTTAATTCCCATATATTTAGGGATTTTTCAGGTACCTTACACAAACTAAATTTTAATTTTATTTTCCTCTTAAAATGTGTTTTGGATGATTTTGGTTTCTTTTTTTTATTCTTTTTATTGAATTTATTGGTACAATCTAGGTATACAATACAGTTACATTCATTACTGGGATCCTGTACCCTTACATGATAGGTCTTGATTCTCATTTTTCCCCTTGTCCCTGCCCTCCCTTCACCCCCTCCTCCCCTCCCCATTTACAAATACTTTATTTCTATTTTTTCAATTTCTCATATTTTTCCTCTCTCTTATTACCTTTCCCCCACCCTTCCCACTTTCCCTACATCTTTAGCCCTTTACTTCCTATTTCACATTATTAATTATCTCATTAGGATCTTGTGTACTATTATAGTTTTTCACACCAGAGAAACTATTTGGTATTTCAGTTAAAGAAATCTCTGTATGAATATTTTGGTTTCTTGAACATTACATCATGTTTAATGGCACAAAATATTTTTTGTTTTAATGATAACTACATTAATTTGTTCTGTATGGACTTAAATGCATGTGTTTTTATCATTATATTTGGAATATTATATAACTATCAATGAGATAAAAATGGCTAATGGCATTTTCTAAGTCTTCTGATTTTGGGGAGTTTCCACATATCATTTTTGAAGAGAGGAATGCTGAATTTGCCAACTATATGAATTTGTCTCTCTCCTTTTAGTTTGTCTCAGGTATTTCTCCCTTATATTTTGTAGCTCTGGAGCTCTAATATTAGAAGAACACACCTTAAAGATTTAATGTTTCCTACATTCAATGAACTTTTATCATTATGTAATATTCCTTTATGTCTCTTATTAACTTGCCTATCATTACCATCCAAAAGTCTACTTTGTCTGCTGCTAATATCCATACCTCAGCTTTCTTTTACCAGTGTTTACATGTCACAAACTTCTCCACTGTTTACTATGAATGTGCTCGTGCCTTTTTTAGTATATGTGCTGTTGAAGTGAGCACAAATATGTCTTTACTTTTCAAGTGCGCTTTTCAGAATACAGCCGAGTCTCTTGCTAACCTAATTTGACAATATTTAGCATTGCATCACATATTTACACAATTTTCATTTAATATTGTTACTAATATGATTTTCTTTGAATCTACCTTTTAACCATTTGTTTTCAAAATGTACCATTTTTATTGTTGTTATTTTTTATTTCCCTGTTTCTTCTGCCATCTTTTTGGCTTAAATGAGCATTTTTATTATTTAATTTTGTCTCCTCCATGGGATTATTAGATGTGGGTTTTTTTTCTTTTTTATCTAGGGTTTATAATATATAACAAATTTATCACAACCCACTTTCAAAAATATATGACTTCATATGTTATAAATATCATACAACATAATTTTTATTAATTCTCTTGTGGTACTGCCTTAATATGTTTTACTCCTTATGTTATAGTCTTCACAGTGCAGTTTTTGCTCTAGGCACCCAAATTTTGTTTTAAAATTATTAAGTGAGAAAGCTTTTATATTCTTACACTTCTTCAGTCTTTTATACAAATCTAACCACTCATTATGCATTGTGTTCCATCTACATCAAAGCTTCCCTTAATATTTCTATTGAAAATTTACTACTGCAAAATTATAGCATCTTTTGGTGGCTGAACAAATTTTCTATTTTATGTTTATTATTGAAAGATATTTTGGCTTCATGTAAATGATGTTAACAGTTTTCTTTTGGTACTTTAAAAATCAGATCCATTACCTTCTGACTTATTTAGATTCTGATGAGAAACATGTTGTCATACTTAATTTTTGGCCCTCTATATGTTTCTTTTGCTACTAGGCCCTTTCAAAATTTTCTGTTCAAAATTGGTTTTCAGAATTTAAATTACGATGTACCTAAGCAGATTTTATCTTTCAATTTATCCTTCTTGAAATTCTCTGACTTCTTTGATCTGTTATCTTTTATTCATTTTATACAATTATTTTTCTCCAATTTTTAGAAAGTTTTTTGAATATTTATTTTGTACCATAGTTCCTTTTTCATCCTCATAAAACTTATATTACATATATATTAAATCATGTGATAATGTAGTATGTGTACTGAGCATTATCTTATTGTTATTGTCATGTCTTCACTTTTTGTGTTTCTTCTTTTTCAGTTTAAATCATTTATAATTTGTGCAACATAAAGTTCACCAGGACTTTCTACTCTTATATTCAGATTGCCCACAAACATTCCACAGAGAATTTCAGTGAATTCTGTTAGTATTGTTTTAAAAAATTTTACTTCTAGAACTCTAATATGATTTTTAAATCTTCACCTTCCTGCTGATACTTCCCATCTGTTCATAAACACATTTATTTACCTTTTCTAATATACCCTTTAATATATTTAATGTAGTTATTACAAAATACTCTATCTAATGTTCCATGATCTATATCACATCTTGGTTTGACTCTGTTGACTGGTTTATCCCTTGGTAATGGATTTTTTTGTTACTGTCACTTTTTTGTGTATTATTTTGAAAATTCAACAGAATGCAGACAATTTGAACAAAAGAAAGAGTAAGGTGAATTTACAATAGGGAATGGTGACAGTTGCTCAGTCAGTCCATTGCTGTTTTGCTTTAGTAAGTCTAGGCAGTAACTGAACTCAGTTGGTATATAGTTTTACCAATTAACCACCATAGACTTCAAATTCCTCCAATGGTAGACAGTTACTGCCTTTACTTAGTTTGAGTCCTACAGCTTTGGAGAAATTTTGTTAATATTTATTCTCTCTCCTCATCTTTCAGGATATCCTACTTGTTTCTGTCCCAAAGGGAGTCTCACTCCAGCATCTTTTCCCTTCCCTATAAATAGACTACTTAGTTCAACTTTTTCTAAGTGTAATTCTTTTGTTAGTTCTGGGGGTGTTGTTCAATCTTTGGTGTTAGCTCTCTCAGTATTCCTTCCCCCTTACTCTCTCACCATGGCAGCCAAAAATCTGCCTTTATTTTGTTTTGTTTTGTTTGGCATTTGCCTTTTTTTTTTTAAAGCATTGCAGGATCCTGGGCTTGATAAGTCTTTTATTCCATTCACAGTAGTATAAAGCTTTTTTTTCTTTCTATTCCAATGGCAACCAAATTAGTGTCACAGGTGAGTATCTGGTTGGTTTGCCTGCCTCCTCTATGGCAAAACCTTTTTATTCCATGTCAAAAAAAAGACATGATGGGGCAGCCAATCTTACTCATGATTACTTATTTAGGCCTCAAGAACAAGGATTGGAAAAGGCTTGCAGATTTCTCTTGTATAGGACTTCCAATGGTTCTAAACTATTATGCTAGCACACATTTTAACCTTACTTAAAGTATTTGTTAACTTTTAAGTTTGTAGTTATCAATATTATCCAAAAAAGAAACCAATTAGATATATAAATGTATACATATTTAGATAGATAGATAGATTACAAGAAACTATCTCATGATTGTGGAGGCTGAGATGTCATTCAAGTGTAAATCCAAAGGGAGGAAAATAACATCCCACCTCAAAGACAATCATCTCAGAGAAAGAATTCTTTTTTTTTTTTCCTCATTGAGTTTTTTGGTACATTTTAGGTATGCAATACAGTTACATTCATTATTGGGATCTTGTACCTTTACATGACAGGTCTTGGTTCTCATTTTTTTTCCCCTTGTCCCTTCCCTCCCTTCACCCCTCCCCCCCTTTACAAACATTTCATTTCAATTTCTTCATTTTCTCATATTTTTTTCTTTTCCCTTAGTAGCTTTCAAGAACTCTTTTTATTCAACATTTTATTCTGTTCAAGCTTTCTGTTCAAGATTGAATAAGTCTCACCACTTCTTTTACTGGGCTGTGTCAGTGATTAATTTAATGTGGATTCTCCTTGCAAAGGCTTTTCAATTTTCTTAGAATTTACTGATACTGCTTGCATTAAGACTTAACCTATCTGATGAGTTTACATACTTATTTTATTAACTTTTTCTTATTTAAAGTGGGAACTATAAAAGCTTTTCCAAATATTGGTCATATTCAAGGTTAAAACATTTGCAACAAGAATGTTCAAAGAATTCTTGCTAGTTCATCTTTTTAATGACTGGAAAGATAAGTAGAGATGCAACATATCTTCTCTTTAGTCATAACAAATCTAAAACATGGAATAATATGTGTATTTAATGAATGTAACAGTGGGATTGAGTTAATAATAAACATCTTAAATTAATAAAAAATAAATGATAAACATCTTCAGGCTAAAAACCTAAGTCACCAAGGCACATTATAATGCAAGAAAAAAAGCTATATTGTCTTCAAATTTTGCTTTGATTCAGCCCTATGTTGCTCAATATTAAAAATAGTGCCATTATCTGTTCTGAATACTGTTTATGGTACACTTTTACCTCTGTATTTTTCATGTAAACAATATCTATGATAATTTTTTCTTTTACTGTTATTTTAGAAATAAAATTAAGCTTCAATTTTTGAGTGATTATTATTAGCTCATCTGAATTTAATTACTAAATTTGAACAAGCTAACACTGTTTAACATCTTTTTTCTTTGATAAAAGGTATTAGAGTTGAGAAGTAAAATGTTATAACCCTAAATATTATACAGAGGTACATTGTTTTGTTTGCTGAATAACTGTGGAAAATAGAAAGGTAGACTGACAAGAATGATGTACACTTTTATATGTCATATAGTTTCTATAATAACAAAAATGGACCTACTTCTTCCCACAATAAATATTTATTTATATGTCAATCAAGTCTCTACTATAACAAACATCCACAACAATCAAATCACAAAAAGAAAATTTTTATTTTGTTTCACAATTTTAGATGTTTCTGTCCTTGATTGACTCTTCCTATTCCTTTGGGCCACTGGTGCACAAGATGGTAAAAGTAGGTGGGAGAGCAAAGCTGTTCACCTCAAGCCAGGAAACAATGGAGAAAAATGAGGCTCTCACAGTCCCCATTGAAGGGATGCCTCCAATGATATGAAGACCTCAAACTGCACCCCACCAATTCCCAGTAACACCACGAGCTGAGGACCAAGCCCTTCTTTAATACACAGTCCTTGTGAGCCACTTATGCAAAGTGTAGCAACATATTGCTGTGTAAGAGTTGAGCAAAATAGCAACTGATTATTTTTCAAATTATGTTGTATACATGTAAATGTTTAGTGACTTCATATTTTTATTTTTATATCACTGAAACATGTTTATAAATGTTTAGAACATTTTTATGAGCTCTTAAAGTGTTCTTAACATAGTGTCTATAAATGTATTGTGAATAAAATGGTCTCACTGCAACCTACTTTCCCAACTTAAGAGTGATGATAAAGGCAGGAAAGGTGACAAAGGCTTCACCACCAGTTGCAACCACTTCATACTACTCACATGAAACAATGTATGTAGCAAAGAACAGATCATCTTTAAATAGGAGAGGGAAATTGTCGATAATGGAACATCCATGCTTACATTTATTTAGATTGATTTGGGTGCCTATATGATCATCCAAAGCTCATTTATGCTATACTTGAAATATTGATGAAGATTGTAACACTAGAAGAGTTTATATATTGAAAATATAGTTCTCTACTTCTGGTATAGTTTATAAATCTGTCTTAAAAGGAAAAAAAAGTTCCTGTGGGAAGAAAGAATGAATTCCTCTAAACCTAGAAAAACACAGCAAGTATAAACTACATAACACCCAAAGTTTCAAGAATTCCGTTAAATAATTCCAAATATCATCAGATTGTTTCCAATATATGAATCATATTTCTGTCAAAACCTGCACCGTGCCTTTTGGTTCTGTGTGCAATGTGTCTGGATGTCAACCTCCAACGTATAAGAAATATCCAAGGTTATAGGTTAAAAATGAGTTCTCCCCCTTCCTAATTGTGCATATCAGAATGACCTAAGCATGAAAATTACTACATTATTGATGCCTTGGATTTTTCTGGAATGCCACTGTAAAAGAAACTTTCATAAAATTGTTATTGCAAAACTCCATTTCAGCTCCACTGAAAATTATTCAGTAAGATGTAACAGCATTGACAAAATTTTTTGAATGGTAGCCAATTTTCACTTGATATCCTTCCTCTGTTTTCTCTGTTGAGGCACTAGAAAATTGTCAGTGCAGTTGGCTATTTTCTAACATTGAAATTTCCTGCTCATTCCAAAAACTTCAGCAGAATGAATTAATGGTCCTGGGTCAGAGCCCACAGTACTTGGATCTTTGTCTTATCATTTTAAAAAATATATGTGACACTATTTGCTGATGATATTATGCTCTACATAGAAGACCCAAAAAACTCTGCCAAAAGACTTCTAGACTTAACTGACAGATTTTATTTTTATGCTAACACTATTCACAATAGCCAAAATGTGTAAATAATCTAAATGTTCATGCGTATTGGGATATGAATGGACAAGATGTGCTATACACACACTACCTTTGTCTGTTCTGTGCAGCTATAATAGCATACTCGAGACTAGTTAATATATATAGAGCAAGAAGTTGTTTGCTTACAATTGTGGAGTCTGGGAAATCCAGGATCAAGACACTAGCAGGTTTGGTCTTTGTATCCAAAATGGCACCATCATAGGAGAGGGAACGTTGTGTCTTCATTTGACCTAAGAATAGAGGGCACTTCTCCTCTGCAGACCCTTTTCATAAATCATTAGTCTGTTCATGTGAGCTTAGTCCTTACAACCTAATCACCTCATCAGAGACCCTATCCCCCAATACTGTCACATTGGGAATTTGGTTTCCAATGCATGAATTTTGGAGAATAGCAATCAGATTATGGTGTGCACATGTCTGTGCTCATGCACACACACATACACATACACACACACGATGAAGTCATAAAAAAGGAATAAAATTCTGATACATGAGACAACCTAGATGAACCTTGCAAAGTAGACCTATGCTAAGTAAATCAGCTAGAAATAAACTCACAAAAGTGTGATTCTTCTTGTATGAAATGCAGAACTGGAAAATTCATAGAAAGAGTAACAGAATTAGGGAGGAAGGTGGGAACTGGCTTTTAGTTAGAATAGAGTTCTGTGTGGGATGATGAAGAATTTCTGGAAATGTGTGGCAGTAATGGGTACAAATGCTGTGTATGTATTTACTGCTACTGAATTTTACACAGCCACGTTTTAAATAATTAGTTTTATGATACATGCATTTTATCATAATTTTCCAAAGTAAACATTAAAAAATTAAAAATCTATATATGTGACAAGCATCTCCAAATTTTGGTTTCCTAAACATAATATGAAACATTTATTTTAACTATTCTGATGTAGAAAGCTAATTAACTAAACCAGTTCGACAACTAATCATGTTTCACTAATTTCAACCATCTGCCTCAACATTTGTTCCTATGTGTACCAGCTTTCATAGCTTATTTCCTCTAATAGCAATTAATGAAACTCTTAATAAGCTACATATATCATATGTTGGAACAATTTACTAAAGAGTACCATTATGAGACAAATTATGTTTAACCATTATAGAAAAATGAATCTGATTATCCAATGTTATGCAACATCAACTAGTTATTTTTTTCAAATGTATGTGTTTCTATTGATTCTCTAATTAATTTAGTTCAAATTTTATGTGTAATTTGTAATTTTAAACTCTTGGTCAGAGTGTGCCGTCTATTTTTATATACTGATTGCTTATAAGAGACACATATTAATGCAACACACTGTGTCAATTTCTGAGCCTTGGTTTTATTTTTATTCACATTCTGAGATTTACTGTGATTTTCCATTAATAAAAAAATCTTTTTTTCAATTATAAGAAATACAAGAAAAGGCAAACTCTATACTAGTGTCCAGCCTTGTGCTATATTAGAAGAATGATATACTCACATGCACACACACAACCTTAATTTAAAAAATAAGGTTAATTTATATGTATCTTGACTAAAACTGTATTTATCTCTGAAAAAAACAAATGAGAGCTTTAAAAAAGTTCTAATTTAATCTTCTATAAGAAGTTTGGATTTAGGAGCTCTCATACAAATGAAAAATATAAAATATCATTTGACTTTGGCAATAATTTAGGTTTTATTTTTTTGTTGAAATTCAAAGAAACAATAAGGAAAAATATATGTACACTTCTTGAAAATATATTTTAATAAACACGCAGTAAAGTCTATAATCTTACCACATCAGTATAAAGCTGTATTAATGTCAGTGCACATCTATTCACACATATCCAACATCACAGGCTTCTTCCTGGTGATCACCACTAAAATATTTTTATAGGAGTAAAAGTCCTAGATGTTATCGTACATCCAGGACATCTTTATAAAACTACAAGATGAATATGATCATATACCTTCTTCTTCCAAAATGTGCTTTGAGAACAGATATCAGCCACAGATTTTCAAAATGTTTTTAAAAACCTACAGTAAATAGGTATATGAAAATATACCAAAAAGAGTAACAATAAAAGCACACAAAATTTCCAGAGGAGATGATCACAAAGGCAATTCAAAGTCTAATGAACTCTAAAAGTGATATATTTGTTATTTCATTTTCATCCTTCACTAAGTTATGCATATCCTGTGACTCAGAAACATTAAGACTGGACATGACTAAAGGACTGATTAAAGCCTAATTTTAGTACTTTATAAGAAAAACGTAGAGCATGATGAGAGCAACTGAGCCTAAAGGAGAGGAGAGAAAGAATGATGGCAGTTTTGTCCAAGTGCAGAAGCTCAAGGCTGATGAGGTCAAGTAGAGTGAGGAATCCTCCCCTGAAGCTGACTCGAGCCCTGTTATGAAAATGTGTTTTATCTCATTTAAACTATAGGAAGATTGAAGTTAAAGAATGTTTGGTAAATATTAATGTTTATCATTGAGCTGTACACTCCTTATGTAAAGACATAGCTAGTACTATGCATGTCCAGTTCAACAAATGTCCATCAGTCCATCTCTACACCCTCACCTAATTTACAAATTGTAATTGTCCTCTTCTGCTCCCAAAATTTAAGGTTAAATCACTGAAAGAATCTATATAAACATACATGAAAATTATTTCTTAGTAATTAGAGAAAAAAGTACACAATGGTATAGTTGAGCTAAGAACAGGAGCTGAAAGTGTATTTTATGATGCTAAAGAGTCTTAGTTCCCTTGTGTTTTACATATTTTTATATATAATTTAGCAATTTATACTGAAATTATTGTATTTTCCCATTGATATTTAAAGAGTTCTGAGATAACCTTGACAACAACAATGATGATGAGGATGATAATAATAATAATTACAAAAATAAAAACTATATTCCTGGAAGAGTGTTGAGAAAGGAACTGAGAACCGTACCAAAAAGCATATGCACAAAATACAATAGTCTGATCTCCTTTAATCACACTTTAGCTTTATATAAATATTTTTTATTTCACAATAGAAATTCCCCCTCTTCAATGAAATAATCAGGTTGAAATCCCCTAAACCAAAGGGACAAAAGATAGAGAAACACATATGATTTGACTCTGGCTCAGAATTCACTAGTAGCCATTCTTCAGGAAGTCACTTCAGCAGTGTCACGCGCCATTATTTCTGGGTTCTTCATGCCCTGCATGAATCCCGGATGTGAGTCCGCTGGTGATGGCGGTTCGCGCCTGCGCAGAGGAGGCGCTTGGCTCGTCAGAATGACACAGGCCGGCATTGACCAATAGAAATGGGCCACGTCACCCGAGAGGCTATAAAAGGCAGGCTCGCATCCGGCTCGGGGTCTTTCCGCCATCTTGAAGAATGCAGAAGAACCTCCAATAAAGCGTGCTTCAGAAGAATCCTGAGTGTTGCGTGCTCCTTGCTGGCGAGGTGTGCGTGACAAGTGGTGCCGAAACCCGGGAAGCGACGACTATCATCGCCGGCATCAGCAGAGACCCCTGACTTCAGGAGGATTCAGAACTGAGCAGCAGGAGGGAATAGAAAGGGCACGTCACCCGAGAGGCTATAAAAGGCAGGCTCGCATCCGGCTCGGGGTCTTTCCGCCATCTTGAAGAATGCAGAAGAACCTCCAATAAAGCGTGCTTCAGAAGAATCCTGAGTGTTGCGTGCTCCTTGCGCT
>NW_022900938.1:36603102-36624899 GCF_012274545.1 Fukomys damarensis | reverse complement strand
GATTCATTCCTGTACCAACGGAAGTCTCGAATCCCTTGAGTATTGTAAGATCTAAGAGAGATTTTGGGATTACGGCAGCAATAGTATCGGCGATAACTACTGCGGCCGCTGGTGCGACCGCAGCCGCTGTCTCTCTTTCCACGTCAGTACAAACCGCAACCGCTTTGAATAATTTGTCAGCCAATGTAGCCTCTGCGCTCGATATGCAAACCTCTGTTAATGCTCATTTGAAGGGAGGGTTAATGATTGTTAATCAAAGGGTTGATTTAGTGCAAGAGCAACTTGATGTGTTATGGCAATTGGCCCAAATAGGATGTATGTGGAGGATGCCAGGACTCTGTGTTACACCTGTACAATATCATAATATGTCAGAAGCTGCGAATCTATCTAGGGAACTCTCTATGTATTTGACATCAAATTGGACGGGACGTTTTGATCACTTGGTTAGACAATTGAGAGTAGCCATTGCTCATGTTAATTCTACCCGAGTAGACATTGTTTTTGCACAAGGTATATCTGATTGGATTGCAAGTGCTGTATCTATTCTGAAGGAGTGGGCTGGAATGGGATCAATGATTGCTTTGTTGGCTTTGGCAGTGTTTTTGGGATTTTGGTGGTTATGTAAGCTGAGACGACAGAGACAAAATGATAATATCATGTTGATGCAAGCTTTTGCTGCCCTTGAAGCCGGATACTCGCCTGCTGTTTGGTTGGCCAATTTACAATAGCTTGAACGTTGGTCATTATCTGCCTATGCCTTGCTCATTCGGGAGCCATAAATATCTGCATCTCTCTACCTCCTTGGACATGGCCTCTGCACTCTGTGGATTAGTCCATTGCACCAGAATCAGGCATGTCTTTTTACAATCTTGTTGATCAGCCTTTGCACCGCTCAGAGGTTCTCCTCATTGCACGAGCTAAGGTGATCCAACAGTTGCTCATATGGAATACCTGCTTCGACCACCTTCCGGCCGGGGTGGTTGACAGGCTCCTCCTGAGCTCTAGTTATTTTAAGGAAGGGGGAGGTGTCATGCGCCATTATTTCCGGGTTCTTCATGCCCTGCATGAATCCCGGATGTGAGTCCGCTGGTGATGGCGGTTCGCGCCTGCGCAGAGGAGGCGCTTGGCTCGTCAGAATGACACAGGCCGGCATTGACCAATAGAAATGGGCCACGTCACCCGAGAGGCTATAAAAGGCAGGCTCGCATCCGGCTCGGGGTCTTTCCGCCATCTTGAAGAATGCAGAAGAACCTCCAATAAAGCGTGCTTCAGAAGAATCCTGAGTGTTGCATGCTCCTTGCTGGCGAGGTGCGCGTGACACAGCAGTTGTGTTCTGATTTATTAATTTCAATTATTTTTCAAATGTGCTGTTTTGTAACTTGTACTTCATTCCACACCACATTCACTCTTAAATCTATTCCCTACAATACCAAAAGGGAGGCATGCTAATCACAATCCTGTAATTCTCAGTAACTGAATGACAGAAATAAATTATATATCATGACCTCCAGTGAAAGAAACTGCATGTTCCAAGACAAATTATCTTCTTTAGGTGAGAAACAAAGTAAGTTATAATTGTACATTATACAGAATCATACCCAACATTATAAACTTTGGTCAATTTTCAATTCACTGAAGACAGTCAGCCATGAATGAAAGAGAAAACAAGTGTGCCAGGTCGGGGCAGCATCACTGTAGACACCTGGTAGCGCTACCTCGCTGATGAAAACTATTAGTTTGAATTGGATTTACGCTGTGACAGTGAATATTATGACACAGCGCATCCTTATTGTGCTTAAATGTGTACCACCTCAGTGCTTTGTTTTATCTTACTAGAGCACAACATGTTTTACATTTTCTTTACCATTTTCTAACATTGTTATCCACAATCACAGCTCTTCTATTCACTCAAATATTCTACTCTTTCACCATGCTTTGTCTTTCTTTCTTTCTTTCCTCCCTTCCTTCCCTCCCTCCCTCCCCCTCTTTCTTTCTTTCTTTCTCTTTCTACTTCTCTATTAAGGAGGCTATAGAATGCTTCAGGTTAGTTTTCCATCAAATTTTACTTTAAAAGATACATATTAAGGGATAAAATAGAATTAACTCATTAAGAACACAATAAATGGAAAAATTAAGTATTTGGCAAAACCTAAAATAGTTGAATGTCGCGCGCACCTCACCAGCAAGGAGCACGCAACACTCAGGATTCTTCTGATGCATGCTTTATTGGAGTTTCTTCTACAATCTTCAATGGCGGAAAGACCCCGAGCCGGATGCAAGCCTGCCTTTATATCCACCCGGGCGTCGTGGCCTGTTTCTATTGGTCAATGCCAGCCTGCATCATTTTGACGAGCCAAGCACCTCATCTGCGCAAGCGCAAACCACCGTCACCAGCGAACTCAAACCCGGAATTCATGTAGGGCATGAAGAACCCGGAAATAATGGCGCGTGACATCTCCCCCTTCCTTAAAATAACTAAAGCTCAGGAGGAGCCTGTCAACCACCCCGGCCGGAAGGCAGCCGAAGCAGGTATTCCATGTGAGCAACTGTTGGATCACCTTGGCTCGTGCAATGAGGAGAACATCTGAGCGGTGCAACGGCTGATCAACAAGATTATAAAAGGACATGCCTGATTCTGGTGCAATGGACTAATCCACAGAGTGCAGAGGCCATGTCCAAGGAGGTGGAGAGATGTAGGTATTTGTGGCCTCCGAATGAGCAAGGCATAGGCAGATATTGACCAACGTTCAAGCTACTATTGTAAATTGGCCAACCAGGCAGCAGGCGAGTATCCGGCTTCAAGGGCAGCGAAAGCTTGCAATAACATGATATTATCATTTTGTCTCTGTCGTCTCATCTTACATAACCACCAAAATCCCAAAAACACTGCCAAA
Source organism: Fukomys damarensis (assembly GCF_012274545.1). Taxonomy (NCBI): domain Eukaryota; kingdom Metazoa; phylum Chordata; class Mammalia; order Rodentia; family Bathyergidae; genus Fukomys; species Fukomys damarensis. Next base: position 36,622,005 of record NW_022900938.1, on the reverse strand, counting down.
GCCAACAAAGCAATCATTGATCCCATTCCAGCCCAATCCTTCAGAATAGATACAGCACTTGCAATCCAATCAGATATACCTTGTGCAAAAACAATGTCTACTCGGGTAGAATTAACATGAGCAATGGCTACTCTCAATTGTCTAACCAATTGATCAAAACGTCCCGTCCAATTTGATGTCAAATATATAGAGAGTTCCCTAGATAGATTCGCAGCTCTTGACATATTATGATATTGTACAGGTGTAACACAGAGTCCTGGCATCCTCCACATACATCCTATTTGGGCCAATTGCCATAACACATCAAGTTGCTCTTGCACTAAATCAACCCTTTGATTAACAATCATTAACCCTCCCTTCAAATGGGCATTAATAGAGGCTTGCATATCGAGCGCACAGGCTACATTGGCTGACAAATTATTCAAAGCAGTTGCGGTTTGTACTGACGTGGAAAAGGAGACGGCGGCTGCGGTCGCACTAGCGGCCGCAATAGTTATCGCCGATACTATTGCTGCCGTAATCCCAAAATCTCTCTTACATCTTACAATACTCAAGGGATTCGAGACTTCTGTTGGCACAGGAATGAATCGAGGCATTCGGACGATCACAGCATGAGGAAATTTGGTAGCGTCCCAGCAGGATGCGTACCAACAAGTATCATTGGCACAGTTCAGTTCCATAGTCTGTGAGAGAGTCACATTAGCCACAAGCCAAAGAAATGGTGGCCACACGCAAACTGGAGTGGGTGCGAAGGTGATGTTGCGCAGACCATTGAAGTGTTGTGGTGATGTTGATGGTCCTGTTGTTGGTGGTGAAAAGAACTAACCATAAGTAGGTGGAGCAGAAGAGAAGAGAGAATACCTGGACCAAAGGGTTATTGTCATAAACAATATGCTGGAAAACCTGCATGGTCAAACAATATAAATACATTTTGTATACCAGAAAAATAGCAATAATAATTATAATGAATTCTTATATCCTGTAATGTGGCTTTGTATCAACAGGATCTTCCCCCCCCCTTTTTTTTTTAACAGAAAATAACCATCAGAAACATATTTATAATTCAGACCTTTGATAACCAACAATATTCCCAACAACATATTTAACAAGATGTATCTTTTTATAAGGCTATAAAAAATTATTTTGGTGGCTCCCATTAGTGAACAAAGATCAGAATAAACTTTCTGAGCAGCTGCTTCTTTATTCACCAACAGGAGCATATCCAAACTTGAAGGTTGTATTTAAATATCTTTTAAATTTTTTATTTGATCCTATAAAGCCAGGTTGTAGAAATCAACAATCTACTTGCATTTGACGTCATTCTGATCAAGAACATACAAACATCTTTGAACATTTAAGACAGACAAACATATAACACTTAAGACAGACAAACATATAAGACAATTTTAACGAGTGCACTCAGATGGTTTTGGCCAATTGAATTATCTTACTACTTCCTCTTTTTCGGGCGGCTCCCCTGAGGACTCCGACGCGGTCTCGGAGTCCTCCGAGGAGCCCTCCGAATTACTTTCCTTTTCTGCTAATGTTAATCTTTTTAGTTCATCTAGGGCAGGGTAGAGGCCCGTTGAGGCCTCAATAGGGCCGGAAATTTGGCTCCCTTCTTCTTGAGCTCCCGTTGTTCTCCGTTTTTGTCTAGACTTACTTCTTTCTTCGCTCTCCGTTTCTGATACACTGTCTTGATGCTCCCTGAACAATTTTTGTCCCTCCCGCACCTTATCATTGCAGCGTTTATTCTCCAAACAGGCTCTAATCATCTTCCACACTGGTAAAACCCCCGGTCTTAAGGTATTCTTATCTTTCTCTCGCTGGAGGTCTTTTCCTAATTTTTCCCAGGATGGGATGTGAGTGACCCGGTACTGCTGAACCAGGGCGCCGCTCAATCCACTTCCTTTAGAAACCTTCTTAAAATTTTCTCCGATATTTTTAACTCCCTTTCCTTCAAAAGGCTTTGTAAGGCATAGACCAGTGATTGTGAAGTTGAATTGCCCATTTCTCCCTTATCTATGAAAGTGGGCGACCGACAAAGTTATCTACCTTCAATTTACTGCCAGTTTAAACCTTTTGGAGTAAACAAATTGAAACACCCGCCCACACCAGACAGCGTACCTCTCGGAAAGTTGGTGGATCCTCCCCTCCTGCTGCTCAGTTCTGAATCCTCCTGAAGTCAGGGGTCTCTGCTGATGCCGGCGATGATCGTCGTCGCTCCCGGGTTTCGGCACCACTTGTTGCGCGCACCTCGCCAGCAAGGAGCACACAACACTCAGGATTCTTCTGATGCACGCTTTATTGGAGTTTCTTCTACAATCTTCAATGGCGGAAAGACCCCGAGCCGGATGCAAGCCTGCCTTTATATCCACCCGGGCGTCGTGGCCTGTTTCTATTGGTCAATGCCAGCCTGCATCATTTTGACGAGCCAAGCGCCTCATCTGCGCAAGCGCAAACCACCGTCACCAGCGGACTCAAACCCGGAATTCATGTAGGGCATGAAGAACCCGGAAATAATGGCGCGTGACAGTTGAATACATAATAAATAATGTGAGAAAGCCAGCTTCTACACTTGAGCACCAGATTTCTCTGCGAATTCCCTTGCAGTTAAGGTAAAAAAAGATGCATACATTTTTCTGCTGTTCTCTCGATCTTCAGATTTTTGACTTGTGCCTCCTGAATTGAGAAGCAGAACCAAGCAGCGCCTGCAGTCCTCGCAGACAGCCCACAAGGCAGCCACTCCTCTAGAAAGAACTGAGTCCTGCCTGAGGTCATACTTCTGGCTCTAATGGTCTTTCTTAGAATAACCTTTCACCCTGACTTCCATAACCTTGACAGTAGATAAAGATGGAGACAGATAAAAGTTCAGCAAGTATTACTCTTTCACTGGGAGTGGAAAATCTAGTCCTAAAGATTTCCTAGATAAGAGATAAAACTCTGTAAACAACCAGTGAAAAAACATCCGACAACCACTCCAAACTCAGCCACTTTGCAGCCCTGTTGCTTTGTAAGAATGGGCAAAAGAGTTCCAAGTCAATGACGTTTCTTATTAGTAGGACTAATTATTTTCAAACAAAGCCTTCAAGGATTCAAGTCTTCTACCTTGAAAACAAATAGCAAAATCTAATAACTTTAACATTGTCAGGAAAATCTACTCTTTACCATGGATCTTTTTCCATGCAATTGAAGTAAGCTCTCCTAAAAATGTCACTTTCTGAAAACTATCTTTTTAAGAATATTGTTTCAATTTCTGTAATGACGATTTTAGTACTCTCATTTTGATTATTAATTATGAACTGTTTATAATGAAATAATTCCCTAGGAATTCACAAGGGCTTCCCCTGAATAAGTTCTTCCCATTTTGTTCTTTTTTGCATAACAAATCCTCTGATCTTCCTCTGAATCAGCTGTTATTCTTTCCACTGTTGATGTGTTACTGCTCCCCCTCTGCTCCCTTATTCTATACGCAATTGTCTAGGTAAGGTTTTGAAAGTGTGCCAGCATCTTCTCTGGAGTGAGCTCAGGACTATCATTTATCAATTAGAGTGCTTTTTCATTTACTCCCTGGATCACAATTTGGTGTGAGACCGTGGACTAAAATCTGCTTTCTGGACCCACTGAGCTTCACTGTATTGCATATGTCACTGTTGTTTTCCCAGAGAGCATCTTATGTTTAAAATAGATTGGCTTATGTTACCATAAATAAGAAGTAATAACTTGCCAAGAGTTTAATATATAGCCTAATAGCTTTAGAGAAATGTAAGTAGCTTTGAAATTTCATTCTCATAGGCATCTGGTTTCTACCAAAAAAATGACATTTAATGAGAAAAAATAGATGCATTTCCATCATGGTTAGCTCTGGTGTTTTAAATCAGGCCAACCCAAATGCATGCATCAAATCCTTAAAACAAATCTTAGATATCCACCAGAGTTTATGACATCTACTGTAGATCTCTTCTTATTTATTCCCAACCTTTTCCCTCTTTTCATATCTACTGAGTCCCAGCCTTCTGTTTTGTTTTGTTTCTTGAGACAGGGTCTCACTACATAGTTGAGACTGACCTGGAACTCACTATGTAGCCCAGGCTCATCTGGAACTCACAGCGATCCTCCTGCCTCAGCCTCACGAGTGCTGGGATTACAGGCATGCGCCACCGCGCCCAGCTCCCAGACTTCTGAATCTATAACTCTCAACTTTATTTCTGCTCCTGATAGTTGAGTTTCAATTTTGCAAGAGAATGTAGCTTGGCTGCTCCTTCTTCTTCTTCTTCTTCCTCCTCCTCCTCCTCTTCCCGCTCCTCATGCTCCTCCTCCTCCTCCCCCTCCCCTTCCCCCTCCTCCTCCTCCTGCTTTTTAATCCATAGGTAGAAATTCCAGTTCCAAAGAAGATTTTGAAAAATCAAATGCAGACCTAAACACAGGAGCCCACACAGCAGCACATTTTACTCTCTAATAACAGAGTTCTTAGACACCCAATTTTAAGGTCAGTATGAATCATCATAAGTTCAATCCAAATTGATAATTTTCATCTATAAGAGACAATTTATCTTCTATCTCCTGGCAAAGTGAATGACATGTAGAATGGAGAAATGGAAGTATTATTTCATAACTTTTTTCACATGCATTTAACCATTTAACAAGATTAAAGATCGAAGTTTAATCAGAAACATGTGAACAGAAAGGTACTGATTGTTTAATAAGAATATTTAACTTTCTCAAAATCATGAAAATTTCCCACCACACTTTTCAACAACCCTTTGACTATTTCATGAGATACTGCAGGAAGATGCTGAGGGAATGTCTCTCTGTTGTATTGGATATTCTGCAGAAGTTCCAACAGTGAAAATAGTAGGCACTGTGTCTACTCACCTTCTGGAGAAAAAAAATATTAGATGTATATATGTTACACTTGCCTAAAATGTTATAAGTATTATCTAGTGACTTTTCTTTTGTTTTGATGTAGGGGATTGAAACAGGACCTCTCACCCACTAAGCATAAGCTCTACCAGCCTCTTTTAGACAGGAGCTCATTAAATTGCCCAAGCTAGACTCTGACTTGAGATTCTCCTGCCTCAACCTCTGAGTAACTGGGATTATAAGAGTACTCCGTGACAACCAGCTGATCTTGTGATTTGTTTTTTTACTTGTCACATGATCCACTTCCCACCTGGAAAGTTGAAAATTAACTAGAGGATATTTCAATATGGATCATCAAGATAGAAATTAATGTGTAAAAAGGAGAAAGGAAATGGTCCCCACCCACAAGCAGAGTCTGCCACTTCTTTCCAGCTAAATACTTGGTAGGCTATTGTGAGATTGGAGAACCACAAGTGGGTAAGATGTTAGGAGACTTTGTAACTTGTCCCAGGGAGATTGAGAATCTATGTCAAGGAAGACAATGATGTCTGCCTCCTGCTTGGAAAATGTGGAGGGCAGTGACGTAGGTGGAGTGTCAGAGGTGGACTGTGAGGAGATCGTGCACCTGTGAGGGCAACCTGTCTTGGTCAGCAGTCACTCTGGTTACAAAGCCTAAATCCCCTTGAGCCGAGTGATGATCCCTTGTAGCAGCTGGACTCAGGCATACTGGGGGATTGTGCCCCAGATGGCTGTCTTTGGGTTGAGAGGTTCTGTACAAGTAGTTAAGTGTGGGGATCATGAGTATTGGTTGTAAGCATTGTTAACTTTAGTAACTCTGTATGTGTTAAGTTTCTCCAGTTTAGCAGGTAGAGTGTTGCCTTTGTGGAATTCCTGAAAGTTACAGTTTCTTGTCTCTGACCTTTAGATGTGTGGTTGTCCGGGTTACTACTACTCACGGTGGGTTGTTTTGGTGAACCTGTTTGCTCTTTTCTTGTGTGACCTTTCAGTTACTTTGGTATCCCCATCCCATAATAGTTTCTGGTTTTTTGCTTTAAAAGGCCGGTGCTTGCCGGCAATAAACGCCGCCTTGATCAGACTCTTGTCTTGGCGTCCTTCCTTTCTCTCTGCCCCATCTCCACCCCGCTGCTCTTTCAGGTTTGAGGCACTGCTGGACAGTGCTCTGCGTCGCCGGCTCGCGACAGCTAAGTGGGCCCCCAGCCCAAGTCTGAGAATCAAACAGATCAAGAGATCTCCTTGCTGTGTTGGGGAATGTGGGCATCCTGGAACTCAACTCGTATGACCTTAGCCTCCTGACAAAATCCTATGTGCTGGGCCAGGGGCAGATGACTATTTGCCAAAGGGCTTTACAAAATCCAAACATTTAGCATGAATTCACAGTAGACCATGAATGATTCTAAAATTTAAGCCTTATAAAAATCCTTTATAGACTGTGCTGCCTAAACAGGTTCATGCTTAAAATAGAACCCAAAAATTACATGTTGGAGCATTCTGGAACATTTTGTACTATCAATAATCTATGCTTGATATGGCTCTAAAGACTGAGCAGTGAAAAGAAAGAAGAAAATGTAAGAAATCCTTCAGACATTTTTAATAATGAAAAAGGAACTTGATTAAATAGACATACTTCAAATAATAACTTGGCTCTTTGAAAACAGACTTTGAAGGGGGCTCCAAGACAGTCATTTAGTAATCTTGGTAACTTCCCACACTGGGAGAATATCACAACTAAAAGGCAAGGACCCAGAAGGAGTGGCATCCTCCTTACAGAAACCACAAAGCCTGAGCCTTAGTCCAGGGTCAATGAAAGCACTACAGTTGATAGCTAAAAGTGAATTTTTGCTCTTTTCCAAAAATAACCCTCCTGACTTAACATAGTCAATCGGCTGAATAAATGAAAATGCAATCTAAATCTGACATTTTAACTAAAAACTGAAAGCAGTACTCTAAAACTAAAACAGTATTTAGTCTGAAAGCAGATGAGATCAAAATGCACTATTCTGCCCTAAAAATGGATGAAATTGAGTCATTTATAAGAAAATGGATCCACCTTGGGACCATAGTATTAAATGAAACAAATCAGACACACAAGCTTAAATATAACATGATTTATCTTATAGGAGATATCCAAATTGTAAATAAATTAAAAGAGCAAAATAAGATACATAATAGGAGGAATGGGGATGTAGCTCAGTGGTGCCACTCCTGCCTGGCAAGTGCAAAGACCCGAGTTCAATTCCCAGTGCCAGAAGAAAACAGGATAGATAATAGGAAGCAGGGAGCTAGAACTTCTGAAAACGTGAAGGGGACCAAGAGATGGAGGGAGGGGTGAAGAGGGGGAAAAGCATCAACTATGATTTAGGCATATTGTGAAATCTTCCTTTACAAATCACGGGCCCGTCCAATACTTGAAAAATCCATTGTTTCTTTTCTAGATGCGATCTGCCAAGTTTAGATCCTCTTTGGATATCACAATTTTGATTTATCAAATGATCTTGCTTATATATGACCAGTCATTTTTTCTTGTTTTCAAGTGTTTTATTTGAACTACTATGAATTACCCTTTAAAAACAACTGACACCTGGCTTGGCGTAAAAGCATGTGCCTATAACCCCAGCTATTCAGGTGGATGAGACAGGAGGATCACAAGTCCAAGACAATATTGGGCAACTTGAGATCCTATCTCAAAGCAAACATTTTTACAAAGGTTAGGAGATATAGCTCAGTGGTGGAGCTCTTGTCTAGCATGCATTCAATTTCAGTACTTCAAAACAAATAAAAAAAACTCACCTCAAATATCCAACTAAAAATAATTCTCCTTATTGTCTTGAAATTCACCATAGGCCCAACAATTTGGAAAAAGTAAAAGGGAATAAAATAAGTGACATCTTTGGGATTTTTGTTTTGTTTACTCAGAATTTAACTTAGCTAAGGGTCTGTTAAGACCTCAAGTGCAGGAAGCTTCCTGCTTTCAATCCTGGTAGGAGATTTTTTTTTAAAAGAAACAATGTATTATAATCATATTCTCATTTACTTTCATTGTATTCTTTATGCCTACTAAGCCTACAGAAAATTACTATGTAAGCAAAACATGCTAATCATTTTGAGTCCCAGACATCAATTTTAAAACATTTCAACATTACAGGAAAATAATGTCAACCACATCCTTAGTATAAATATGGAAGCAAATAAGATGTTCAGAGGTCCAGGTACCAGTCAAGCCTCTCTTGCCTTTCTTCCCCTTCAGGCAAGTGGAGAATATACAGTAGATTAACATGGTCCTGCTGCAGAAACACGAGGCAGGGGTGGAGTACACTGAGCTACAGAGTGGGAAGTTTATGGAATTCATTTTCTCTCCCAAGACCTGACAGAATACACTGGCAGAACTGGGTTGGAGGTAGGCAGGACGATTCCCAGCCCAAACCCTTTGTGACTGATGGATGGTTGTTTTCCTGCCATGAAGTCCAAATGACAAAGGAAAAAGTCAAAAATAAATATAAAAAGTTTGCATCTGTGAGGTACCACCTACATCTGCCTACATATCCTCATGACGCAGATTGAGAACAAAGTGCGTATGTTGCTAGGCAGAGGGGGTTGGGGCTCTTAGCATGAATCCCATTGGCAGTCATATATTTTAGTGGGTTGAATTATGCTTGCCTGATAAACAACATTTGGGTTCACCACAGGGAGGACTTGGAAAGGGAGAGGCTGCCTGTGAGGAGACACTGACACTGGGGAAGAAAACATCGGGGAAGAAAGCTTTGAGAGAATGCAGAACAAATTCTCACTTAACTATTGATGATGCCATTTCCAGCAGGAGGCTTTGCTGGTCATTGCTATCTTGGAAGAAGTTACAAAGATATTGATATGGCTATGGCCAGGCCCTTCCCACTTCAAAAAAAGGGTTTATTTCTCTAAATAACAATCACTGTACTTGTAAGACTTGGCTAGGAAACAAAAAGACAGTAAAAACAAACTTTAGAGAATCTTAGGTAAAATTTTCCACAGAGAGGCTAGACTATATCTACTTCTGAGTCTGTCTAAAATGCTGAATTTCACTTGATATGTTAGCTACTACCTAATTTAAAGCTTATTTCAGTGTCTATATTGTATAACATATGAAAACAATACTGTGTATGTCTTTTCAATTGACCTTACACAGCCATCTTGCTAAATTAAATCATAATTCTTATTATTTACCTATAAATATCTCAGGATTTATTATGTGTGCAGTCACATCTGAAATGCTATGACAAGCCTGATGTGGTAGCAAATGTTTGTAACCCAACATTCTGGAATGGTGAGGCAGGAGGATCCTACGCTCCAGTTCAGCTTCAGCAAATTGTTTTAAAAGGGCAGAGGAGGTAGCTCAGGGTGAAGGCTCTGGTTTCAGTCTCCATTACATGGAATTTAAAAAAGAGAAAAGGAAAGACAGAAAGAAAAAAAAGAGAAAGAGAGCGAGAGACAGACAAGAGAGAGTGAGAGAGAGGCAGGACAGAGGGAGGCAGGGTTATGGTTTGCCATATGTGCTCACAGGTGGTGCCTTTGGGAGGTGATCAGATCACCGAGGTGTGATACTCATCAGTGGCTTGGTCATCTGATGAGTTTATGGCTAAATGCTATGTTAGAAGGCCAAGGCTGGTCTGCTGAGTGAGTCACTGAGACTAGCCTGAAGGTCTGTCTCCCTCCCTCTCCTTTGATCTCTCTCCCTCTTTCATGCCACGAGCAATTTCTTCTGTGATGCTCCTCTGCCAGGTCACCCTGCCTTGAAGCCAGCCAACTGCGGATTGAAACCTACAAACTGTGAGCCAAAATTAATAACCTCTCCTTCCTTAAATTGTGGATGTCAGGCATTGTGCTTCAGCAGATGATAAAGTAACTAAGACAGGAAGGGAGGAAGGGAAGAAGTAAGAGAGAGGGGGAGAGAATGAAGGAGGGAGGCAGAGAGGGAGAAAAAGAAATGTAATAGCAGTTCTAGGCCTGCATAATTCTTATGGTTCCTTTTCTCTTGTTTACTGTATTTGTTGACTGCTCAACACATCGCCAAGAAGCAGTGAACTTCCAACCAGGGTGAAAAACTTTCCTTTCCCCATATAAAAAGAAAAGCTCCCAGCCTTCCCCATTAAATATTAAATACTAAATTAAATATTTCATTAAATATTTCTGAGTATTTTTGTGAATTCCCTTATCAAATAGTTCTCTACTATTCAGAGTTCCATGAGACCCTTGATCCGTACTATGAATTAAATTCTAGATGCCTTTCTGCATCTATCTCAAGATTACCATATGATTGTTCTGCTGTGTTAATTTGTGAAATCCTAGATGTTTTTAAAAATGATAAACTAATTTTGCATTCCTACAAAAACTGTTATCACACATCACCTTCGGTGCATATTGTTAATGCAGTTTGCTAATACAGCCCAAGATCCACAGTGACATTTTGGTCAACAGCAGACTGAATATGTGATAATGGTTCCATAAGATTGCATCACACCTAAGGCTGTCTATCATAGTCATCATACTCTATGCTGGTCACAAAAGGATAAAAATTGCCTAACCAATGCACTTCACAGAGCATTTCCCCATTATTAACACTGAGAGACCCATAATTGTGCTTCATTTTAGGATTTTTATATCTTTATTTATGGATAACACTAGCCTATAAATCTTACTCCTAATGCCCTTATGAGATTTCAGACTTGCTTTGCTTTGTGAAACTAGTTTAGAGTCTTATTTATATTCTGGTAAAGTTGGTCTAGATTAATATATTCATTCTTAAATAGCAAGTGGGTTGGATACGCTTTGTGGACAGACTGGATTTCCATTGACTGGTTAATGTAGATTGAGTTGATTTGGGTTGGATTTATTGTTTAACTTTTAAAATTGGTATTGAGCATTAATTGTCAAAATACTGACAATCCATCTTATTTCTTATTTTGCACTTCATGTCCGTATTTTTTCTTATTTTTATCCATATTTCTTATTTCTTCTTGCACCAGTTTTGGTAAGTTGTGATGTTTTTAGTCATTTATCAACCTGACCTAAATTTTCAAACTTATTGCTGTATAGTTTCTCATAATGTTCTCTGGATATATTTTATTTCTGAAGGTTATACAGTAGTGGCATTTTGTCCATTTATTATGTTGGTTATCTGTGTCTTCTTATTTTTTCCTTGATCATTCTTATTAAATTGTTATCTGTTTTATTAGCCTTTTCAAACTTACCTGTCTCAATTTTATGGGAATTACCTCATACTATTTACTTTTATTTTCTTATTTATTACCTTCCACTTTTACTGTTATTAGTTATTCATTTTGAGATCAATATTCATTTCATTAATTTTCATCCATTCTTCTTTCCTGATATATTTATTTCAAACTCTAAACTTCTCTCTATTTCTGGCTTTTGCTGTACCTCACAAGTTTTGCTCTGTAGCATTTTAATCATTTATTTTTATAGTTCCTAATTTTCATTGCAATCTTTTTTTTATGGGTGGGTTTTTTCAAAATGTGCTTCTTAATTTTGAAATGCACAGAGATTTTCTGATTTTCCTTCAGTGACTAATTTCTTACTCATCTATATTGTACTCCAATAACACACGCTATGTTTTCATTCCCTTGAAATATTTGAGATGTAAAATACAGTATAAAATAATGTGCCACTTATGTGCAACATATTGTTGGATTTTTTTAATCATCTGAAAATATTTTAATTGTATATTGGTCCCTTTACATATAATGCAATTACTCATATTCATGATTTAAAGATATCATTCTACTAATCTCTATTTGGTTTTCCTGATCTATTCTTTTTTTTTTTTCACGGTTTACTTCCATTTAAATTGATTGAGATATTTTTTGTGCTTGAACTTTTAACTGTGGTAAAATACACATATCATAAAATCTGTGTTCTTCACCATTAATACATGTGCAGTTCAATGATTTTAAATGCATTCTTATCATTGTGCATCAGTGATGTCGATATCCAGAACCCTTTTCATCTTGCAAAACTTTGACTCTGCACCCATTAGGTAATAACCCACCTGCCCTCCTCTCACCAAGTCATGAAAAGCACTATTGTACTTCCTACACTTTGATTTTGACTGCTCTAGGTTTTTAATGTAGATGAAACCATATCATATTTGTTTATTTTGTGAGTGGCTTATTTCACTTAGCACAATGTCCTCAAGGTTACATGCTATCTGTGTTACAGCATATGCCAGACTTTTCTTTGTTTTAAAGGTTGAATGATATTTTATTATATGTATATATCACATGCTCTTTATTATTCATATATTGATGAACAGTTAGGGTGCTTCCACATTTTTATCTATTTTGGTTAATTTTTTTTCTTTTCAGACAGAGTCTCATTATGTTGTCTAGGTTGGTTTTGAACTTTCATCTTCCTATCTCAGCTTCCCTAATTGAGATTGTTAAGTATGCACCTTCCTGCCTGCTCTCACATTTCAGTTGTTTTGAATAGCTGCTATAAATAGGTGTGACAAATATCACTTTGAGGTCTTGCTTCCAATTATTTTGCAGATATACAGCCAGAACTAGAATTGCTGAGTCATATAGCAGTTTTATTTATAATTTTTAAGAAAATAGCATGTTTTCCACAGTAATTATACCATTTCACATTCCCAGAAACAGTGCACAGGTGTTCTAATTACCCCACAAGTGTTGATGAGTTTTTAGTTTTCTATTTCCTCATCTATTAGCTTGAAAATATAACATTTTTCTACTATTATTTTTTGTGCCTACTCTATAAATTACAATGTGCATTCCCAGCATCAAAATCTAATTTATAACTTTTATCACTTCTGAGCAATGCAAGAAACTTAAAGTGTTTTAATTAAAGTCCAAATCCTTCATACTATATGCCGTTGATGTTTCTATTTTTATTTTCTTTGCATTTTAAATTGCATAAGACACCATTATTATTAGTCTATCATAGAGTCAAATTCCAATTTAAAAACATCCATCTTACAGTTTTACTATTTTTATTGCTCTTTGTTTTTTTCTGGATCTCAGAAGTTTACATCGGGCATGATTTTTTTTTTCCCTCTTCTCTCTGAAAAATGTTCTTCAGTCTGAGTCTCCTGGTCATAATTCTCTCAGGCTGTATTCACTTTTAGTTTGTATTGTCTAAAGATATTTGGAAGGATGTTCTCTTGAGAAGATTGCCACTTTTGTAAGAAAATGTTTATTTGTTAAGTTCATACCACTCTGAAACAACATAAAAGGTATATTTTCAAAGTTTAAACAAGGCTTTCTGATATAAGTGTTAGGATTATCTTTGAAGTAGTTATAGAATATGTTACTCTGTGTTGTTGGATGTGTCTATTGTTAATAATTGAAACAATAAAATTGGTAACTCAGTATTCATTTAACAAAAAGGGAACAAGGAAAAGAAACTAAGCTTCTCATTTTAAGGTGTTCATGATCTTAATTATTAGGTTGATACCCTAGAATATAAGTTGTCTGACTGCAAGGAGGGCCTCTATGTGGAAATTGATAAATAGCTATTAATCTACATGTAAAGTTTTATTTAAAAAGAACATGTAGTCAGAACAAACAGACACTGTGTGTTTACAAATGTATAGAGCAAATTCAAAGGCATTATTCTCAAAGAACACAACAGTGGTGCCTACTGGAATCATGCAATACATTTCTTCTAGGAACTTTGCCTGGTGAGGATATGTGAAATCAAGTTAAAACAGTAACGTGTTACATTTGAAACAAACAAACAAACAAACAAACATTGGTATGACAAAGTCAGCAATTCAATAATTGAAGTTGCTCTTGTAACTTTAGAACATTGTTAGACTGCACTAGGGATTGTGATTAGTCTAGTGTTATTATAACTCATACTTTTTAAAGTAGTAATCTAGCAGTCTCTGAAATTATAAACATTAAGAACAACTGAGTTTAAGCAAAGAAGTCCTCAGTGTAACAAAATCAATGACATCATAGGCTGTGTGATTAAGGAAAGAAAAAGACTCTTCTGTTCAAAATGTCACCCAAATCTATCTTGATGCTTAGGATTTTTGTTAGTTTTGACATTAAAAAATCGTTTGAACATAAGATCCTAATAACATGATTGACAATGTGAAATAGGAAGAAAAGGGCTAAAGGTGTAAGGAAAGTGGGAAGGATAGGGGAAAGGTAATAAGGGAAAAGAAAAAAATATGAGAAAATTAAAAAATGGAAATAAAGTGTTTGTAAATGGGGAGGGTAAGAGGGGGTGAAGGGAGGACAGGGACAAAGGAAAAAAAAGAGAACCAAGACCTGTCATGTAAAGGTACAAGATCCCAATGATGAATGTAACTGTACTGTATACCTAAAATGTACCAATAAACTCAATGAAAAAAAAATCCTTTGACAGTGAAGGTATTACTTTTTTCCCCTTACTTCCATGGCCATTTTTTCAGTGAAACAGAAAAAATTGAAAGTTATTTATGAATATACTTGAAATAATGCAAAATAACATAAGTTGGTTATAGGTAGAAATTACCAAATTACCTTTGGGAATTACCAAAGACTGTAAATGTGATAATCCTCCTCTTGGGGGAGGTCAAGCTACTGAGCTATGATAAACCATTAACGTTGGAAAATAAATTAACTGATTAGATAATCTAACAAGTCATCGAGGTATACCAGACAATTTCAGCTGGAAGTTGTCATGAGACATTGGAAAAGGAAAAACCTTAGCTTGTGGGACCCAGTCCCACAAAAACAGGCATATCATATGAGAAGTCACCAGGTTAGAGACCTGAGACACAGGGAAACATTGTAAGGGCCCTTAATTCCTGAAATGGATAACAAATGGAAGAAGTAAGCTAGAGAGCAAAAGCAGTAACAGAGTTAGGGGGTGACGAGGCTCCACCATTGTTTCATAGAAGCAGCCCTGGTACCTGTCAGTTCACCAACAAAGATTTTTTAGCACATTACACAATTTTATGACAAGCTCCTTCATCCTTATATCAAAAACTCTACTTGTAAGGAATTTGTGTGTTATGTAGAGTATGAAAATGTCCTGTAGCATCAGTGGCCATGTGTGTGGAGTTTGCTTGAGCAGAGGAAGGAAAAGAAACAAAGAGCCAGGGGAACCTAAAGAAGAAAAGCAAGTGGCACCCAAGAGCATTTAGCTCAAACATTCATTAAGCTGCACCCATAGAGGTAACAGATAATTTTCTTCCTGCTCCTACTGACTGGTGGGCCTCTTCTTTTGCTTCTTGTATCCTATATAAACGATCTATGATTTGGTCCCTGTTTACCCTTCCAGACTTACTTCCTGAATTACTCTGGCCACACTATATGTGCCACATTTTCTCTGTGCATATGCACAATTTCTTTTGACTGGGAATTAACCAATACATTTGTCTTCAAGGATAGCTACTATTCAGTCTTTAATACTCACTCCTGAAGTCATTTCCCTTGACCTTTCAAAGCTAAGCAGATAACTCTCTGTGTACACATGAGGTATAAAAGTCTCCACAGAACTTATCATTTACATGTGCAGGTTTATTGGACTAAGAATGTTGACTTTATAGGCTATATTTTATAAATTGCCACACTCCCACACCTATCACGTAACACAATATCTGTCTAATGACATTTGAAGAATTAATAGTTTTATATAAATAATGAATTAACAACTGTCATATATAAATAACTAAGCTTTGTAACTTATTAAATTTTAATCTAGATGCTTCTAATTATACATTAAGATGGATTCGCAGACTACCTAAAGCTGGTTACCTACAGCCAAATTACAGACCAATAGGGATTACTAGTGGGAAGTGTTGACATTTACACTAAGCTTTGTATACATTTCAGCCACGTGGGTAATATTCTTATATTTTACCCCTCGAGTCTGTGCCCAATGTCATCTGGAGACAGAAGGCATCTGTCTATTTACAATGTAGTAAGTTATAAGGATCAATCCTCAATCCTTTTTTGTTACTATTGTAGTCACTATAAATAAAAACAAATGACAATACTTAAACAAAGCTCATTTGTCAACAATTTGAACTTGATGCTAATATTAGGCACTGCTGTTAATTGCTAACTAGCATTTCATAAGCATCTACTACATGCTAGACATAAAGTTAGGTGAGTTTGCCTTTTTAATCTCTCAGTCCCACAACAACTCTAACATATGGGCATTGAACTTCAAAGCTCACACACAAGAAACCTAAAACTCTGTGCAGGTACTGAGATTCCTGAATTACAACTCAGGGAAATGGTGAGGCTAAGATTAGAGTTAGACATGTAGTGAGCTATTATGCCAGATTTTCATCCAGTAGACAATCTCTATTTTTATTTTTATTGATTTCTTTTTTATAAGTATATGTTTGCAGTTCTTTTTGCACATGTGATTATCTGGTCACTGTTTTTGTTTCTTTCCTAAATAATATGAGAAATGGATCCACATTTTGTGTGTGTGTGTGTGTGTGTGTATGTGTTTCATGAAATCCTTGTATTCACAAAACACACACACAAAGTAGAATAATGAAGACAAAATAAAATGATGGAAATGACACCAAGATAATTATTATACAAGCTATTGAATCAGCAGCACTTCAGGTAAACCAGTTGTACATTAATAGGCCAATTAGACAGCAATAGGAATGACTATTTGCTTTCCTTTCTTGGTTACTGCCTCAAAGGCAAATGCAAATCCATAAATTTCTGCTTAGCCTCAACATTATTGGAGCTAAGGGTGGGTACATACATAAGAAAAATCAAATAATTTAAAGGTTTATTTTATAGACGCTGAATTTCTCAAATATTATAATTATTTTATAATGATAATCTTAATTTTAATAATAACTTTTGAGTACTAAACAGGCCTTTATTTTTTATAATTTTAGAGTCATAGCAAAAGTGAGGGAAAAATATAAAGTTTCCATATACATTCTGCCCAAACACACACAGCCTCCCTTACTATCATTACTATCCCTTACTCATATTTTAGTAAATTATAATGTTTCCACTCTTTCCACTGGCAAACAAGTACTGATTCCATTTTCCCAAAATCTAGTCAAAGTGTAAATTTTCCTAGACTCATTATGTAGTATGAAACCAAATAACCCATTTCCAGCCATTTTGGAGAAATCAAAATCGTAACTGGCACTTCCTGGATGTGTTTTATATGGCTATGCTTTTCTAAATCCTTGACTAGTGTGAAGTTATTTAGTCCTTAGGAAAAAAATAGTAAGCATATTGTAATGAACTATAAGATGTGTCTATGCTGTTTATGGAATTACATCCAACTCAATCAAGTCATAAGTGCCCCAGGTTGACAAATGCAGCCGTAAAATCTAGGGAAGAGTTTGACAATCCTTGATGCATAGTTACAGACAAATACAATAATCACATCCTGAAGGAAACATATGGTTCGGTTGACATATTTCATATGTACCAGGATTTCCTTCTAAATGAGCTGGTCAAATGAGAAGGGGAAATTATTTAAACAAAGGAAACAAAATCAAGTGGAAATATCATTCACTGTACCATCACATGTGTTGTTATGAAGAATCTTGATTTTGCTTTCATAAAATAAATTTAAAGTGAACAGTAAACAAGCTAATATCAGTGTTTTTTATTAAAAGTAATGATTACCGTATTATAATATTTTAATAGATTCTACTTAACCAAATGTGCCTTACTGAACTGACTTATGAAAGAATAATCACTAAGATCTGTGATTATGACTTTGGGAAGTGGCAAAAATCTTGAAATGCCTTCTGAATTGACCCATAGAAAAATAATAATATTTTTATCAGTGTAGCATTAAGCATGGTCTATTGTATTAATCCAAACTTTCAAGCATAAAGAATTAAAGAACATACTTTATGAAATTCTGTACTCCCCACAAACTGTACATATATTTGTTGTACGTACTTATTTGGCAAACACATTGTGGCTAGAATTTACAGTTTGCTACTTACAACTGCATCTCATCTGTGTATATGTGTGTGTCTGTACAAGGAGCAAGAGGGTTGGGAAATGGTTGGGTTTATATTTGTATGTGAATGGAAGTGAAAGAAAGATACACGAATCTTGTCATTGCTTAGTGCAGAGCTGTGTATCTCTCTGGTTACATGGTTGTATTGTCGCAACCTCACAATTCCAAAGTTCCCTAGGCCACGTTTTCATCGTACTGTTAATTATGCTCTAGTTCTCCAAACACCAAATAAATGAGTCAAAGTGGCCCATTTCCCAGACATTTCAGAAAAAATAAAAATGGTAATTGACATACGTTCATTGTACATGTGTCTGTACTTTTCCAAGTGCTTGACTGGTATGAAGTTATTTATCTTCACAACACTGTGATGTGGGTTGTCTTGTTGTCCTTCATATTGCTGACAAAAAGAAAAAGAAAAACTCAAAAAAGATTAAAGTATTTGTTCAGGATTGCATAGTCAAAATGGCAGGATCAGAAATCAAACCCAGATGTGGTATTCTTAAATGGGATTCTATTGTCATTTGGTGTGGCAAAATACTTGATTGGGTGGAACTGCTGGACATATTGTAGGACATTAGCATTTTTTCTTTCTCCCACTTAATGTAGGTAGTAGCCCCAGGCATTGTGGCAACCAAAAGCACTTACCAACCTGCAGCATTTCTGTACATCTTCTTGGGAGTGAAATGTTCCATGGTAGAAATATTGCAACTTCTGTTCTATAGGCAATATCATAACTCACTGAGGATCTACGAAGAAGTGTGCACATATACAGTCCAAATCATATATAAACATTACCTATTCACATACTCATACACAGCAAGATTTAATCATCTTCATTCTCATTTTTTCCTTCATTTTTTTTTTGACGAGTATTGCCTTCACTTCATTCTTTTTTTTTTTTTTATTGAGTTTATTGGTACATTTTAGGGATACAGTACAGTTACATTCATTGTTGGGATCATGTACCTCTACATGACAAGTCTTGATTCTCATTTTTTTCCCCTTACCTCTGCCCTCCCTTCACCCCCTCCTCTCCTCCCCATCTAC
>NW_022900938.1:36565493-36596915 GCF_012274545.1 Fukomys damarensis | reverse complement strand
CCGGGAGCTCCCGCGCAGGCCGGGAGCTCGCGCGCACGCCGCCGGGTGATCGCAGACAGGCAGGCAGGCAGGCAGCTGAAAAAACCACTTCATTCTTTATGTCTGGAAAGCATAGGCAGAATGAATGAAGGAAATAAAAGAGAGAGGGAACAAACCTAAAAAATTAAAAGTGAAGAAAAGAAATAGTGAGAAGAGAAATTAAACAGAAGACAGAAAAACCAGTTATCCTTAGTACATATTGAGATAGGAGGTAGCTGTTTGTAAGTCTCTGAATTTAAAAAAATATCGGAAAGTCAAAGCTAATGTGTCTTGCCTCAAGATTTGTTTATGTATTTTAGAAAATCATGAAAGTTCAGAATGGAGAGAGGCACATTTTTCCGTTTAGTGGACTACTCCAAACCTCCACCAAATTTCAGAATACCCCTAAAACTTTTGTGACAGATGGCCGTTCAATCTCTACTACATGTCATTCCCAAGAGTAGTCAAATCATTAACTACATTTAGAAAGAATCCATGTCTCTTTTGTTTTGTACTAATTGTTAAAAAAATGTTCTCATTTAGAACAGAAATAAGCTGTGCTTCAGTCTCAGTTCTATGCTCTGGAGCCATATGGAATGAGTTAAATCCTCCCACATAATATCCCTCCAAAATTTTGAGGCAGTTATGTTGCCCCTGAGTCCTATCTTACTCAAAATAAACATATGTAAAACATATCATCTGCCCTCCAAAAAGCAGTGTATCTGGTAGTATGGCCAATGTCCTCAAAAGCCCTAGTGCATTTCTTCCTCAGCAACAATTTTTTTTTCCTTACAAAGTTCAAAGTTCAAAGTAGGCATTTCTGGTGTATTTGTGTGGATGTGCTCTGTGGACTCTCCAAATACAAATGTGTATAAATATGAGTACATACATGTAAACCACACACAGAGTCTGTTAGTACAGAAGCATTTAGTTACATATTGTGTGCACATGAGTATGATACATGCTGCTACTTATGCTACTTATGCTCCTTCATTCCCAAGGATTACTTCCCCACTTGGCTCCTATCCAGCCCCAACACAAGGCAAGAATTCACCTATCTCTAAGCTGATTTCACCCCTCAGGTAGGTGCTTCTGGGATGAATTTATAGCTCTCAGCTCAACTGGAGTGGACACCTGCCTACTTGCATCTTCTGTGTGCCAGCTCTGAGTAGTTAATATTGAAGGGTAGAAAAAATGCTCAGGGAGTCCACAGCAGAAGACCTGAATAACAGTGAAAATATGTGATAATGTCACCAAAGCTCCAAGCCTGTGATAATCAGAAGCTCGACATCGACCTGAATCCATTTGCTTTTCTACACTTAGTTTCACTTCCATTGCTATTGCTTCTGTCTTCTCACAGTTCACTTATTCCTTGCCATTTCCTACCCTATTTTCGGAGAGAAGAAAAGAAATGTTTCTTTGATACTGGGGGAGAGGTCCAAAGGGCCCTGAGTTCAAGTCTCTTTTGTATGTCTTGTTGTAATCTGAGTTTCACAGTTCAATGTTTGGGCAAGCCTTAAATGGTTCCTAGGTTATGATCATATAATTTGTTCCCAAGTCATCGTCACTTCTCATCCCACCAAAGGTTATTTTGAACTTTGTCCTGTGGGCAGGAGTTGAGTTGGTGAGGGACAGGTCAGAGGGGAGAGATGAGGCAGCATCAGAGAATGCAGTCCTATTGAAAGGCTTTCATTTCACCTCACTTCAGCCAGCGTGGGTAAAGTACCCTCCAATGCCCTGCATAGTGCCTGCTGGCTGCTTCACCCACGATCCTTTTTATCCCTTTCTCTCTTCCTCCCTCTCTTTTCTTTTCTAAAATGATTTCAAACGCTGCTAAATAGACTGACACCCTATTTATTGTTGAATAAAACTTTCTTGAGTCCATTGCTTTGAACTGAACTCTTGGGCTGGGCTACAGATGACCAGACCAAAATGCAGTCATTCATACTAAAATTCCAGGTCACCAAATAAAAACTAAATTGTTCATCAGATCTTTCAAGAAATCAGGAGAGGCGCAGTTGGTGACAGGGGATTCCTGGCACCGAGCAGTAAGAAGCAGGCCAGCGGCGCGATGGAGAGAGCTAGGGATCGCTTACACCTGAGAAGAACTATAGAGCAGCACTTGCCTGAGGTGGAAGTCCAAGTGAAACGTAGAAGGACGGCCTCCTTGAGCAACCAAGAGTGCTTTAGGGGAAGTAACAACATGCAGTTGTAAACATTTATGTGGTTCAGCCAGGAAGTAAGAAGTTTCATCCAACTCAGGATAAATTGAGATATTGATGTTAAATTTGGGGATTAAAAAAACAAAGCCTTTTGGGGGACTCCATCCGCTGTCTGTGAAACTTGTGAACACCTTGCATTGTCTCGAGGAGAACCTACATCATACCTTATAGCTGTCCCCTAGCATTAAGGCAACTGAAATTTTATCGTTGACGCTGGATTTGGTGCAACAGCAATCATGACTGTGGGCAAGAGCATCAAAATGCTGCAGCACATTGACTATCGAATGCTATGCATCCTGCAAGACTGAAGGATCTTCATTGGGACTTTTAAGGCTTTTGATAAGCATATGAATTTGATCCTCTGTGATTATGATAAGTTCAGGAAGATCAAGCCAAAGAATGCAAAACAGCCAGAGCGTGAAGAAAAGAGGGTTTTGGGCCTGGTCTTGCTCCGTGGGGAGAACTCGGTATTCATGACTGTGGAAGGGCCACCACCTAAAGATACTGACATTGCTCAGGTACCACTTGCTGAAGCTGCAGGAGGTCCCAGAGTTGGGAGGGCAGCTGGCAGATGTGTACCAGCTGGTGTACCAATTTCCCGGGCTCCTGCTGGATTAGCAGGTCCTGTCCAAGGCGTTGGGGGTCCTTCCCAGCAGGTAATGACTCCACAGGGAAGGGGTACTGTGGCAGCTGCTGCTGTTGCTGCAACTACCAGCATTGCTGGAGCCCCAGCCCAGTACCCACCAGGAAGGGGGACTCTGCCCGCTCTGTAGGCAGAGCAACCCCACCTCCAGGCGTTATGGCTTCTCCACCTGGTGTGAGACCACTCATGGGCCCGCCAATTGGGCTTCCTCCTACTCGAGGAACACCAAAAGGCATGCCTCCTCCAGGAATGAGACCCCCTCCACCAGGAATTAGCGGTCCACCTCCCCGAGGAACGAGTCCACCAAGACCCTAGGATACTGTTGATCCATCTCAGTTACTTTGCCCCCCACAGAGCTTCTTGTGAAATTGCATAGATTGTTAGCTTTTTGTCCCCTTTTTCTGCATTAATAATAGCTAATAATAAATGAATATAGCAAGTAAAAAAAATCAGGAGAGAGAGATAGTCATATATGCTAGTATGAATTAGATATAAAATGTTGCCCCAAAGGCTTAAGTGCATAGAGGTGGAGCTTCTGAAAAGTAAATGGATCACAGGGTTGCTGTCCACATCAGTAGATTAATCAACAGATGAATTCATAGCTGAATTTTATAGTAGGAGATGGGGCTGGGGTGGAGGTGGGTCACTGGGGACATGACCTGGAAGGGGATATTTTTGTCATCTTTGTCCCCAATACCCGCCCCCCTCCTGGCTGAATGCCTTGAGAAGCTCTCCTCCGCCATGCCTTCCCCCTATGCTGTTTCAATTGGGAGCTACCCAACCATTGACCAAACCCTCTGAAACTATGAGCCAAAATAAGCCTCTTTTTCTTAAAGTATGGATGTAAAATGTTTTGTCCTAGCAGTGGGAAAATGAGTAGTACATACCCAAACAGACCTATTGTAGCAGGCATAATAAACAAGCCTCCTGTTTTAACCCTAGAAGAATAGTAGCAGGAAGTTACTAGATGCTATCTCACTGCTTTTGTATTGTGCTATTTCTTTGCATCTGCTCAGGGTACCTTATTAAATAAAACATTCTGTCATTCCCATTGGAACACCATTTCTAGATTTTCAGAACTACTGCCCAATTCATGAAAGGTTAATAAAAGCCAAATAAATTTGTAATATAATATAATTCTGTCTTTTAAAAGAACCCACTCTCTCCTCACTGTTTGCAATTGGTCTACTTCATAAATTTCTAAAAACAGATCAACAGAAAAAGAAAACAGAAGTCCTCAGAAGCCAATATGCAAAAGCCATGAACATTCTTCCCTTCCACCTCTGCTCACCCTTATCTTCCCTTAAACAGGTGAAATTTCAAAATAAAAATTATCTACTTTTTAAAAAATTAATAATTTAATATAATGATGCTCAGAAGCCTATTTCTTGTCTCTGATCGGTCCTTACTTTTATCTGAAAAGGACTTATCCAACCTTTTCCTTCAATCTCACTACTTTTATTATCTATTCTTTGAAAGCATCTCCGTCCTCTGTATTGCATCAATGACTGATATTATCCATTTCATTTGCCTGTTTATTAAAAGTTTCATAAGAGATGTCTTTGTTTATGAGAAACATCTTTCATTTATGTGAAAAAGCATTTATTTACAAGATTTGATAAAAATTTATTAAAAATTATACATTTATGAAAGACAAAAAAGAAAAAACACAAACATAATACCTGATACTTTAAAACTACTAGAAAAAGAGCTTTTTGAGAAAGTTCTAGTCAATGAAACACTGGTTATGACCCCAAGAAGCACAGTCAACAAATGCAGAATAGACAAATAGGATTGTAGTTAAAAACAAAAGTTTCTACACAGCAAAGGAAAAAATTAAAAGTTAAGAGAAAAACTAAAAAATAGAAGAAAATAGTTGCATATATCCAAAACACATAACTAGTTTATAGAGATCTTTCTGATTAACAAAGGACTCAACAGCAAGTAAAGAAGTAACAATTTAAAAGTGGGCACAAGAGTTGAAAAGACATTTCTCCAAAGAAAACATTCCAATGGTCAACAAATATCTTTTTTTTTAATGTTCAACATCACTAATCACCAGAAAGACCCAAATCAAAACACAATAAAATATTTTCTCACACTTGTTAGAATGGCTACTAACAAAAAGACAAGATGAGCATTAGTAAGGATGTGGAGAAAAGGGAATCCTTAAACATTGCTATAGGAAATGTTAGTTAATACATCACCTATGGAACATAGTATGGGAGTCCCTCAAAAACAGATTTGTCACATGATCCAGTAATCATACTTCTGTGATGTATATCTAAAAGTAATAAGATCTGTGCCCCAAAGACATGTCTTCACTTCCATGCTCTTTGTAGGACCACTTATAACAGCCTAGATGTGGGATCAACAAAATGTTCCTCATCATATAACGGATAAAGTAATGTAGCAATTTCTTTCTGGTGGACAAGACATTCTCAAATACTGCAGTGGTTTGTGACCCTCCATAATATTATCTAACCTTAAAAATAAGATAATTCTGTCATTTCCAAAAGTATGGTTGAATTTGAGGCACATTATTCTAAGTGAAATAAGGCAGGCATAGCAAGGCATAAAAGGTGCATGGTGCCACTTACCTGTAGAATTAAGAGCCACACACAGAAGTAAAGAGTGGAATGTTGGGTACCAAAGGCTGACAGTAAAGGAAACAGGTACAAATGGTACAAAGTTTGTTATGTAAGAGCAATAAATTCTGGTGACTTGATGCATAAAAGGAGGACAATAGTTAGTAATGCTGTGTTTCATGATTAGAGCTTCCCCAGGCAGATCATAAAACTTCACATCATAAAAGTACTATGTGAAATGATGGAAAGGTAGCATTATCTTCATTGAGGTAATCATTTTCCAATGTATATCAGAACATCACCTTAAATATTTTTATTTGTTAATTATAAATCAAAATCAGTAAAGTTCAGAAAAAAGAAATTCAGCAAGATATTTTTGGTAGTTATGTTCTGTATAATGTATGTTTAAATATGCTTTCTCTTTGATATCTCTCTTTATAGTTAGAGATAAACATTTCAATAAATATCATAAAACAGGTATTAGTCACTCAAAATATGCTTACATAAACATTCAAATACCCCAAAATACTGCTTCAAATGCAAAGCCACAGTACAGGTACTAACACTTTTTGAATTCTATATTCCCATTGAGGAGGGGTAAGAATAGAAATAAATCTACTTTTAATGACTTGTTACTGATTAACAATGAGGATGATTCAGAGATATTTATGATGTGAGTAAAACAAGAACATAGATGCCACTTTAAATATATACAGAGATATACTGCTAAACAGTTTATAATCTAGTTGATGAAAATTAAACATTGATGGTTAAATGAGATAATTAATGCCATGCGACTAGTCTAGTGACAGGTGCTCAGTAAATTCTCAGTAAATAGTTCTTATTAATATAATGGAAAGGAACCACATAGAATAGAGGAAAGATCATTGTATTATATAAATTTGAAAGAAAAAGAAACTAAAACATACCTTTAATTTTTACTGTACAGCTAAAATCAGATTATTAATTGAATTAAACTCTCCAAAAAATTTGTCAGCCTCATTTATATCTCCAGGCTTACATATGAAATACACTCCATCTTTATATGTACTGAATCTTGAAAAATTTGTCCAAGTAAACCTTCCTGAACTCCACCATTTGAGATTACAAGCCAGCTTCCCAACTGTGGCGTGCCTCAAATGACCAAGTTCCTTTTCCATATATTTTTCTGCTAATAACATGAAAGTGAATCCAACTGAAATAAAAACACCATCATTAACTCATATAAACATTATCTGTTGGGCAATGTCTACTCTGACTTCTATTAAAGGTAGAATTTCTCAATTTCCTTGTTTTCTATTCATTCCTTTGTTTTCCATTCATTTCACACACTTGGTCATTGGTCTGAGATATGAAACATCAAATATGCCCAGAAAAGAGATGAATAAGAAGAGGGATATATACCCTGATAGGGCCACCCATATAACTGTCCCCGAAGACTTGAGTCTGCAGTATTACTTATAACCAACTTCTACCATCTTCACAGAGTCTCATAAACTCAGCAGGGGAACTGGAAGAGCTCCTTAGAAGAATGCTTCAAAATGTGATACATCTTTGGCTATACGGCTATTGGGGTGGCCAAGTCAGTGAACTATAGAACAGATCTGACCACCAAGCCATTGTTCTTATTTCAGGTGACTTGGTCAATATTGCTTTTTCTCTCTTTTATACTCTTAATGTCTGTCTAAGAATTACATGTCAGATAGGGTGAAGACTAAGCCAGAGTTAATTTTCTGCACCCATGTAAAGAAGCAGAGCCTCTCCTTTAAATTTTCTAATGTTTTGCTTTCCAATTGCAAGTAATTTGTGTTTTGGTTTGTAAGGTCAGCCAGAGAGAGAGAGAGAGAAAGCTATTGTTTTTAGATCAAAAGTATATAGAAGAATAAGGATATATTTCGAAGAGTATTTTAAAGCTGTCAAGTTAAGGATAAAATAAGTGTTGATTCTTCTTGCAATATCTTAAGTAATTCCAACTGCCATTCCCTTTGATATGAGGACATGGTTGGACAAGACTTGAATCGTATAGTGTGAAATATGTACAAAGCATTGCTTTTTTGTGTTTAAAGCAATTGTATAATTCAAACTAACCATGATACAAAAATGTCTCCCTTTATTTTGGAATATGGATTGCAAATAATTGTTTATGTTGATGGTTTTCCACTGCCTGGAATTTTCAGGTCATTAGAGGCAGAGAAAATATTTACTTCAAGTTTGGGGCATGTAGTGAGTTCTCAGAGAACAGTTGTCATTGATTAGCTCTATAACAAAAGGAAATATAAATGTCCAGAATAACATACAAGACTTGGAAATACATTTTGCCCCAGTGCCAGAATCATATTAGTCACCAAACTTTTGTTTGGTTTTTGAGAAGAGCTGCATACATCTCATACCCTAGCACAGCAAAGCATTAGTGGTGATATAAATGGTAATTGTTATTATTTTTAGGATAAAAGCAATACAAAAAGAACTTTAAATCATTTTCTCTAATCTTCAGAAATTATTTTCATTTTATTGCTCCTACATAAAATTAAATAATTTGCAAACTCATGTAACAATACTGTACAATAGTTAAGCATACAGACTATAGCATCATACAGTTATGTTTTTAAGATCCAACTCTTCCAATTTCTACTATTTCTTTTCCTTCTAAGTTTTAATTTCCTGACTACAAAATGAGAATTATAATTTTATCTTTCTAATAAACTGAAGTAAATATTAAGTCAGATCTCAATAGAAATAATTTAGCAAAGTGCTTGAGACATACTGTACAGACACACAGACACACAGACACACACACACACACACACACACACTCCAAGGCCTTTGCTTCCAGTCATTCTGGTTCTCAAAATGTGTGCTTCCCCTAAGCCAATGTGCTCTATCTTCATCTCTCTGCTTTTGCTCACCTATCTGCTTTTCACATTCAAGTAACATTTCTTTTCTGGATCACAATATAAGCACAGATGATTATGTTTTTAATTACACTTCAAGTCAATAGATGATTTCTGTAGAAATCATCCACACTTATCAAAAGTAAACTATGTCCCATATAATACAGAATATAATTTCTCTCAACTTATATATTTTGTATTATAAAATGCAGTAGATGCCTACATGTATGTGCCCACTAATACGCTATGTGGTTTTCAAGGTCAAGGGCTAAGTCTTGTATCATTTTACTCTGTATCTCTCAGTACCCAACTTGGGCCCTGAGCCACAGAACATTCTAAACAGGTATTAGAATTTGAGATGAATAGAGGCAGCTATGTTTGGAGGAAAGAGCTGAGCTCCCAGTGCTCCACGCTTGTGGATATTCCAAGAACAAGTGGGCAGGCACTGAACAAAGGAAAATCAAGAGTCTGAGAATTGTGTCACCATAGCTGCATTTATCTGGGTTCCCTCCCTTGGACCAAACTACAATATTAAAGGTCAAATGTAGAAGGAAATGCATAAGCACATTGTCTTCCTCTCCCAAATATTTCCCAAGTTTACCTTAAAGCATGGATGCCAGATGCTGCCAATTAAAGGGTAGCATGGCCTGAAGAATTTTCAGGGCTCTTCAGAAAATGGTGCCCCTGAGCCGTGTTTCTCCGACTTTATCCGCCATTGTTACAACTAACAACGTGAAAATGTATATTCTGGTTCAGTTGTTCTGTGTATGAGTACTTACTGTTAGGTTCTACTCTGAGTGAAAAGAAAGTTCATGCAAATTATAGTCAGGGTAACAGAACAAAGATAGATAGATAGATAGATAGATAGATAGATAGATAGATAGATAGATGAAGGAATGTACTAGAAGAATTGGCACACACAATTATGGAGACTGAGAAGATTCACAAAATCTTTCCTGCAAGATGTAGAATCCAGGAAGTTGACAGCATGGCTTAATCCAAGTTTATAAGGCTCAGAGCCAGAATACCCAGTGGTGTGATTCTCAGAATGGTGCCAAAGGCTAGGGGAGTTTCAGGGTCACTTCTCAAATTCCAAGGCCCAAAGACCAAAAATCTTGGACTTCTGAATTCTAAGTGCAAGAAAGAATGTGCATCCCATTTCTAGAACACAGAGAATGAATTTGCATCTTCTTTGTTCTATGTGGGCCCTCAACAAGTTGGGTGAAGAAAGATCTTCCTAATGTAGTCTACTGGTTCAAATGCCAAACTCTTCTGGAAATATCTGCACAACAAAGAATTCATTACCTGCTCTTTGAATATTTCTGAAAAAACTAATCATTTGAACAATGTTTAAAAACCATTATATATAAAATTTCATTTTGAACCAAAAAACTTTATATGTGTGTGTATATCCTATCTGCTCCAAAGATAGATAGATAGATACATAGATAGATAGATAGATAGATAGACAGGCATTTTGTTCTAAATAAGTATTTCTCAAGGTTTGCTATATATTAGAAATTCCTTAGAAATATCAATACCAGATCTAGTATCTTTTCTAATTCCCACTTATCAATTAATCAGAATGGAGAGGTCTTCTTCCAAGTGATTGTAATGTAAAGCCTATGTGCAAACCACTCTCCGATCGCTTTTCCAGAGTCACTTCAGGTCTGGCCCAAGTTCTGGTATAATCCTTAGAGTTTATTACTAGTCTATGACAAGGTAAGTGCTGAAACTGAGAATGAGTCTTAACCCATTCAAGTTTCTATATAATAAAATACCATATGCTAAGTATGACTGAGTATGCACGACCACTATAAATTAATCTCTCACAATCCTGGAGGCTAGGAAGTGAGAGCCTATTTCCTGGCTCTTAGAAGGTGCCTTCTTGATGTGTCCTCACCTGATGAAAGGGGTAGCGCTGTTCTCTGGGGTCTCTTTTATAAGGGCACTAAGCCCATTCAGGAAGGCTTCATTCTTACAAGCTAATTATCTCCTGGAGGCTCCATATCCCAATACCATTACATCAATGATTAGGTATTAAATATTTAAATTTAGTGAGAAAGATTCAGACCATAGCAAAGTATCTAGAGACTTCTATGTAATATGAAAGTTCAATTTGTGTTTATTAAATCCAACAATAAAAATAGGTGGACTAGTGGAAAAAGAATAAAATCACAAAGGATTATTTTGAATAACTAGACATCTATCTTCACTTAAAGCTGGAACATGAAGGTCAGGGATTGCTCGGGGAGAGCACTCCAACATCTGGGTACCAGAGGGTTAATGAGCAAGAGTAGGGTAGGTGGGGTTAAAAACCAGTTACTCATGCCCTCCAACTGAGATAGCTTGCTTACTGTTTAATTGCCCTTAAAACACACACTCTCATATGACACGGAAGGTGAGGGCTGAATGAAGTTTTCTGGGTAATGGCTAGAAATGTTTTCCCTATGAGACATGGTGTTGAGTTACAGCATACAGACGTGAACTGGGAGGAGAGAGACTGCGGCCCCAACCCGGCCCCACCTTTTCTTGGGCTCCTAGGAAGGTGACATGGGCTCCCAGAGACAAGGCCAGTGACGCGGTGAGCTGTCCCGTGTGCTGCTCCCGGTGTGACTTAGGTCTGGTGTTTACCAGCATCTAGCGAGGGCCGGGCAAGCAGGCACAGATGCTCTGCTGTGCAGTGCCACGCAGGCAGCGACTGACAGGCGGCAGGAGCTGAGCTTCCCCCTTGGACTGACTGCTACTTCCCCGCTGTGTTCAGGGGAGGGGTGATTTCTGGCAACTCTGCTGCTGCTGTTGCTGCTGCTGCTGCTACTTCAGCTCTGTCTCCATCCAGGTAAGCGGGCTCAAAGAGAGGGCAGGCTGCAAGGGAAGCCTTTGTACCATGAACAAGATCCGAAAATTTTTCCGAGGAAGTGGGCGAGTCTTGGCCTTTATATTTGTGGCTTCTGTCGTCTGGCTGCTCTTTGACATGGCAGCTCTCCGCCTCTCATTCAGTGAGATCAACACTCAGGTCCTCAAGGAAGACATCGTGCGGAGGGAGCAGAGAAGATTCAGAGTTCAGGCAGATGAAGTGAAAATGCTTTCCAGCAGCGTCAAAGAGATGAGGCTTTCCCCAAGGGGACATAGGAAGAGGGTGTGGGGTAAAGAGAACTTTAGCAGAATTGAGAAGGGTGTGCTTGGGACAGGAGATGATTTGGATCAAGCCCAGAGGGAAAGAAAAATGCAGAACACTCCGGTAAGGGACAAAGTCTTGCCTTTGTGGCATCCTACACATCTGCAGACTCCCGTTGTGACTTTGACCAAGCAGAAGACAGGGGTGAAAGACAGCAAGCTGAAAGCCTTCTCTCTCCAGATGACACCAAAGCAAACGACAGTGCAGGGGGCTCAGAAAAGCCCATTCGTAGCACCAAGAAGAGCTGCATTGGTCAAAAAATCAGGACACATAGGACTGGTAGGTATAAAGCAAGAGGCCCTGAAGACTTATAATCTCAGCAGTGCTACCTTCAAACAAGTAGCTGAGAAGGACTTCAGTGTGACCACCAGATCTGACAAAGAAAAGCAGCAGTCACAGGCAGTAGCAACTAAGAGGACACACCCTGCCAGCCCACCAGTGCCAAACTCGGGGGAAGCCATAGCCTTAAATAAAACTGAGACTCAGAGCAAAGAACTACATGCAAACAAACACAATGTCCGTAAGGGTGTTCCTTTTGTCAAGTTCACTGCTGACTCAAATGGCTTAAGGAAGCTGTCTACGAACAAGACACAGTTGAAAGGTTTGCTAAAGGATGATGGAGCCAAAGCAACTCTGAAGAAGAAACTCAATTTCTCTGAAAGCCATGTTGTGATTATAACCAAAGAGGAGAAGCTAAAGATAGACACCAAAGAGATTCCCGATTCTAAAATCAAAACTGTATTTCCTGAAAAATTGGATAAAAGCCATGAAAAACAAATTTCCAGGATTAGAAGTAAAGCATCTCTCCCTTCACCCACTTTACAGAAAATAACAGTATCTCAAACCAGACATAAACTAGATGAGGGGCTTAGGGCAGCAAGAATAAATTTAACTGCCGAGGCCCAGCCTGTAGGACACAAACAAAGTCATACAGAAGTCCTTTTACCTGAAGACCATGGAATGCACCAGGTGTTAAGAATAGATGTGACACATTCTCCAAGGGACCCCAAAGCTCCCGGTCAGTTTGGACATCCTGTAATTGTTCCCCCTGGAAAGGAGAAGGAGGCAAAAAGAAGATGGAAAGAAGGAAACTTCAACGTCTACCTTAGCGATCTGATCCCAGTGGATAGAGCCATTGAAGACACCAGGCCTGCTGGGTAAGACCCATTTCTCTTCTCTTCCCTCAGTCTCAACTATTTGGCTTTTATAGAGAGAAAATTTATTTTGAAGTAATTTTGTGTGAATTCTGGTAACCTAAAAAAATTAAAGTGATAATAATCATTAGGTCCTATCCAAATATTCAACTAACCACAGAAAGAAAAAAAAAATCCCACTTCAACATATGCACTGAATTCTCTCTCTATGCTTATCTCTTTAGTCCTATTTCTATAGTTCCTTTTTGTATCTTTACTCCCTACTAGCTCAGGTTCTATTTCCTTCCCTTTGTAGCAGAATGCTTGCCTAGCATGTACAAGCCCTGTGTTCAATTCCTCCGCTGCCAAAGAAAAAGTCACTCACTTGTATTTGTAGTTAGCCATTTACAATGAGCCTGTACATCCATAGATGAACCCCGCAAGACCCTGGAAAATGAGGTGGCAGAAATTATGCCTCATACAAGCCCACAACAGTGCTCCGAAGTTATGTTACGTTACCAAAGTAGTATCATGCTAAAGCTGCCCAGTGAGCCTCCCCAAACAATCCTTTAAGCAATTAAATTACTAAAATTCCATCATCAGAAGGTCAACAAATCACAGATACTTGACCTGACTTAAATACACTTTGATTTCTAGCTCTTTTAGCCCACTCCTAAGTGAAGGTACATTGTAACCACATGCTCAGTGCTCATTAATTGATAATTCCTCTCCAAGTGTACTTTGACTTTCACTTCCCTGAGCCAAACAATGATTGCCTGGAAGTTGGGAGTAAGGGATGTCAAGACATAGACTTAGTACCTGCAGTGTATAAACAGTGTGGTTTCTATAAAAACAAACAAAACAAAACAAAACAAAAACTCCTCTTATAGTCAGGGTTACATTTTAGCCAGTGTTACTAGGAGAAGACACAGATTGATGAACTGTATTCATTAGCAAAAGGAGCTTCCTCATTATAATACCAGCTCTACGAAGCCATTTTCAATCTCTTAGGCATTGGCAAATAGCTATTGGCCCACGGGCTGCTTATTTAGACAAAGCACTGTGCCTTTCATGTTCCTCACCTTCATGATACACACAGCCTTGAGGAGGACACAAAATATTCACAGATGTGGAAACTGGGGCTCTGTGTCTGTGAAATACTAATTGAAGAGAAATGCTTAAAGTCTGTGCTCAAAATTATGCTGTGCTCTCTCCTTCCTATTGCAAATTATCCCTCAAGAATGATCTTAGAAATTGTATAGGTCCAGTGCTAGTCTGAAATCTTACATATCACAGGATTACATATACCCTTTTAAATAGAAAATGCAAAGGAATAGAGTAGTCTTTTAAGCAGTTTTGTTTTAAAATGCCAATAGCCAGAAAGACTGCTGTGGGGTCTGGGAAGGAATCACACCCAGCACAGAAGCAGTAGCTCCAGCTCCAAACTGGAGAAAGGGCCAGTGTGTGAGGCCCAAAGCAAGTAATAGTGATGTTAGCATCCTTACGATTTGTGGACAGCTTAATGGCCCCTGGTGATCGTTAGTTTTTATAATTTGGTCTGCAGCAATGAAGCCTGGCATCCCAGCAAAGATACCGTCAGGCTCTGTCCTCTGAAAGAATTTGTCCAAGTCAACAGAAGCAACATGTGTGCTTTGGTGGTGAGTCAGAGAGCACTCAGCCAGGACCTCTCCCTCTTATCACACAATCCACCTTGGCTAAACAGAGGCAGCCGCTTTGCTCCACCACCAGGATGAAGGGGTCAGGTTCACTGCAGAGGAGCCTAAACTCCGGCTCCCCAAGTGTGAGTAGCCCTCTTGTGCCATTTTTCCTTGAAGAAGGGTAAAAGATTATTTTCTTTTACCCAAACATTCTAATGACAAATATGTTTAAATTATTTATTCATATAGCTAAAGGTGAGAAGAAAATACAAACTGAAAACATTTTGTTCATCTGGAAAGATTTGGAGTGAAGTTTGTTTTTCTCTGATGTTATTTATTTGAAGTCTTACCCAAAAAGTACTTAAGATGCCTTAAAAAACACATACAATAAGATTTTTAAAGAAAACAGATTTTAAAAGTCAGCGTAAAGAGAAAGCTGTAATGAAATATGATAAGAAAGTGTGTGTGTGTGTGTGTGTGTGTGTGTGTGTGTGTGTGTGTGTGTGTAAGAGAAAGATCAATCAAGGTATAGATCTACAAAAACACAGGAGGGTTATTGGCTTTAACATTAGTTACAGTGACAGCCTAGTGCAACCTTTAATTTTCAAAATTTTAAGAGTGTGGGGAATATCTCCCTTGCTGCCCTTTTTATTCCTCCCATATCTACCAGTGCAGATTAATTAACACAGTATTACAACAGTTCACTGAGCATAGATTGACAAAAAAAGATAAAAAACATAGATTTGTTATATTCATTGAAATTCCATTCCCATCAGTAAAGATAATAACGAGTTATTAGATAATAATTTCTTATGGATGAATTAACTGATATTCTAGGATAAGATTGGCATTAATTAGAGAAGCAGAGTTACTAGGGTCAGCTTAGTCCCAGAGAACCATTTCTAAAATATTGAGATGCAATTTTTTGGCCTTTTCCAGGGGTGCAAGGGTTCCTTTTCACCATCAGCGTCACTCACAGTCTTCTTTCTCTTGTTGTCCATGCCTCTCTCACTCGCTGTGGAGCTCTGCCAAGATGCCCAAGGGGTGCCAGTGTCTCGACCCTTTTTTGCCGGCCCCTGAAGTTTTATTACCCTGTCTCTTCCCCAGCTTGCCTTTGCTCACCCTCTTACCATGTTCTCCCACACATGCTAATCCAACACTGTTCAAAAATCCAGCCATAGTCCACCTCCACCTGGACCATGCATGGCTGTGACCTCTGAATTCCAACGCCCTTAACGTAGGCAGCCTCCCTCAGACTGGAACCCTGTTCTGTGTGCTGCACTACTAGTGCCTTGAGCATCTGTTTTTCTTTCTCAGTGAAGTTATCTTTTTAAGGAAACTGTTTTTAAACTTTATCTCACATTCACCTAGCACTGAGAATAGTGCTGTCTACTCTAAAGATACAGGTGCATAAGGTAAGAACATAAAATGTATGTTTATCTGAAATGATTTTTGAAAACTGACCTACTTTAAGAGTGAGAGTTATCAATTAAAATGAACATTGTAATAAGTCTAAAATTAATAATTACTTCCTGATTTTCTGTTTTGAATGTATAAAATCTATGAGCATCCGGTTTGAAGTAAATATATCCTATTTAACACTGTGATCTATTAATTGATTTATGTTTATTCATTAATTCATATTTTTGCTATTTTTTTCACTTTTAATTGTGGTGTTTTGAGTTTTAAGAGAGTGAAATCTCTTTAGTTCTGGCTTTTAATTTTGATGTTTGCCTTCCAAGGGAGAGAAATCTCTTTATTTAAAAGAATGTTTTATTGTCAGTCAGTAAGTAAAATGTAATCTCATCTTCACCTAGAATTTTTGCCTGTAAAATATGCTTAAATTTAAATGCTTTTCTTACAATCATTTTAAATCCATGTTTGATATTTTATTAGAAAAACTAATCCTTGCGGTTCTTATTCTTAGTTATTGAAGTTCATTTCCATCTACTACAAACACATGCACATGCACACATGCACATGTTTGCTGAAATATAGTCTTATCTACTAAAAACATAGGGCAATTCTACTTGGAAAAGTCTGTTTTCTGGCCTGCAGCTATCACTAAGATGGAACTCCAAAAATGAACTTAAGAGTCTACTTCCTGACTCTGGCTTTAGAGACAAATAACACAAAGGAAAGTTTGCCGCCAGCATTTAGTTTTCAATGTACCATAAGAATTACATGTTAGTTGGATGTAGTATTACCTGATTGCCTGTTTTAGTGACTTGCTTCTTCTACAGAACTCTGGCAAGCTCTTCAACAAAGCAGTTAAAATGGGTCCTTACTCTCTTAATACAGACTTGGAAGCATTAACTAATAATTTGGTTCTTTACGATATAGCTAAGGCGAGTTTTCTTTCAGCATGTACGAAAAGCAGAAGATAACACTTGGCATTTGCCACAAGACAGCCTAAATTACTGAGGGGGGAGGAAAACTCTTGGGAACCTTAATTTTAACCCTACTAAGGTCAAAAAACAAAACTAATCTGTTCCTGGAGAACAAAAAGAAGAGGCCAAAAAACTAGAACAGAAAAAAATAAACTGAATATGTACCCTCTCCACACTTCAGGCTTCTAAAAGTTTATCAGGTTGGGAGAAAAGAGAAATTTGAAGTCAAATGAAATTCAAAGTTTTATTTTACATGGGATAACTGCTTTATTAATCAAATCAGAGTGCTTTTGTAATTAATAGTGATCAGGAAATACTACATAAAATTGACAGAAGGAGCCATCAATCTTCCTGAGAAAACAGGCAGGGTCAAGGAAAAAAACCTCACAGGATGGATTTAAAAGGGGTTATTTCCTGCTTTCATCTGCAATGCAGTGGTGTCTTTCAATAGTGTATTTGTGTGTGTGTGCACACGTGTGTGCATACACATGTACTTGTGAGCATATGTGTTTGAACATTAGGGTTCCTGCTCTGTTACTGAAAGACATGTAAAAAAGCAAAAATTTGGTTTTAAAGTGCAAGCTAGACCGTAACATAATAAAAGATTAAACACGGCCAAATGATAATTACTGAGTGTTTGAATACTTTTATTCATCACATTCTCCCAAAACTGGACAAATAACAAAAAGAAAAATGAGAAAAGTGATGTAAAAATGTTCTGCTACTAATTTGAGAAAAGAAAATGGTTAAACACTGATTAATAAAGGTAAAACTAAGAAATATAAAAGCAAAAAAAAAAAATTGCTCATTTACCTGAACACAGCTAAAGATCTAGAAATATTCCTGGGACTGGGAGAGAGTTGCAAATGGAAGACTTGGAACC
Source organism: Fukomys damarensis (assembly GCF_012274545.1). NCBI lineage: Eukaryota > Metazoa > Chordata > Mammalia > Rodentia > Bathyergidae > Fukomys > Fukomys damarensis. Next base: position 36,579,311 of record NW_022900938.1, on the reverse strand, counting down.
TATTTACACAGATTTTTCACAGATCTACCCAGGGCCCAATTTAACCATGAGCCTAATTTTAACAGATTCTTGCTGCAATATTGCCCTAGGTCCTCTTATCCTAGGAAATAGCCTTCTATTGGGCTCTTCTACCTGACCCATTCAGAACAAAACTACTCAGAAAGAGAACCATTTTTTTATACTCAAAGGCCAAAAACTCAAGGAAAATAGCAGTGATTAGAGGCTCTGTTTTGTTGTTTGTTTTCAAAAATGAAAGGAGCTTTCTAGAGTACCCTGGAAACATCCATAATATGCCAAGCTCAAATACCTTGTAAGTTCGTCCTACTTGTAAAATGTTGGTATTTAAATTCACATGGGTGAGAAACAGGAATAACAAGAAACCAAGTACATATTTATAAAGGTCTTTCCTACTTGCATTCTCACTTGATCCTGGAAACAGTTCCTCCAGATAGACAATATCATCACCCAGATTTACCTAGGGAGAAGCTCAAGACAAAAAAAGCTCTGTTTCAGGTTGTGAGTAATTCAGATAGTGGCAGTTCATTTCATTCCATGCAGTATTGGCTTACTGACTACCACAAATAGGCACATTATACCAAGCAGAGGGACGTGCATAGCGTGCATTTTTATGCACAGCATCTCATTTAATCCTTAAAACAGGCAAACCAGACTGATAAAATGTCACATCTCTTTATTCACAAATGAATGGGGGAAAAAAGACAGAAAGCAAAGTGACTTGCCTGAGCATTCACAGCTCACAAGTGTCAGGGTTGGTTCCCAGTCCTTAGTCTCCTGATTCTTCCTTGCTCAGTAATAATCTCTCTCCACTGGACTGGTTCTCTCCCTGACCCCAAGTTACTTGTGCCTCATGTTGATGAGTGTCACGTCCACATCCTATTGGCTTGCCAGGTCTCTCCGCATAAAGGAAGTTCCTTCCTCTGTGTCAACTCACAAGAAAAGAATATTTATATTGCAGGCAATGATATGTGTCTAGGTATGTAGATTTTGTTTATGTGTTTATTCTAACCCAAGAACACCGTGAAGGAGATTCTCTACCATAGATTTTACAAATGAGAAAAGTGGAGCTGTAAAAGAACAGCAACCTAACAGCAGAACAGAGACTCAGAAGGAAATTTCCCAACTTCTAATTCTGGTTTTCTTTCCACAGTCTACGGCTCCTCCTTCGTCTCCTTATAATCATTCGATTTGGGGGAAAATTAAAACAACTCTCTTCCTTCCACATAAATCAGAGATGTTTAAGGGTAAATGCAGTTAACGTTGCATAAATCAGAATGTTAATCCTATATGAAGATTCAAACGTGATTAATCTAGTTCCTTAAGTCAAGAGAAGAGGTGAGGAAAGCAGTAATTTGCCCAAGGTCATACCCAGCAGGGAGACAGCACTACCTCCTCACCCAGAACTATTTCTGTCACTTTGCACCTCCTCCCGCACGTCCCTTCCCCTCACAATTCCACCTTTCTCAAAAGAGACTATTGTTAAGTAGTGAATGTTGATGCATACTCTATATTTTTGAGCTCAAGTCCTATCATTTGATGGATACACGCTTGCCTCAGCACCCACAGCATCAGCTGGCTAAGGCCTTTGGAGTGGAGGAGAAGAGTTTTATCTAAGTTAGTAGCAAGGTGACTTAGACTATGAGTCAGGGAGAGCCTATCCTAGAAAATTCGAAACACTAAAGTGAATATTTTATATTACTATACCCTCTTATCAGTGAGAGGCAAAAAAACCCCAATAATTCTAAGGTCTCAGGGAAAGGCTATAATTCCAGACAGAGCTCCTCAGCTGGATGCTCCATGCCCCTGATGCTCTGGAAGATACCAGAGCTTGGGGAGTGAAGGCCCCTGAAGACTCCTGTCAAGGATGTAGTTGAATTGCAAATAGAAGTTGAGAAAATATTCTCTCGACCTTCTGTTCAAACCTGTGAAGACTGAGACTTGACCCACAAAGCACATCTTGACTGTGTTGGAATAAAATGAAAAATTCATAGATATGAAAGAATGTTATCATTCCTCAATCTGCTGATTTGAAACCTTTATTTCATAGGCTACATTTAAATCAGGATAGTGGCTGGGAGGGTGAAGCACATCCCTTTCTGAATCTCTTGATAAAAGGTTGAGCACTTAGATTCAGATTAAAGAAATGCCTTGGAAAAGGGCAGTGTGCCTAGTCGAAATGTATGCATTTGCATTGTGGGTGACTATAGGTTGTCACATGGGCTTTCAACATGAAGTATACAAAGTATTTTTATATCCATTATCTTGTCCACTCATCATAGCCATTCTGTGATGCAGGCATTAGAATACTCATTCCAAAAAGGAAGAGACTGAGGCTCCGGAAGTTTAAGGAACTTGCCCATAGCCAAGAGGCCAGTAAGTGCCAGAAAAGACTCAAAATTTAGTTCCTTATCATCTTTCTCAATTCCAGAGTTGTCTGTTGTATCACAGTTGTACACCAGTATGCACAGGATGGTCCAGTTCCCCTCGGCAGAGCCCCCATTTCTTTCTAGTAAGTAGATTGACTATGGAAAAAGTTAAGGCAAAAGTTAATAATGATAGAATCCTTTCTGATCTGTCCCTTTGTGCCAGTGAACAAAACTCTCATGCTAATTTGCCTAGACACCTAGACACATGTTTAACCTGCTTGGTAATGCAGAAAATCAGCCTCTAAGAACTATTAGTGTAGCCTGATGTATCAGTCACCCAAATCAAGGCACTTTCTGAAACTTTGTGTATGAAATCTCTAGTATCCTGTTAGTGCCCCTCTTTGCCATCTATTAAGACTGCTTTTTGCCAGGCACCAGCATGATGTATAACATATCATCTCCCCTAAGGTCCTTCTTCAATAGGATTATTATAACACACTTAAAATATATATCTGTCAACAACTGGCTCAGAAACTGCTTAGTTGTTAAGGTAGTAATGTCTCATAGAATCCTTCATGATCTACCCATGGGTTTCTAATGGTGAAATTAAGGAACCATTAAACCTCCAGAGAATGAAGGATCAGATATTTGGTGATTGGAAGTGCCTTCCCTAAATCTCTCAGACATGTGTGAACTTCTCCCATCTCCAATTTCAGGCTGGCTAGCACTATACTTCTGAGAACTTCCTACTAAAACAGATCAAGATGGCACTAACTCATAATATAAACAGAGTTATCCATATGGACACATTTGATTAACTCCACCCAATGTATGTGATTTTTATCCCTGGATGTTTTCTAAAGCCAACCCAATTTTAACCATAAAGTAATGCTCAAGATTTCACAGCTAGTCTTATTGGCTCATGCAGAATGTGTGTAGCTGACCTTTGCTTTTCAGAACTAATTTGTTTTTTTCAGCACCAAATGTTGAAAGAACATTTAAGTGTGAAATGTGCATTTCTCATTAATTTGTGTTATAAAATTAGAGACATGAAGTAATAGGAAGTCACTGTTGTCTTCCGTTTGCTTCCTTCATTCAGGCGGCTAAATTCCTCTTAAAAATTTACTTCCCCTTTTTCCCATCCCTGCTTGTGATGGAACATTATCCCCCTTTATCTTCCAAATCTTTACCAACCTTGTCCTTGTGCCTCATTGCTATGGTGCACTTTGTTGGATTAATCCAAGATCTGCTTTCTCACCTCCTACTTCCAGGTTCCTAGCACTAGTGGAACAAATACATGTATATTTTTCTTTTAAAAGTTGCCATCTCCAACTTGAGGAAAGTGCTCAGTTCCCCTCCTAAATCCTTTTATGTGTAACTGGCTAGCACTCGCCCATTGCCGTACTGACTTTCTCCATATTCTCCATCCTCCTCAACCCCTATGCTATCACATTAGCAAAGAATCTTTCTCAGGTATGAGTTACAAAGAGTCTTTTTTAGCATCTCATCCCATATACATGAACTTATCTGTATATATCATCACCTTCTTTCTTCCTATCTCAAAGGGAAATAGCTCTTCTTTCACTGTTTAAGTTTTAAATTTAAGTTCTATTCTATCTATATCCATCATCCATCTACTCAATATATATTTATCAAATATTTATTTGCAATTGAGCTTTTCATACTACAGGGGAATAAAAGGTAGATTTAACCTACAACTACAAAATTCTGGATGCAGAAGATAAGAAAATAAAACTTATAAATAAATACTATGGCAGAAATGTGGTGACTGGAATGGAGAATAATACAAGAACAGATAAATTTTTCTAAATTAACCAAAGAAAGTTTTCTGTGGTGACAGTATACAAACTAATGCCTAAATAGACAAAGGAAGCAAGCAATAAAGGAATGGGAATGGTACAAAAATGCTTAAAATTAAGAAAACGGCAAAAGAAAGCAAGATGAAGTGTGTAAGTGGGTAGTGAAATGACAGCTAGTTGGAAAATAGGTGTGCAGGGGAATTTTACAGTATAGTGAAAAGTTTGACTTTTTTTACTTCAGCCAGGAGGGACTGTAGTCAGCTCTTCTATTGCTGGGACAAATTACCTGATATCCAAAATTTAAAGAAGGAGAGGTTTATCTTGGCTCGGAGTTTCAGAGGATTCAATCCATAGTTATCTGGCTATGGCTATGTTCCAAGGCAGGAATATCATGGCAGAAGGATGTGGTATAACAAAGCCTCTTAGTTCATGGTGACCAGAAAGCAGAGGAGGGGAATAATGCCAGACAGAAAACTGGCCAGAAACTATATTCAGGGCCCAAGGTCACGTGTCCAAGACCCACCCAAACACAACCAGAACCTTGCTTTACTTAAGCCCGTGGACATTCCTTAATCCAGCCAAGTTAACAGAGCTTGATTAAGGGTCACAGATTGACTGAAAGATTTAAAGCAGGAGAATGGGGTAAACGCTGCAAAGAGTGAAAATGCAGCTCTGTCAGGAAACTGTAACCATAATTTTGGACAGGGACCGGTGATGTAGTTCAGTAGTCCACACCTGCCTGGCAGGTGCAAGGTCCTGAGTTTGATCCCTGGTACTCATGGAAAAAAAATAATAATCCTGGACAAAGAAGGTAACATCTCAAATTTGGGTGGGAACATAAAAGTGTAAAGTTGGAGTTAAGGTGTATGCTGGCAATATAGTGGACAGAAAATAATAAGCTGATTTTACTTAGCATCAAGCAGAGGATGAAATCTAGAATGGCACCTCTATTGCTGCAACAAGGTGGGTGATAATTGCATTAATTAAGTGGGGAATTGCTGAAGAATTGGTTGAGGTGGGTAAGGTAAAATCAAAATTGCTGCTTCTGTTGCTTTAAGATGCCCATGACACATGCAGAGTAAATGGCAGTAGTTTGTTGAATCAATGAAAATAATTCCAGGAGAAATCTCGCTTGATATAGATTAGAAAGACACTATCACACTTAAAACTAGAAGCATGGATGGGATCCTATAGTAAAATACAACTTAGAAGAAAATAAAACCCAGGATCCAGACCTGAGAATCTTGTTTAGAGAAAAAGAATAGGTACAAACTATGAGATTAAAAGGGGGAAAGGAGTGAATGGTGACAATAGCCAAGAAAGTGTAATGTCTTGTGCAACCTGAGAAAAACAGAAAATGACTAAACTCAGTTGTATCGACTGCCACTGTAATGTGAATCCGTGGACATAGATCTTGCTCTGTTAATAACCTTGTCGTTTTCTTTTTGTCTTTCATTTCTATTTGCTTTCTCCCTGAAGCTCAGAAATGTTATTCTATGCCTTTCTAATCCAGAGAAAGAAGGGACAGGGATGACAAGTTTGCCCTCGATTTCACCTATCTTCCCGTCAATGTCCTTCCTTTCTTGATTTTCTCCTAAAACAATGTACAAAGTACTCTCCATTTCTACACCTACCTTTGGCTCCTTCTTGAGTGCCATCCACTCCCTCCTGGGGAACATTAGTCTCCATCTGGTCTTTGATATTCACCACCAAAGAACCTGAGAATTGGACTCTAATATTAGAGATATTTTGGTTGATAAAAGAAATTTAAGAGTTAATGCTTATTTTCAAAATTGTCTTTCAAACATTGACAGTCATGCAACCAAAATACATTATTTCCATGTTACTTAGCAATCTTTTTGTTTTTGTTTTTTGTTTGTTTTTGTTTTTGGTTTTTTTTTTTTTTTTTTTTTTTGGTTTTTTTTTTTTTTGGTTTTTTTTTTTTTTGGTTTTTTTTTTTTTTGGTTTTTTTTTTTTTTGGTTTTTTTTTTTTTTTTTTTTTGGTACCCGGGATCCAATTTGGGGTATTGTGCTTGCAAGACAGACAGTGGAACCACTGAGCGAAATCCCCAGCCCCAACTCAGCAATCTTTATATTTATACTCTTTATCTATTTATTTTTCTTTTCTAAATTTGAGTGTCAACATTGTGTCAAAATTTGATATTACCAATAAACACTTTCATGAATTTCAGTGTATAAACTGATCAACTCCAAAGAAACTCCAAAATGTAAAAAGAAATTAGAAAGAAAAGGAAAGAAAAGAGAAAAAGTGACAGACAGTTCTATAAATTCTAAGTAAATCTACCTTTGACTGAATGACAGGGGAGGGTGCCCACAACTTCAAAGAAATAATATGTATGTCCTCTTTCAAAAAAGTATATTTCACACTTTAACTTGGTAAATCCTTGAGGAAAACTGGTAGAAATGTACCTCCAAAGATATATTTACTTTCTAATTTCTAGAACCAGTTACTCTTACCTTATGTAGCAAAAGAGTGAATATCATCTTATGTGACAAAAGACAGAATTGAGTATGAGATAATAGACACTGGAAAAACTTCGAAGATTGTGATACTAATAAGAGAGAACAGAAATTTGCCTAAATATTTATCTGATTTCAAAACTCATAATCAGAACAGCAGGAAGAACAATGGAATAAAAACTGAACTGATTCCCGTTCCCATATATCTTCTCTCTAGGTAAAGGATGTTGGATAAGTCATTGAACTGCTCACACTGCTTTGCTCTAGTTGAGAAAGTGTATGTTAATATGTACCTCAAGCAATTGTTATGAATATTGAATTAACTTATTTACACAGCAGTACTTTGCCAACCGCACATAAAGTGTCTCACACGTATGACTTGTTTTACTACCGTTTTAACTCTTGCCTATGTCTTAATTTTGAGTAAACAAAATATGCCATGATATTTGACAAAAGCTCAGAGCTCACAAATGCCACATCCACTTTTGCTGTTTTTCTTCTTGTGAATTTAAGACTTCCTGAGTGGCTACTTCCGGAGCCAGTGTAGATATAGTTTCAGTCCCAGCTCTGCCATTTATTACAAGTATAATCGTGAACTACTCTCTTCACTTAAATCAAAATAAGGCAGAATGCTTATTCTGTTTTTTTCTCATTATCCTGTGTTAGCTGGACAAGGCATGCTCTGTGGGGTTCTACTGGGCCCTGCCTTGGGGAGGGTAGCACAGGTGTGACAGAGAGACAGAGAGAGAGAGAGAGAGAGAGAGAGAGAGAGAGAGAGAGAGAGAGGAAGCCCACTGTGAGGTAGTATGAACTGTGGAGCATGGGAAAATCCAAGACCAATTTCAACCCACCTGGATTCCGACTCCCACTAGCTTTGCTCTCATTTCTCTGTCAGCAAAATGACTTCAGCTATGGCTACTGTGCAGCTCGGTCTCTACAAGGAGCCCTCACATGGGCAGGGAAGCTGCAGAGTGTTTAATTACTTGGCCCATCTACAGTGTGCCACACACACATCCACACGCAGAGAAGAAGAAAAGACGTGTCTTCTGGCACACATCAGTGGCCAGTTATGAGGGCAACCATCAACTGCTCTGCAATATTAAATAACCTAGTATGTTTTCTTTTGCTTATTTAATAGCAACAACAACACCTACCATTTAGTGAATTCCTGTGTCAGAAACTATGCTGGATCTTTTACATGGGTTCTCAGTAGCTGCAAAACTGAACCATTATTTCATATTATAGATGAAGAACGGAGGCACAGAGGAATTAAGGAAAGTGTGAGTGGGTAAAGATCTGAGAGGACATTTTTGTTGTAGTTGTTGTTGTTGTTGTTGTTGTTGTTTTGGTACCAGGAATTTAGCTCAGTGGTGTGGCCCCTGCCTTGTAAGCACAAGGTCCTGAGTTCAATCCCCTGTACTGCTAAATAAATAATTAATTAAATAAATAAAATATTTTTAAAAATAAAAAATAAAGATCTGGGAAATCTGCTTGGATTGAAATGGAGTCTGGTCATCTTTGAAGCCCCTATCCCTAAACGGCAGTATCATATCTCCAGCAGAAGCTCTTTTGTCTAGCCTAGTTCTTTATAGAATTTCCAATTCAGGTTATGACGGGGAGTGGGGGAGCGAAAACAACAAGTAAGTAGATGAGAGAGAGTGTGTGTGTGCGCGTGTGTGCGCACTCGTGTGTGTAAACACAGTGACACTGTGTGACTTTCCAGACCATGCTGTGGATCTCATTGGCACATCCCTTGTGCTCTACTTACATTTTGGCCCAGGTGTGCACAGCAGCTAGTTCACAATGAGCTTCCCACCACCAGTATCATCATGTGCTTTGTGGATGAGGTGTGGTCCACTCTCCTGAGGTCTGTTCACAGTGTTCTCAATCGCTCTCCCCCACACCTCATCAAGGAGATTCTGCTAGTAGATGACTTCAGCACCAAAGGTAAGAAAATCACTCAGGCTTTCTACTAAAAGTCAAAGTTTGGTAGAAGACAATTGTAGCTTGGAAGGCAAAAGTGTGTGTTAATTTGATGAGGCATAAACATTTTTAGATGGAACCTTACAGACATGAGTTTAATTATCTATAGGATATTAAAAGTCATCTGAAGCCTTATCCAACTAGCTGTCTTCAGCTTCCACTTAGCTGTCACTTTCTTGCCACGTAGGAGTGATTTTTATGAAAGCTCCTTGCAGATGGGCCTTTTGAGGTACCCGAGTCCAGAACATATTCCCTACAATTCCATAAACATTTTTCATGGAACCTAATAAGTAAATGCCTCAAAATTAATATAATGCTTTTCCAGCTTTAATAACTAGATTTAAACTCCAAGGAAAGCTGAAAAAATGGAAATCCTATAGCTTCTCCCTCAACAGCAAGGCTGATTGTTTAGTTAAGTGAGAAGACAAATTTCTAAAGGGACCAGAGAGGTATGGTTTCAAAACAGTTCAAAAGCAGAGTCCACTATGATCTTTAGGTTGATTTCTGTTCACTACAATGAAGAATCTCATTATTTAGGTTGCCAAATAATTTGCATATATAGGTGATCTTCCAGGTCTAGTGACAACCATATTACATATTCCCAAAATGTAATCCATTGCATTTAATTTTAGAAAATAGCAAGGGATGGCAGCATTACTAGAGCAGCTTAGCCTTTATATGTGAAATGGTGATCCAAGTGGTTTCTTTAGCCTCAAAGTTCCTACCATAATCGTACTGAGCTCAAGAAGCTTTAGAATGCCAGAGGAAAACTAACTGAAAACTCTAACATGTGGCTTTGAAAGCATAAACAGAGTATACCATTACTAATCAGAAAAAAAATCTCTTTATGAGGGCAGATCCATATCTTGTGGGACTTGAAACTTATATAATTTTCAGGGTCTTTTTAAAAAATATAACATAAAATTAGTAGGAGAGTAGCCACAAAATATTCCTGGAAGCCATTCCTACTTGGAAGAAATGTTAATAGCTTCATTATACCCAGAAGTGACCGCAAGCCATATAAATACATCCTTAACTCCCCAAAATGCTCCTTTAGCAGGATTGCTCTACAACTATTTAAAAAGAGAAGAAAAGTCTGACTGAGAGGATGTCAGAGCAGGGAACAACAGTGATCTTAACTGACTCCAGCTGTATCAGCTTCTTTCCCAAAGTTTCCCATGTGCACTCATTGCTTAGCCTCTCTCCTATGATCACAGAAATCAGGGGGCTTAGAATACTGAACCCAGATAAAACACTTCTAAGAAAATGATCAAGTAATGAAATTATAGACAAAGGAATAAAATGTAATGAACTGCAGCAATATCATAGTTTTTGGAATTTCACATTATAGAAACACTTCTGAGACAGACCTAGTTAACTAAAGTGTTTCTTTGTCTATCCTTACTCTGACATAGATTACTTAAAAGATAATTTGGACAGATATATGTCTCAGTTTCCAAAAGTTCGGATTCTTCGGCTTAAAGAGAGACATGGCTTAATAAGGGCCAGGCTGGCAGGAGCACAGAATGTAACAGGTAAGAAGCTACTTCTAATTTGTTTTCACTGCATTTTGCTTTAAATTAAAATGTTTTCCAAACATAAAGGAAATTTGAAAGATTAACACAGTGACACCCACATATGCATCAGTTAATTATAATATTTAACCTTTTAAAATATGTGTCGCATCACACGTATTTACAGACACACATATTTGTACATTTTTATGAACCTTTGGAAATAAATTTACAGATATTGTAGCACTGTATTGCTAAGTATTTAATAAGCATCGCTGAAGAATAGGAACATTCTGTTAAATAAAGATAACTTTAATACCTAAATAACACCTATAAATGCTCTTTTCAAATTTCTAATTTTTCCCAAAATGATTTTTAAAAGTCAGTATCTGATTTTTAAAAGCCAGTTTCATGTGCTTCATTTAATTGTTTTATCTCCTTATTCTTTCAACGTAGAGTAGTCAACTCCATATACTGTGTTGGCATAGCAGTGTGTCTTGTCTTATTCTGTAGTCTGGGCCATTTGCTTAGTAAAATTTCCTGTTTCCTTGTGTTATGCAGAGGATAGCTGTTTTTTTTTTTTTAAATATAGAATCCTACTACATGAATGATAAGAATTGTGCACTTCTTATTGTGTCATATGGAGTTACATAATGTCAGGTTATCTCTTTGCTAATACTGAAAACTTGGTTAAAAACTTGACAGTTGGATCTTTCCATTGGTAGTAGGAAACTGTGCGTTAATACTTTAATCCATGACAATATATAGATTCCTTATATTTTACCAAGTGGTTCAGTATCCACTAATAATCTTTGCTCAAATCAATTTTCACCCTGGAAGCTAACAAATTATTTTTCTATTGCTCTTTCTACTTTTTTTAAAGCGGCCATTCACTTGTTATAAAGCAATATTCCTATCCCTGTCTCTTTCCCTCCCTGTATCTCCTCCCACCCCTTTGATTTGATCCTCACAATCATTTCCTCATTTTATAGATAAGGGATACAGAGTCACAGTGAGGGTAGGACTCACCAAGTTCTCTCAGCTAGTCAGTGGTAAAGCCAGCATCGGTATCCTAAACACCTTGGCTCCAGAGTCTGCTCTTATCAACTACATTTTGCTGCCTCCAGGCATTCAATGCTCACTCTGCCCCCTGGAAGCCATGGCATTTCTGACCTTCGCTCAGTTTGGCTCAGGCATGTTCTGATGGTAAATTGTCTGCTCACTGGAAAGTCACTTTGTTATGACCTGACCTTCAATTTAGAAGTCTTCTTCTTCCCTTGATTTGCTAACAATTTTCTTCTTCTTATAGTAGAAATTTTAAAAAGAAGTGAGTAACAAATTCATCATTCTGAAAATGGCTGCTGTGATAGCTAAGATTCTTAATGAGAGCCTATATTTGGAAAAATTAAATGGTACTCCATGCTTAATTTCCTTTGAAAAATAATTAGCTATGAGTGATGCAAAAAATAGATGAAAATAAAGTGTTTGTAGATGGGGAGGGGAGGAAGGGGTGAAGGGAGGGCAGAGGTAAGGGGAAAAAATGAGAATCAAGACTTGTCATGTAGAGGTACAAGATCCCAACAATGAATGTAACTGTACTGTATCCCTAAAATGTACCAATAAACTCAATTAAAACTGGGGAAAAAAAATAGGGACTGAAGAAATAGTTTAGATAACTTTTGAGCTGAGAGATAGGTGAAGAATAGTCTCATACAGATCACACAAGAAATGAAAATATCCTAATGCATAAATAGGTTTGGTATATATGAGGTAAAGAGAAAAGTTCATTGTGGCTATGATACTAGTGAGGATATTAATACTATTAATACACTATTTTTTTTCTTTTTTTAATTGAGTTTATTGGTACATTTTAGGTTTACAGTACAGTTACATTCATCATTGGGATCCTGTACCTTACATGACAGGTCTTGGTTCTCATTTTTCCCCTTGTCCTTGCCCTCCCTTCACCCCCTCCTCCCCTCCCAGTATACAAACACTTTATTTCCATTTATTAATATTAGTAAGAGTATTATGATATTTATTTTGACTAACAAAAGCAGATTTTTGTACAGTTGTGTGCCTCACTTCAGGAGTATAGACATTATTTTTAATATAATGTGAAACAAGTGAAAGATATAAAACAGGAGAGTGAAGTTATCTAATTTGTGTTTTAAATGCTCATTCTGGCAACCACATATAGAACAAATACTAGGAAGATGAGAAAAGAGGTAGAGAAATCAGTTAAGACACTGTTACAGTTGCCCAGAATCAGGGAGGTACCAGGAAAGCAGGGGAAAGCTGTCCAATTTACAATATATTATGAAGTTGGAGCCTACAGCATTTGTCATGAAATAAGATGTGAAAAGAGTAAGACTGAGGGGGATCAAACACAAACTCTAGGATTGGAATCTGAGCAACTTGGTGGTGGTGGGCCACCACTGGAGAGTGGGTTGGGGATTAAACTTGAGACCTGATTTTGTCCACGTAAGCTTGAGATGACAATTAGACATTCACGTAGAGATAGCTGACAAATACAGAACCAAAACTGTTTGTGAAAAAGATTTCTCTCTGCCGGCATGGAGCACTAAGTCTGTTAGCAGTGACCACAAGAACAGTCCACATTGTGAGACCATATGGGAGACTCTGTTCAGAAAAACTTCATTAAAAACATTTCTAATTAGTTATGGTTGCATCCATAAAATGATTCATTTGAATTTAGCAACAGATGAAAATGAAAACTATACATTTGTTTCTCAGATGTGCATTAATGCCCTTGAGAACACTAGCTCATCTTTGGGTTGGTGCAGTGACTTTCACATTGTTTTGACAATGACTCATGTTAAGAAACAAATTTTACATCACACCGCAGTATATGTTTGCATATGTAACTCCAGAAGACAGTTCATTAAATAACATGTGCAATGGACTCTATCTCCTTTTCTATATCATTAATGCTTTTGGATTCTGGACAGGCTCACCAAATTGTTTTGATGATTTACTAAAGGATCACAAAGCCCAGTCTGAAAACCCCTACCTAGATATCTTAACCAGCTGTCTTTACCTAGTGGAGAAATGCTTCTCAGACTATCTGAAAAGAACTTTTTTAATCTACAATTTTTTGTGGCCCTAACCCTTTGTAAATTATAATAAATTATAATTAATTTTAAAATAAATGAACAAATAGATACATAACATTATATATTTAGTGCATAGTCAGCCCTCCATACCTGTGGGCTCTGTATCCATTCATTTAGCCCATCTTGGATTGAAAAACTTCAAAACAAAAGTTGCATCTGTACTGAACATGTATGAACTTTTTTCTTGCTTTAATTCCCTAAATAGTATGGTCTATTTACATAGCATTCATATTGTATTGCATATTATAAGCAAGCTAAAGATGATTTAGGGGTATGGGAGGACTTGTGTAGGTTATATACAAATATTATGGCATTTTTATATAAGTAACTTGAGCATCAAGGATTTGGTCCTCACAGAGTGTCTAGCACTAAATGGTGCTGGCAGAAATATACTATGTTGGTCAACTAACACACTGTGTTCACTGTGTTGGTCCATGGTCAACAACGAGCCAGAGCAGTCTGGCATTGGGTTAGCAAAAAAAAAAAAAAAAAAAAAAAA
>NW_022900938.1:36557166-36565322 GCF_012274545.1 Fukomys damarensis | reverse complement strand
AAAAAAAAAAAAAAAAAAAATGCAATGAAATGCATCTGCAAACAATCCAGCATTACTGGAATTAGTCTTAGGACACAGAAAATCCTGCCAATTTTCAGTCTAGATTGGATTAATGATTCTGAGCTTGAGTTTAAACATTCATTGAAAAAAAGTAAACAGTACTATCCATTGACTGAAAATTAGGTGTTACAGAGATCTTAGAACTATCCGCATAAGACAGACCTCAACAAAGTTCAGTAATTTGCTAGGAAAAGTAGAGCTGGGGAGAAGGTGATTGTGTTTAACTACATTTTGTCCTAATCACATCACTCTTCTCCACCCCTCAGCAACACTGTGCAAAACACCCATAAACAGCATCCACTATGAGGAGAAATCCTGCCAAGAGACAGAGATAGCAAGAACTCCTTTTTATCTATCATAGTCCTGAGATCTTCTTTGAAAGTAAAATGTCAGGGAGTGGAGCACTGGCATTTCAGCATAGGAGTGCACTCCTCCTGGCCCAATTAAAACCATTTAAAATTCTAGACTATGTTTTGGGCAAATGTGGATTCCCTTGGGTCCTGGCAACTAAAGAATAAGAATCTTTGTGAACATCTGGGCCAGGCAAGAAGCGAACGCAGATGATCCCAGCTGTCACTGAGGACTAAGTAAGTTGACCCAAGCTCCTCGGACCCAGTAAGACTTCTGGGTGGACCACAAGTAGAAGTGGCAAGAGACAGAAGACTGGACTTAGCAGAATCTATGCAATTAGCCAAGTGACCTTCACAACCACACATACAAGCCCCATGCATCTAGACATTCCTGTGAAATTTCCCACCATGGGGGAGAGGGCTGTGCAATAGGACACGATAGTGGGTGTGACAGTCTGTTCAGGCTGCAGTAGCAAAGTGTCTCAGAGTGGGTAATTTTTTAAGCAGTATACATTTATTGCTGATAGTCCCAGAAGCTCAGAAGTGCAAGATCAAGTGTCTAGGCTGATTCAGGGTCTGAAGGGACATACTCTGCTTCAAAGATGGCAACTGCAGCTGGGCATGGTGGGGCTTAGTCTGGGAGGCTGAGGAAAGAGGATCATAAGTTGGAACATGGCCAAGGTGACTTAATGGCTTAGCAAAAACCTGTCTCAAAATAAATAATAAAAAGGACTGGGTATACAGCTCAGTACAGTGGCTCTGGATTCAATCTCCATTACTGAAAAAAAGAAAAAAAAGATGGCACCTTGTAGTTATACCTTCACAGCACACCAGGAGGGAAAGAAGGGCTGAGACAAGCTCCCTTGAACCTTTCTATAAGGGCACTGATCCTATTCAAGAGGGCCCCACCTTCATAACCTAATCTTCTTCAAAGGCCTCTTAAATACCATCACCCTGAGAGTTAGGTTTCATGTAAATTTAGAGAGTATATTATATACACACAGAACAGAACAAGGGCAATAGCCCTTCATTATAAGACAAGCTCGAGTGCCCTAAAAATAGGACTCCCCTGTATGATCAGGAGATGTAACCAGTACCTTCAAGAGAGGAGACAACAGGAAGTTTCTGCCTAATGCAGTTATTTCTGTCTAAGGAGACTTTTCAAGAATTCCTCACCTAAAATTTGGATCTTTATCCTCTTGCAAAAATTCCCTTGATGACCAGGTAATTAAGATAATACTGAATTTCACGGATTGAGAGTTTATAAATTTCAGTGATCATGCTGTATCACCCAGGTAACTGCTCTCCTTGTTTGTAAGTCTTCTCATATTTACAGTTCTGTCTCTTTTTGCATTTTTTTAAAGAACATAAGCTATGGAATGAGCCCCCTTTTTTCTAATACTATACTAGTACTAATTAGCTGGGAAGCCTTGGAAGAGTTATTTTAGTTCTTTGTTCTTCAGTTTCCTTATCTCTTAAAGAGGAATAAAAATCAGACTTATTCTTTAGGTCTGTGGTAAGGAATAAAAATGACAACCGGGTAGAATGCTTGGAACAGAGTTTGGAATAGACTAAACAGTAATGGTAACCAATGTTAGCTGAGTAGCCAGGTATTGGAGGGATCGATGAAAACATGACCGTTCAGGTTTAATTGCTCACAGCAAAAGTACCAGTAAGGAATTAATCAGGAGAAAGGGCTGGCTTCTCCCATGGAAAGGCACCGGGTGGTGAAGCAGAGATCAGTACCATGGCGCACTGAATTCTGAATCAGAGTGGAGAACAATATGTTCAACACCAACTCCATCTCCAAGGGCTGTGGCCTTGACAGAGTCTATGGCCTGAGAAAGGTCTCTGGAGAGAGGCACTTGGACTACTAGTGAAGCTACACAGAAGAGCAAGGCCAGTGGAGGTAGGAAGGGCCCAATCCCTTGGCTGCAGCTCCCTGAAGAGCCTGTAGTGCCCTGGCTGGCACCAAGTCTGGGTGGAAGGGCAGCCTTCCTTCATGATGTCTGACAGGTGGATGGATACCTTGTCATTCCTTGTGGACGGGCCTGCGAGATCACAGGAGATTTGGGCTGGGACCTGATCTTATAAATTATTATTAAATACATGCATGCATGCACTCACACACACAGATTCCACTTGTACAAAATCATTCAAAGCATTATGCATGCTACTGAGTTTTCATTGGAAGGGTGAGCGCATTACTTCACACAACAGTTATAAAAAAATAGTTTTTATAAATATTTCTATCTTCTCAGTTTCTTTTTGTCTTATAACAACACTTTTTATAAACTGTTTTAAGATACACACAATATAAAATTTGCCATCTTAGTCATTTTAAGTGTAAGTTCAGTAAAGTACACTCACAATATCATGCAGCCAATCTGCAGAACTCTTTTCATCCCACAAAAATACTTCTACTGTATACCTATCAAGCAACAACTCGCCACTCCCCTCTCCCCTATCCAGTAGCTCTTCTAACAACATCTCTTGCTCTTCCTAGTTCCACCACTTTAATTAATTTTGGCCCTATTACATAAAGTGTTTCTATTATCATTGCTGTGGCTAAAATTATTATTTCAGTGTGTCTCTGGTTTTCAAAAAAATGAATTCCCACACCTTCTACCCTTAGGATTAAGGTACCCACCTTCCATAAAAATAACTTTAGCTACAACCCAAATCCTAAACATCCCATTCAGAGACTTGATTCCCACTCTATAGTTTATTGGTTATTTTTCTTTTCTTTCTAAGCACAAATGATACTTACCCATCAAAATTCTTATGCACAGAATTTCTTCATATTATTATAGAATGAGATTGCAGAGACCGGAAAATCAGTAGGAATAAAAGACTTCTGTCTTTACTACCACATTTCTGGAGTAATCCCCACAGCCTCCTTGCATGAGGTATGCACTCAGTAGATCGTACGTTTAAATTTTGTTTGCACTCTCTAGGCGATGTGTTGACATTCCTAGATTCTCACGTGGAATGTAATGTTGGTTGGTTAGAACCTCTTCTGGAAAGAGTTTATTTAAGCAGAAAGAAAGTGGCCTGTCCAGTAATTGAAGTTATCAATGACAAAGATATGAGGTAAGATCGCCATGTTCCATCTGTACTTCTAAGTACATCTTTACCCACAAGCAGTAGAAAGTGCTAGTGCTAATAGGAGCATTTTTGAAAAATCTAAGAAATGCATTGTTTCTCTACTTGAATAAATGAAAATATGTGATAGATATCTTGTGAGCAGCACTTGTTAATCCAATAACCTGGTTACTGCTCATTCTTAATGCTAAATACCAAGAAGGCCCACTATTGATTATCAAATCATCCCCCTTTATGTTCAGCTGAATCCCAAGATATTTATTTTCCTCAATTTTAGTTCTTTTTGTATTAAACAAATATGTACTTCTAAATTGTTCATTTCTTTCTCGAAAATGACCAGGACACAGCAAGGCAAGGAGGCACATGCCTGTAATCTCAGCCATTTAGGAGGCCGAGGCAGGAGGATTGCAAGTTTAACCTAGCCTGGCTAACTTAGTGATTTAGTGATACCTCGTCTAAAAATAAAACATTTTTTTTGAAAATCAGGCTTGGTGTCCAGAGATTTAGTTCAGTGGTGCCAACACCTGCCTTGCAAGCACAAGGATCCAAGTTCAATCCCCGGTACAAAAAACAAAACAAAACAAAAACAGGCTTGGGATCTGGCTCAGTCCAAAGGCCTTTGGTTAGGTTCCAAGAACCACACACACAAAAATGACAACACGTTATTTTTTTAAAGTATAAGTTAAAATCAAGTAATATAGCCAATTAGCCACAAACACAGTTGCATTTTCTTGAATGACTGCTAACTGGTGATGATCTAAAATCACCAACATAATCACCTGTTCTGTACATGAATAAATCATGGGGCCTGTTGATGAAGCATATAAAGATGCATAGAATCTCAGGAAGCACTTTGTTCTTTGTTACCGTGAATGTTTGTTTGTTACTGAACTAGTTATATGACAGTGGACAACTTTCAAAGAGGCGTCTTTGTGTGGCCCATGAACTTTGGTTGGAGAACAATTCCTCCAGATGTCATTGCAAAAAACAGAATTAAAGAAACTGATATAATAAGGTAAGTGTGTGAAATTTAAGACTAAGAAACAGTCATATATATCTTTTTGTAAAGGCACAGATATCAAATTCACCAAAAGGCTCTAACCTATTATTCTATAAACATCAAGATTTACAAGTCTAGCCAATAGATTACTAAAGCAAAGCTTCCCTGATATATTAGTTTTCCAGTACCAAACTCATTTTTAAATAGGCAATTGAACACTATTCAGCCATGAGCTTAGAGAAATCCACTAACACTTCTTGTTCTCTGGGCTTTGTAACCTATGAAACAAATATTAGTTGAATGTGCTGCATAAATACACATAATCTTAAATAAATATGAATAAAAATTAAAAGAGTAAATAATAGTAATAGAAATATCACTATAATAATAGCTGTGGTGAGATTTTCTTTCACAGTCAAATCCTACTTTCCATGGGACAGTTGCCAAATTTTGTAAATAAATTAAACAATAGACACAGAAGCTCAATATAAATTGAAATATGGACTTTATCACTAAAGAAGGCAGATGAGAGAGCACTAGCCAGACTTGAAGCCAAATTGGCTACTCTTGTCTCTTTCCCTGGAGTCTAAAGCTGCAGGACAGGGACCAGACAGCCCCAGGCAAGAAGGAAGGCGCTTTTTCCCCTCTTGGACACAGAACTCAAGCAGACACAAGTTAACAAGTACCGGGAGAAAGCCCAAGCTGTGCACTGCAGCCTACTTTCCCAAACTTACTCTTTAGGAAATTACTTCTCCTATGGCTGCATTGATACTCCAGGGACTGAAGAATTTCTACCATCTATGGTGCATTGAATGCCAAGTGTTCAACCTTCTTAGCCCTACAAGAAGGGTAGCTTTCAATTTATGGAGATGCAGATATCCAGACTTAGAGCAGTTAAATCTTCCCAGGGATACACAGACAACAAAGGAATAATTTGGGGTCCATCCCAGACCTGTCTAAATTTAATACTGTTTTTCTAATCCCAAGCCTAAAGAAACTCTCTGCTTTTATCAGAGTAGTATTTTTAGGGTCAGTCCAGTGGTTGAGTTGAAATTATATTCAGCATAATGTTAGGAAGGGAATGCATTCTGAATAATTTGGTAGGGATGATTTGAACACAGGTAGGATTAGGTACATAAGTGGCGGAAAGGGGAGAGAGGTGTGAGTCAGGAATTATCTTACCCTTGAGAGTACGGTGCATCCTAATGGCAAAGCAGGCTCTCCACTTTCAGCTGACTGAGTGACGACCACCATGGGAAGTGATCAGTGCTTTTCCAACTTCTGCCTACAATGTGATCCATAATAGCTGTGAAGGCTCTGGAGTCAGACCCCTTTAAGTCTCAACTATACAACTTACTAGTACTATAAACTCAAACAACCTTGAATATGTTGTTTGATAATAGAAGTTGCTACTATTAATTCTTCTGATACTTTAATCAGAATATATTTATAAAGTGCTTTCCACAGGGCTTGTCACATAGCAGGCTGTCTGTTCAATTTGTGCATAGTTGGGTACGGTGCTATGGCATGACAGAGAACAGAATCAAGACAGATTACCTAAGTATGAACTCAAATGTGTGATCCACTCTCTCTTGTCCTTGGGGAAGTTTCTTACCTTCTCTTCATGTGATGCACTATCTTAATAATGGTGTACACTCCCAGGATTTTTGTGAAACTTAAGTTCATAAACAGATAATACAACAATGCCTGGTATTAGCTTAACCTTAAGTAAGTTTTATTGAAAAGAACAACCTTGGAGAGTCAGTGTCAGAGTTAGGACAGAAAAGATTCTTAGTTTCAGACCACATTTTGCTGACCCTAATCAAGCTCTGCCACTATGATCATGGACAACTTATCACTGAAGGTCTATTTGTGATTCCATCCCAAAATCTCCCTGCACCCCATAGCCACATAAGAGCAAAAGCACAAAGGACCCATGCTACAAATTGAGCTCCTGTAAAAAAAAATGAGTTCCTGTAAGATGTAAGTTTAAAAAGACAATCTTTTCTTTATGTAGGTGCCCTGTCATGGCAGGTGGATTATTTTCTATTGATAAAAATTACTTTTTTGAACTTGGAACCTATGACCCTGGCCTTGATGTTTGGGGTGGAGAAAATATGGAGCTCTCATTCAAGGTATCATAAAACGTTTTTTTCAAATTTTCTTTATAATTAATGTTTTATCATTTTAATTGGTTTAATTTTGCTAATATAATCATATATGTAACTAACACTGAGAGTAAATTTCATCAAACTTTTAGGGTTTCTGACTTTGGCCCACATTAAATTTGGAAGAATTGATAACTCTTGTGAAATTATTAGGGTTTCTTAATATTTCACAGTATCACCTGTATATCTAAGTAAAGGAGGAGTGGTTTCTTGCCTTTCAGTGTAATGCAATCGGATTGATACCTGCTGCAAAATAAGTTCTCTGGGATATCTCTCTACTAAGTTGGAAGTCCTAAAATCAGTCTCTACCAGGTGATCTTAGAGAATGTATAGGACAGAAGTGACAAAAAGGACCTCTGGATCAGGCCACAACAGGCCAGCTGTGTCCCACAGCACAGCTCCCTCGGGGACTTTATTCAGTCGCTTATTCTATCATTGATCAGTATCTGAGAGAACCTTAGCAATGGCAGGAGGAGAAGCATCCGCAAAGCAACTACTTCCCTGTGGGTTGGGATAGTCTGCGTGAGAAGGGGTATGGCCCCAGAGCTCCTGATGATCAGAGGTGTTTATGTTGTGGGCTACAGGGCTTATGGATCTCCCAAGATGAGAGGGAAGGTGAGCAAACTGACGCTCATTCACCTTTCCTTCTTTCATCCACAACAGGAACTCACGTGTTACACATTGGGATTCTGGGAAGATTTCTTTAGGGGGAAAAAAGGTTTGCATTATAAATTAAGAAAGGAGAAACATTTATTTTATTAATCTTAATGTAGTTCACCATCACAATGTACATAACCAAATGAACTTGTTGAGTTTTTTTTTTTTTAATCAAAGAAGTGCTTTCTAACTTCAAAGTACTACACCAGGCAAGAAGAAGCAGTCCCCATGTGGTCTTTAGTTATTGCTCGTTGCCCATGACCTGTGAAGTGTTCTTTGATAACTGATGCTTATTGTCACACTTTTCCAGGTGTGGATGTGTGGTGGCGAAATTGAGATCATTCCCTGCTCCCGAGTAGGTCACATCTTCAGAAGTGACAATCCGTATTCCTTCCCCAAAGACCGCATGAAGACCGTGGAGCGTAACCTGGTGCGGGTTGCTGAGGTCTGGCTGGACGAGTACAAAGAGCTGTTCTACGGCCACGGGGCCCACCTCATAGACCAGGGGCTGGATGCTGGCAACCTCACCCAGCAAAAGGAGCTGCGGGAGAAACTGAAGTGCAAAAGTTTCCGGTGGTACTTGGAGAACGTCTTTCCTGACTTAAAAGCTCCCATAGTGAGAGCTAGTGGTGTGGTAAGTTCACATGACAACGTAAAATCTTGATCCATAAGAAACAAGTCAAACATTTAAAAACACACTTCAAAAATGTGTGGAAGGGCCAGGTATGTAGCTCAGTGGTTCCGCCGCCTGCCCAACAAGCGCAAGGACCCGAGTTCAATCCCCGGTACAAAAAAAAAAAAAAAAAAAGGGGGGAG
>NW_022900938.1:36536423-36556989 GCF_012274545.1 Fukomys damarensis | reverse complement strand
AAAAAAGTGTAGAAAGGAATGCATGTCAATCAAGCAAAACAAAGTTGATAATTAAATGGAGGTATATATGAAGGAGTCAGTCATATTTATTGAATTATTCAACATTCACTGACAGTGTATTAGGAGACCAAGCAGTATTTCAGAGCTAGATTACAGAGCGATAAAGCAGACGATCCCTTGATCCGTTCCTTTGTAATTTAAAGTTGGTTAAGAAAGAAAAAAAAAGCAGGGGTAAATATAAACGTAATCGCTCTCACTTAGGGCACAAATCGCAAATGGTGCATCCTCCTAGGCTAAGAAATCCTGAGAAGGACACCAAGAAACCTAGGCCTAGAACCCTAAGTGCCAGCCAAGCTCTAAGAAGAGTGCTAGGTACAGGAAGGGTATTAAAGACAGAAAACTAGTCTGAAGATTTGCTCTGATTTACCAAATTCAACTGAAAAACTACCTGGCTTGTTTATATATGACATAATGCATTGTTTTTAATTGCTGCTTTTATAGGTCAAAATAGAATAGCGCTACTCAACCTAGTACTTTTTACCTTAGATAATTAGAAAGAATGACTTGGATTTGTACACTGTTCAATTATAATATGTCTAATATATGTATAAAATAAGTTTACATTTTTTTAATCCCATCCTGAGAGAGGAAGAAAAAAAAACTCACCAAGCATAGTAAAGTTTTCCTTTCCTAACAGCATTTCAGCTAGAACACTACCAAATTCTAACCACCAGAGGGAACTGTGAAACTATCCTTTAGCTCTGCTGCGCCATTGAGCAGTTCCAGAGTTGGAAGTGCGAAGGCAAAGTATATGTGTATGGAAATATCAAATGAAACACATTAATTTGCATTATTAATATGTTAAAATTATAGTAAAATAAGTTTGAAAAGGAGTTCCCATGAAGTTTTTGAAGATCTCTCATAATGAAATAGGCTTTACTGATGCCTGGACTATATCAAAATGCAGTAATTGTTTTAAAAATTGTTTTAACAGATCCATTCCTTCTGTTGTCCTGTATGTTTTTACATTCTCTAGATAAATGTAAATAAATATATCAATTCTCCCTCTTGTATCAACCAGAAGGGAGATTTATTACTATTTTTTAATTCAGAATAAGATTAACTAGACTATTGTTTTGAATAGACAATTTTGAAAACTCCTAAGAAAATAAATGCCATAACTTTGTTTCATGCTCTGTGTCTTTATGTTTTTCATCTTATGTACTTAGAAATTTAAATCTGATGAAAGTTCTTTTTTAATAAAAGAAGAACAATTTCTTATTTGAAACTAATAAAAGAACTTCACTAATAATGTGTTTTTATTGGATTACATTATTAGCAAACAGCCTGTACGCTTAAGATTTAACAAATATATAATAAGCTGCAGGGAAATCCCATGTCCAGAGTTGGGAAATGAAATAATTTAATACAGAAAATTGAAAATGTATGCATTGCCTGATTCAAAGGGTATGGGAAAGTTGAAATGGCTTACGATATAATTATGGATACTATTCTTAAAAAATGAAAATGAAAACATTTTAAAATTATTCATAATGAAATGAAGAATAACAATTCTTTGAACTTCATAGACCATATATGTAAGAAGAAAAATAGTTTTCCCATGAAAGTTCTGATAGGTAAAACCATTTTCAGATGAAGGGAAAGAGAGGGATATAGGAACAAAGCAGTTGTCCCTTTTCACCCAATTCTTTTCAGTGTTTGGAGGAAGGAATTGTAGAAAACAAACACAAAGAAAGCAGTTAAACCAGGGATTCCCCAACACTGTTGTGAACAATGTTAGTCATTCTGCCTAGGGTTCCATGACTATGGGAAACACTCCACATTAGCAGGGAGCTGACAGAAGACACCAAGTGTTCTGGAGAAGAACAACTTGCTCAGCTGTGTTGGAACCAATTTCCAACCTTCTTTAAAGATAGAATATTTTCTGTTTTATCCAAAAATACAGGAGCTCTATGCTAATATGCAGAGAACAATCAGGAAAATTTCCCTTCGTTAAACTCCCAAAGTAGTCTACCTTCACCTATTTCTGTTCACTCCCTCTATGAAGCTAGTGGTGAGTGGCTCCTTTGTGGTATGACTGCTCACATTTACTAACGCTCCCATATTTGTCATTTGAAGTTGTGAAGAGAAGTTTCTCTTAAGATTTTTGATGATGATTCAGTTCCTTTGGAATTGTTTTGTGTTCTTCTTTGCCAGACCCCACAAGCAGTCATGACCTGCTACTATTTTTAACGTTTGCTTCTGTACCTTGAAAGTATGAGAGGGTTCTTATCTAATGCAAGTTGTAAGATTTTCTCCTCAGAACCAAGTGAATGTCAGTATGAGTTTTCTGACTCATCAGAAGAATCTAGATCCCTGGGGTTATGGGTAAACCATTTTTCCTAGTACCTCATCCCCTGAGGGTCCACCTTTCTGTGAAAGGCAACATCTATGGCACATCTATGCCCAAAGTTTTCACCCATTCTAGTAAGGAGAAATGTCCCTTGCTAACCAAGCTTGCAATTTTCCCTCTCTGTTTCACTTCTTCCTGCCTTTTTCTGGTTGCTGACATTGCTCTTTGCTTCTTCCAAGCTAAACTATAAAAGTGAGACCAACACACTGGGAACCTTGTTATGAAATTTGGTAACCCTATGAGCTACACAGCTTACTGTGATGCAACCTCTCAGAATGATAGCTCTTTTAGACACTACTGAAGAGAAAGGTTTAAATATAATGTACCTGCCAACAAAGCCTTTACACTCTCCTAGCTCAGGAGGCTTTCCTGCTTCATATGGTATAGATTCAGCTCTGCATACCTCTTCTAGAAGCCTGAAAAGCGTAAATTGCATTATTAACCTATAACCTCATTAACTCTGCCCAGGATGTCAAAGAGAATGAGGGAATCAACATTTTTCTGCATTAAATGATGACTGATAGAAATCCACCTCCATACTTGACCCTGTGAATCCATTAAAAACCTGGGGGCCTGCCAGAAAGTGCCTTTACACTTGGCTCAATATTAGCTTTTGTGAATTTCCTGTAATGAATTGTAGCTCACTTGAGTCATTAGAAAATTCTGACAGGGAATCTGCTGGAATCTGCTGTTCTTTGAAGGATTCAATTTATCTATGATTCAGTGCCTAAGCAGATAGCTTGGAGGGGTCAGCCAAGGAACGTAGTGGTTTGATTAAATTGCAAGTATGTGCATTGACTTTTAACACATGCATCAGATAAACTTGAGACAAGAAAATAACTACTTTCCATGCCTCCTTTTGCTCATTTGCCATTCAGCATCCCAGGCAAGGGTAAATTAAAAGCTCTGTTTTCTGGCTCTATGGCTGAATCACAAGCCTAAATTGACAGATTGAAGCTGTACTTTAGCAAGATTACATTATGTCTCTGTTAGAACTAGCAACCAATAAACTCATATTGTGCTAAGGAATGCTGCTATTAACTATCTTTTAACCTTATTATAGCTTATAGTCTGTTTTCTAAATGTGTCTGAATGTTTTATTCTACTTTAAAATGTTTTAGTTTTCTTAATTCATATTTTATTCTGCTTCCTAGCTTATTAATGTGGCCTTGGGTAAATGCATTTCCATTGAAAACACCACAGCCATTCTTGAAGACTGCGAGGGGAGCAGCAAGGTATGCTTAGCTGGAGATTACCTCGTGGTTGATAGGTGCAGCCTTTTACGTATTTGTTGATTACTTAAGAAGTGTATCTTCACTAAGTAGAAACCCATAATTATCCTCTGAACTCCAGTATAATTATAAGGCTCGTGTAAGAATCTACTACGAAATGCAATAACAGTAACTGAAAGAGTAAAAGTGTGGTTACCAAAGTTTTCCATTGGACCCAGCATGTATCATTGTTTGCATAATTGTATTAATTTTGAAAATTCTGGAACCTTTGGGGAAGTGATAGTAATGATAGTGCTCACCTCTAGGAGTGAGGCTGGAATAGGTAACATAAAAACTTGTAGAACAATACCTAATCCTCAGTGCTCTGTAAATGTTACTGAAATAAAAATAAGAAAAAATGAGTGTAAAAAAATGGATAACATACAAACATAAGATGATAGAAAAAATAAAGAGAGAAGATATTTTAAGTAATTGTCCCAAAGAAGCAATTTATTCTCTGATTCCATCCCTCATGCATCTTCAGAGAGTAACGGGAGTCGTATAATCCTTGATCCACAATGGAAAATCCTAGAGCAAAACTCCCGCAAACTTGGAGCAGAACTACTAGGAGAGGGAGTAGGACCCAGGGAAGCAGAGCAGGGACTCCTGCTGTGGTGCAGGTGAGCTCAGTGATCACACCTGCTTCCCCAGCGTACATTCCCTAACAAGTCTGCCTTCTGCAGGAATAGCTACCTGTTTGGGAATAGCTATCTGTTAGTCAAATGTGGTTCAGAGGAACACTAGTTCTTGAGTAGCAATCAGTCTCCAAAAATTACAGATTACTCTTTGGTAGAAAAAGATTATTTTGCGCCAATAGCCAAGGCTTACTAAGTCTTTTTTTTGACTTAGAAATATTTCTTCAATTTCCAAACATAAGAAAACTAGAAGAATATCCCTGCTGCTGCAATTCAACTGCGGATTCTAAACTTAAACCCTTGGGAACTCTTTATTAATTAGGGAGGAGTGGAGACAGAGAAGTGAAAATTATCAAAGCAATCAATTGAAAGAAATGACTTGCTTATTAAGAATTCAAAATGAAAATAAAACCATAAACTGTAAAACAATACCACAATTAGTCTAAATTATATGCAAGTATTAAATAACGTTTTTTTCAAGATTTGCCACAATAGGGACATATTGCACCTGGTACAATATTTCTTCTGAAAACTCTACTTCTAATATTGGTAACCACAGAGTTTTTGTTTAAGGAGACCAAGGTGTGAGTTATGTAGCCACTGTCTTCCACAAAGCTCATCTCCCATTTTATCTAACTGCTCATTTTTACCTCTGTCTCTTGTGGCTTACCTAAGGGACAGAAACATCAAGGGAGTTAAATTGGGTTAAGTACAAATCAGAATTGATAGCAAGCCCATGAAACAGTATTCAGCCAAAAAAGTTTGAAAGGAATAAAGCCCTCATACTGAGCCATCAAACACCACTCTTACACTACATAAAAACAATCCCTTTAGTTTTTAACTTTTAAGTCAGTTGAGATGTTCATTTACAAAGTAATATCTAGCTTATCTTAGTAGCTTTACAATAATAAGTTGAGCAGATAGAAAATACTAGCTTGTAAAGAATATTTGTAGAGAATATTTTTAAGGATTGAAAACATGGATCCATTTCCTGAATCAGAGTTTATCTGAGTCACTGTCAATTCTTTAGAACTAGACCTCTCCGAGAGCGGCATCTATAAAATTGAGGGATTCTAATGTGGCTGCAACCTCGTGATTCCTTGTGCTTGCAGCAAAAAAATTTTAATGTTTCCTACAATAGAAAAAGCCAAGGGTCCAATTTTCTAGATAGTCAGAAACAAGAAGGCATAATAATTTTCACCGAAGAAATTTAAGAATGTGACTGATCTCCCTGAAACCACCCATGGCTGAGAAACTGAATCAGGGATGGTTTACAAATTTCAATACTTGAAGCATCAGAGTTATCTAGAATTCAGAATGCCTTAAAGAGCATCCTATGCAGATATGTACTGATCGTAATACTCTAATCATTTTTGTTATTGTCATTGACATTTGTGGAGGATTTCTTGTGCACTAAATATTTGATCCTCATTACCCCAACTCTGAGAAAATTTTTATATCCAACTTAAAAATGAAAAAATGAGACTGAGTAAACAAAGTGTTCATACTATCACAACTGAAAGTGGTAGCATTGGAATTTGAATATAAATCATTATTAACCCAGGGTTGGTGATAAGCAACTGTAATTTCCCCCCATGGGAGGATGAGGAAGGAGGATCTCAAGTCTGAGCCCAGCCTGGACAACTGACTTGGTATGAACTTGAGAAAAGTTTTAAAAACAAATTTAAGGGGATGGAGCCTGGAGATGTAACACAGTGAGATGGCCCTGGGTTCAATCTCCAGTACAAATAAATAATAAATAAATAAAACCAAAGCAACGATTGCTAACAAAAATGTTTGGCAAAGTTTCTTTGCTGCCTGAAGTGACCTTTTCTTTATTCATTTCCTCTATAGCTTCAGCAGTTTAATTATACCTGGTTAAGACTTATTAAACATGAAGAATGGTGTTTAGCCCCCATTCCTGATAAAGTTTCCCTGGAGCTGTATACCTGCGATAACAGAAACAAAGGGCTGAGATGGTTGCACAAATCAACATCAGTTTTCCATCCAGACCTGGTAAGCAAAATTATATACCTCCCCTGTGCTACGAATTCACCTTTTAATCAAGCAGAACATAAAATCCTCATTGTCAGTTCCCTCAATCAGAAGCTTTAAATGTGTGTGACAACAGAAGCAGAGTAAAAATTCACTCAGAAAGATAAACTGTTTTTTTATAGAATGTCATCTATTTTTCTCTTTTTAAAATTTGTTTCAAAAGAATTATTTTAGAAAGAAGTCATCCTGTTCTTATGACTACATTGTCAGTAGTGACTTCCTTTGTTTCTAAATGCCCCCTGCTTCCTCCAATCAACAATGCTAAAATGAAGGCCTATAGGCTGAAATCATTAAAAGCTTACAGGGAAAATATAAGGAAAAGGCAAGAAGCTACATGCTTACTAGAGTCTCTGCATTTGAGGATGAGTCCAGTTCTTCATTCTTTCCTCTTTCCATACAAGAGAACTTTTTCTCAGCCCCAGTTGGGTCCAAAGACCTGGCCTCAGTGAAGAATGTAGGAACCAGAGCTCTCCAGCTTAGGAGAGCTGACCATATAATTTCTTCACCATTGTGTGTTCCCAGCTATCACATTGGTAGCTTGAAATCTGCTGTGGGGAGAATCTTCATACTATAGAAACTAGCAGATGCTACTGCATCAGGAAATATGTTTCCAGAGCTCAGTCCTCAGTATTTGCCAGAATATACCTGTTCTACTGTATTCTTATTCACAAATTTCACTCCGTTTTTCCCAATTACATTTTAACAGAATATGTATAGTCAGAAGCTTTGGTGAAGGATCTTGAGATGGCAGGAATAATTTCAAGATTGCATTCTCAAATTTTCTGTCATCTCACTAGCAATTAGCTACCAAATCCACTCAATGCATTGAACAATGGAAGCTGTTATTCTGTCGAGAGCTGCCTGCCACCTTTCCTCCTTGGGCTGCCTCCACTGATTAGGGTGTCTTTCCTTCAAAATTGTAGTTGGTGACTATTCTGCTCAGAGCCAAAATCAAGGCTTGAGCAATGCATTCTCCAAACCTATATCCATTTGACTTTCTCTGTTATATATATTTTTATTCATTAAGTTTATTGGTACATTTTAAATATACAATATGACGACATTCATCATTGGGAATTTGTACCTTTATATGATATATCTTGGTTCTTATCTAGTACCCCATTCCCCTGCCCTCCCTTCAAGCCCTTTACCCCTCCCTATTTACAAAGACTTTGTTTCCATTCTTTTCTTTTCTCACATTCATTCCTTTCCCCTACCCCTCACCCTGCCCCTTCCTCTTTGGATCTTTTCTTCCCATTTCACATTATCTATTACACACTTTGATCCTTATTTACACTTTCAGTTTCTCATACCAGAGAAACTATTTGGTGTTTACACATGTAAATAAACTTAAGAGTATGGCCTTCATGTGCATCCATTTAGTTATAAATGTCTCTACTTTATCATTCTTTATGGCTGAGTAGTACTCCATTTTATAAACAAGCCACATCTTTATCCAGTCCCCAGCTAATGGGAAATTGGGCTGCTACCAAGTTTTAGCTATTATAAACTGTGCCACTATAAACATGGGTAATATAAACATATATCTCTGTGCTGTGATTATTTTAATTCTTTTGGGAAGATGTCCAGCAGGGGAGTACTGGGGTCAAATGGGACCTCTAATCCTTTTTTCTCTGCTATATTTTAATTCATTCTGGACAAAATTTTTTCTCTTTAATGGCAATGATTACTATCAAGTTGTCAGAAAAATTAAAATTTCTGGTATATAAGTGGATATTTTCATCTTGCATACTGTTAGGGAATTCATAATCATCTATTGAATAAATTACATCTTACTTTGTCCTTTATCCTTTTGCTAAAGAAGAGAGGGATGGAGGGAGGGTGGGAGGAAAGAAAAGAGGAAGGAAGGAAAGGAAGGAAGGAAAAAAGAGAAAGAAAGAGAGACAATAACTGAAACACATTCTTAATCTCTAGAAGTAAATCTTGGAAAAGATTTCTGATGAGCATTTAGGGTAGGCCTTTCCAAAGACAAATTGATTTTATAAAGAAGGTAATTTAATTAAGACAGCACAAGCTGGAAGCTGATCTACGTTGTTTGTACCTGTGTCTCTGTGACATGCTACCTACGTGCTTTCTGCCTTGTGTTTCCCTTTTGATGTTACTAGACAGTCATGGAAAAGAATATCTCAGTGTTTGACTTTCTTCTTTTATCACTTTTGTAATAGTTTTTTATATTAAATCTCCTTAACCCTTGTGTTAGCTTTCCATTACTATAGTAGAACATCTTAGATAATCAAATTATAAAGACTAAATATTTGTGTTGGCTTAAAGTTTGGGAGGTCAAAGTTCAGGATCAGTTTGCTCTTTTGGGCCATGATGAGGCAGCACGTTGTAGCGGGAACACTTGGTACAACAAAACCATTCATTTCAGGACCAGGAAGCAAAAAAGAGAAGAGACTGGGCTCCCACAGTCATCGTTAAGGTTATGCACACCAATGGGCTTCCTTTGGGCCCTACCTCTCCAAGCACCCACCACATCCCAACAGCACCACCGGGACTAAACCTTACACACTAAACCCCAAACTATAACAGTCCTCAAAGAACCTAAATCTCAAAGGAAAAGAGAATGTGAGTAACAGGAAAACTATCTCCTTTTAGAAAGAATTAGATGTTAGAATCTTCATAGAGGAAGAAAGTATAGTAGTGAGCTTAACCCCAGATAGTATTAGTTGTTCAAATGATCCGCCCATAAATCTGCATCTCAGAGATGCTTCCTAGACATCTTTTCCCCAAATGCCTTCAGTTTTTGCCTCCCTAAAGAATATTCTCACTGGTCATTGCTTTGCATATGGAGCATCTCACCACCCACTGGTTCCTACATCACAGGTCTTTAGGTTGGGAAACATGTGATTTAGTTACTCATTTACAACTCACTGGCAGAACACTGTAGCCACAAAATGATTTTCATCAAAACCAACCACTTTAAAACACCCTAAATACACACTAACATTATATGTTTGAAGTCCTGCAAAGGTGATGATATTTTTGTAGGGACATCTTTAAAGTAAATTATTATGCAAATCATTCCTGCTTTTGTAAAATTTTCAAAATAATTTAAAATATTTAAATTATAAGATTACCTTTGTCATAGTTGTTAGTGGTTGAGAGAATTTATAAATTTGAAAAATGTGAGGAGATTCTAAATAGGCTATCATTTTAGGATATTCAATACTTATTAAATGATAGCACCCTTTGAAATACCTTTGATTCTTTTCTATTAACCTGACTTTATACATCAGATTATGTACTATCAAAAATTATGGTAAAGCCAGGCACGGTGGTGCAGGCCTGTAATCCCAGCACTCAGGAGGCTGAGGCAGGAGAATTGCTGTGAGTTCAAGACCAGCCTGGGCAACATAATGAGTTCCAGGTCAGTCCCAACTACATAGTGAGATCATCTCAAAAGACAAAAAACAAAACAAAGCAAAATTATGACAAAGAGATCATAAACAAAATATATCACTATTATAGCAAAGTGCCTTGTAAAATAGGAACTTAATAGTTTGTCATGGCATGTGTGTTTTTTTACCACCACCAGTGAGTTAGTCATCATCAATGAACATATTAGATGACATTTAGAATTGTTTCTTTAAATAATATAGTTACTAGCTATACCACTAGAAAATTGATCTTTTGATTCCTGAAAATTTAAGTCTGATAGCTTAGAGAATATAACTTAGTTTGAGACAAGACAAACAATACTTTCCAAAGTCTGTGTTTATGTTACTAATTTAGTTCAAGAGAATTTCTAGGGAATAAAAAATATAATTACTCATCCTTTGGAGAGAGGGTTCCTTTGTTGTTGTTTTTTTTTTTTTTTTGCATCTCCATTGTTAAATCCAGCTGGAGATTTATGCCCAAATCCTCTTTTGCTCCAGGTAAATCACATTGTTTTTGAAAATTCGCCACAGTTATTATGCTTGGAAGGAAACTTTTCTCAGAAGACCCTGAAGCTAGCTGCTTGTGACTCAGTGAAACCGCATCAAAAGTGGAAATTTGAAAATTACTATGAAGACTGAATAGGAGCCAATGTTTTTATCTGAGAACTCATTGGATACTATGAAAATACCAGTAAACTTGGTGGCTGTATTTCTCAATGTCATTTCCATTTTCAATTCTAATAGCATTTGAAGAGAGAATCTTTACAAGTCACAATATTTGAGATACCAGAAGACTATTCAGGGAAACAGTCCACCATTGGACTAGAGTCCTTTTCAGCCCTGGGTGGCCTTTGGAATTGCCTTCTTCCTGCCCTGTCCTGGAATTCTTCCTGCAAGTTTCTTCCAAGAATCTCACAGGTAACTGGAAATGAAGGCAGATGTGGAGAGGCACAGTGATATGATGGTAATGTTGCATAATATCTAGGTCTTTTGGCCAACAAGTAGAGGAATAAGCAGTGAGAACCTGTCCTCCATTGTCTAATTTTTCACCAAACATAGGTGCTAGAATTCTTATAGCTACAAGACCTTAGACAGATACATAAAGCTACCACCCTGTTGTGACCCCTCCAGACTAATGCATTCTGACCAGTTTAAAATAGTATTGATCAATTATTAATAACCTTACCTAATAGCAAATAATAATTTTGACCTAGATTACCATATAACTTTTTTTTCTCATTCTAAGTCAGTGGAGACAATTTTAAGTGAGAAATTAGGCCTTTAAATACTCATTTAATTATAGATATGTACAATGTTTCAACTCATTTTTAAATCTGTACTTTAAAAACATGGTCACATCCATAACTTTTAACTTTTTTTTTTTTTTTTTTTTTTTTTGTACCAGGGATAGAACTGGTACTTGCACTTGCACTTGGATAGCACTTGCAAGGCAGGCAGCCAAACCACTGAGCTAAATCCCTGGTCTCAAACTTATTTTTTTTTAAGAGGCTGGTTCACAACACACAGTTATCACCAAAAATATATAATTATTGAACACACTATAATGTAGAACCATGTGAGAGGAGTCGAAACAAAATGGAAACAGAGTACTGAGAAATGCTAGGTTTTTTACATAAAAGCGGTAAAATATTACTTCCCTGGGATGAAGCATGCTAAAAATGGACTTTAAAAGATTGCAAAGTAAAAATAAAAGAAACATAATGAAAGAGAAAGAAAAATGAATAAACAATTCTTAGGAAAAGCGCTAAGAAAAAATTGCCCTAAACTTGGCCAAAGAAGGAGGCCTTGGTCCTTCTAGGGGGGAGAAAAAGAGCAAAGCTCTAAATATGAACCCAATGCTAACATAGAAAATCTGTGGGAAAGTTAACTACTTCCTTGCTAAAAATTGAGCTGTCATCTTAAATATACCTATACCAATACTTAGCCTGCCAAAAACAAAAACTTAGAAATCAGGATATCCTTTATAGTCATTTAGGTAAGAAAATTGATACTCAAAGACAAATTACTTGTCTACAAATCATAAGCCAATTAGTGGTAGGATCAATACCTGTGGAGAAATAGCTCATTTCACAGCTTCACTCACTCCATTGGCTTCAACAAACAAGTTGCACAGCAGTTCTTAGAAAGAGATACATAAACCTAAGGCTTGCTGAGGTTGGATCACTGTGGAGTAGCCAGGCCGATTTGTGCTAGGTTTTTTAATTTTTTTCCTCAAATTTTTGTTCGGTTGAGATGATGCTAAAATTGGGAATTTTTAGTTCTTACTTCCTATTTAACACTCGATTTTTAACTTCCAACTAATTACACAAAAGCAGAGCTATTAACTAAGAGTAGGAAGGAGGAACATTTTTGAACATTTGTGACATATTTAAAATGTTTTATTCAGATAATTTACAATTGCAGATGAGATAAAAGAACAACTAGAAAATGATATAATTCCTTTCAAAACAGGCATTTGGGGGTGGGGGAGGGACAAGTTCATTGCCAAAGTACTAATTGAATTGCTGGCCACGCTAGATGCCTCATGTAGTTCTTCGTGTAACTGAACAATTTTGAAAGCCCTTCCCCCAGCCTATAGAATTTCTATTTTATCCAAAACCAGTTTCCACAAAGTCAAGCTTGTTCAGAAAAGGATGATTCATACTTTGAATACTCCTACCTTGAGGTATACCAGCTAAAGAAAGCTGAATATTTGTCTCAAAAGATCCTTCTCCAGTCTGCTTAACATATGTTCTTACTGATTTTACCTTGACATACTTATTATATAAATCTATAATTGAGTTTATATTGCCAATAGCAACAAGGATTGTTTTGGAGCATCGTATTATTTGTGCTTGAGAGGAATTTTTCATATATTTTTCATATATCATATATCTGCTCAATTCCTCTAAGGTGCAAAGAGCTAATCACCGGTTAGGAATCTGTGTGAGCCTTCCTTTGACGTTACTGACTAATTGTCATATCTACTACCTACAGCTTTGAAAAAAGAAAATATGATTATCTTCTAATTTTTGTTTTTAGAAGACTGCATTAAGCATAAAAATGCTGCTATAGATCATCAAAGATAATCATTACCCCATGAATGGGAAATGTGTGAGTCCTAATCAGCCCCAAATTCTCCAAGAAGGAGGCTATGTTCTTGGGATTGCCTTGAATTGGCTTAGATTATTGTCTTTATTAGAAAAAAATGGCTGTCCATCTTAACTTGAACACTGGATAATATTAACCGGACTTATTTGATTAGAAAAAAAATTAGCTTACCAAACCATCAAAGTGTTTTTGTGCCTTTCAGTGTGCACAATTCCTTTCTCTCTTCAACAGTTGCCCAGAGCTTCTACCCTACTTGCCCGTAGCATGACACAGCTGTTGTTGGTACAACTGTGTTTTATCTCCAGCATCAAATTTGCCCAGTTCTGCTTGCTGACATTCAATCAGCTGTCCCTCACAGGGATGCAAGGAACCATGATCACAATGTATCATTAGCTTCCCCACACTAATCTGGAACCATTCGCTTAGATATTAAAGCATCTTCCTCCTAGCACTGCCTGGGAAACTGCACAGAGGCAAAAATAGCAATTGCTGTGTGCCAAATTCAATATTCCAGGTTGATCTTGATTTTAAAAACAGCTAAAAATTATTTTTAAAGATATTTTATGTAGAAAATTGGGCTGAAGCACAAAAGATAGTATCTTCCTTAGCTTTCAAACATTTCTATGTTAAGTTTCATATTCAAAACACAAGATCGAATACCTCAGCTGAAGGTCTCAGTATCTTCTACAAAGATAAGAAAATAACAAGTGGTGAAGATAAAAAAAGAGAGGAGCTATTCATCACTGAGTACTCACTATGTACTGTGCACACAGGTGCTCCCTCCCACTGAGTGGTCCACATCGATGCAGTAAGTCACATTCCTCTCTTAACACAGATTAAAAAAATGAGTATCCACTGTGCTGATGAAAGAATTGGTCACCCCACTAGTAAGAGGTAATAGTTACCATTCTATCTGGTTAAGCCAAAGAAAATTTCTTTCCCTAACATATAATTAAATAAATAGAATAATCAATGTAGTCAGGCCCAGTTAAAATTCCCCTTGATTATAGACTGTTGATGTCTCAGATAATGCAATGAGGTGAGCTCAAGCCATTTCCACATTTTCAATGATGAACAGACAGGAAATGAAATCTCTCTCTCTCTCTCTCTCTCTCTCTCTCTCTCTCTCTCTCTCTCTCTCTCTCTATGTTAAGTAACTTAAGTGGAGGAATAAGTGTCATAACTCCGGATGTCTTGCAAGGACCTATACCCTTGACTTGTTGTTTTCCATCTTTTCTATCACATATAAGAAACAGAAATAAACATGTAGTTGCTTTTCTGTTACTAATACCAGCTCCTTCTTCACCAAGTCTTTAAGCAAAGCTGATAAATTGTTCCATTTGAGCACAGATGAAAAACATAAAACTTGAAGAATCCTTCAATTTAAAATTCAAACCATAACTATCAATCTCATTGTGTCAGTTGTCACTATAGTAATTTTGCAACAACTGTTGCATGGGTTATTCAAAAATTGTTGCAAGCCAAATTGCATTAAAATAAGAAAAGAAACACTAACCAAAGATATTGCATAAAAATTTTTTTTTTGACAAATACTACATCGACAAGTTTGAATAAGCTATACCAAGTATTTTATTCCTCAACAAGGGCAAAGGCATTTGAGGTTTGGTGGTACCCATGTCTCAAAGAAAAAAAAAGATCACACAAAGAGAATTTAATGCATTTGTTTTCAACTTAATGGATCAATTATCACCATTTTAATTAGGATCCCTCTTCAAGTTTACCTTTGCTTTGTAAAAACACAAGTGAAAATTCTCATTTTCCGACACATAGGGCAACTTCAAATATGCTGAATTTCTAATAAGGAAAATTACCATAAAATGAGAAATAATTTCTTTGAAAACAGAGGTTTTATATAGTCAAATATATTTCTATTATTAACTGATAGATATTTGTCTAAAGATATTCATTATATATACCTATATGAATAAAGATTTTACAGTAGATTTTGAAATTAAAATTTTTGGTAATATGAATAAAGATTTTGAACTTTACCTGATCATATGAAAATGACAATTTTTGTAAAATTATATATATATATATATATATTGTGTGTGTGTGTGTGTGTGTGTGTGTGTGTGTGTGTGTGTGTGTGTGTGTGTGTGTGTGTGTGTGTGTGTGTGTGTGTGTGTGTGTGTGTGTGATGCTTAAACTGGGAGAAAGTAAAACCAAGAGTTTCTACTTGCAAAATAAGGAAAAATTTTAAGTGTCATTGAATGCTTTTAGCTCTTATAGCTTTGTCTATATCTGGCCTTTGCCACAAAAGTATTTCAAGTAGACTTTCACCCAGGATACTGTTTTACAGACTTAAAGGAATAGTGAGATTCTAAATTATCAGAGTGCTTATTTTTCAGTTAGGATTATGGACATATTTTATTCTGCTCCAAACAACCTTAACTAATTTTATATATAACTGCTACGGGAAGTGGGCTTAAAAACAAAAGAAAGCAAAGATCCAATGGGT
The DNA here is from genome assembly GCF_012274545.1 of Fukomys damarensis. NCBI lineage: Eukaryota > Metazoa > Chordata > Mammalia > Rodentia > Bathyergidae > Fukomys > Fukomys damarensis. Next base: position 36,541,621 of record NW_022900938.1, on the reverse strand, counting down.
AATTCTGTTGTTTAACTGAAAACATTTGTTAGTGGGAGAACAAGGTTAAAACAAGAAGGGAGAGAAAATTTTTCCAGTTCTTCTAAACATTTTTAATTACCCACTTTTACTGAAACTAATATAAAGAAGGAATCAAACATATAATTTGAAATTTATAGATAAATGCAAATTACTTTCTAAATTCATTTTTAAAATTGTCCTGAAATACCAGTTAGTGACTAGCTGTGATTGTTTTATTTTGTATTTGACCATGTCTCTGGTTGTTTTCTGCCTCTATTACTGCCTGTGTCACTGTTTGCATCGTTTATATGGTCTGGCCATCTCCTGTTCTTCATGAGCCTGTACACATTTTGGTCTTTGTATTTATGGTGTTATGTTATGGTCTGATATTTTAATATTGGCAAGTATAACTTTTGACATTACTTTTTATAGCCCTCTTGTTTTTAGAGAGCAATGAAAGTTCAGGCTTTAAGAGAAGTGGTTGCCTTTATCATATGGCCAAACATATTTCTTCTTTATTATATGCTGGTGTTTCATCCTTTCCCATAATTCTCTATTATTACTTATTTTAAATGTTTTCCCTATCGCTGTGAAAAATTTAAATGTCTGTTTTCCATTTGTAAATTTGCTAAAAGTGTTACCTCACAGAAATATGCAGAAACGCTTATGATAAAAGTGTCAGCACTGTTTAAATGCATGCCTTTAATGACTAAAAGATAAATATACATCTTTCAAGTTGTTGATATTTATATACATCTAAAACAATATCTCAGTTTCTTTAAAAATAGTAGAAAAATGTTATATACATTAAATATCTGTCCACCAGAAACTCTTTTTGCAATTTCATATGTAATGATTTTAAGATTCTTCTGAAATAATGCAAATTAATTGGAATAAGGTGTTCTCTTGATTTTTTGAAGAGGCATTTATTGATGATCTTAGTAGTTGCTGACATGGAATATTTCTTACTAAATTCTGAAGGGAAGCTAAAGAAAATAAAGTCTAGAGACCACAAATAAAGACAACAACTTTTATTGAAAGCAAGTCAGGCACAACAGTTCTTTATTTAAATTGTTAATATCTCTATATATGAAAGAGATAGGCAGGTTCTAGCCAATTCTGTGCCTTCAAATGCAGCATTTCATGAAAAGTAAATTTCATATTTAAAGATAAATAAAGTTATTAATTCCAGCTCATCTGGTAACAAAAAGTAAAATCATGCAGTAAATATTAGCATTCTTGCAATGAATCAATTTCCCTTCCTGTCAGATACCAGAGTCCTGACCACTTTGAAGCTTGAATAACAAAATTTCAGAAAAATCTTCATATAATTACTTATTTCTGTTCTGAGTCCTTTCTCACATGAGTTTCAGATCTGTTAAATATCCCCATTCAATCTGATAAAGACCTTCATCTTCCTAGATGTAAGATCTCAGACAACCATTCATCACTGTCATGTTACTCAAGGTTCCTCAACAGTGTAACCTTGGTATACGACACAATTTAGGGCAATGCTCCCAAAGTCAAAGAGTAATGTAGGTGCTCTGGTACAACTCCATCACTCCATCCATGAACATGAAGTGTTTACCAATTGACCATACTCCAAAATAGTTTTTGTTGATAAAACAGTGTACTTTTTTTTAAAAAAAAACAGGGTCTTGCTATGTAGTTCAAACTGGCCTTGAACTCACTATGTAGTTAATGCTGGCCTCAAATTTGTGGCAGTCCTCCTGCTTCAGCCTCCTGAGTGCTAGGATTACAGGTGTGTACCACCATGCTTAGCCATCGATATAACATTTCATCGTTGATTAATTGTTTAGTGAGAGCACACAGGTTTTAAAAATTTTTTAAAATCAGGATTACTATACATTGGAGTTCCATCAAAGCCAATTGCTTTGCCAAATCACAGAGCTACAGTCCACTCACCTCACTCAAATTTCACAAGAATTCATACCCTCTATTGAAATAACTTAAAACACAGGCTCTCATAAGGCAAATTAACAATAGGGTCCTATTATATGATGGATAACACAATACGGGGCTTTGATGTTAAGTAGAAAATTATAGGCATCATCAGTAATCCAGGAAAGAAAATAGGTTGTCCAGAAAGAAAGATTTAGAGATCTAAATTAACCAGGAAATTATTTTAGTACATCAATCTCCTACCTAACTTTATCAATAAAGACCCTATGTCCCTCACTTTCTTCTAAAGACTCACATTATATCAAGTGAAATCTTCAGCTTCTATAGTCTAAGGGTCACACCTTTTACATGATCAGGTTGTAACCCATCTGTTTAAAAGGATAAAAGGAGTACGCTAAACCTGAATTCAAAACCAAGTCTTATAAACACTCAACAATGGTACATGATACTATGGAAATATATTATATGACCAGGAAGAATCAAAAAAAAGTTGCCACATTCATGTATGGGATTTATTACACATAAATAAGCAATAACCTAAGAAAGACTAACCCAGCCTTTTTTGAAAAGTGAAAAAGAAGTAAACATAGGATTGAATGGTACAATGAAGACTGTATTACATTCAGACAATAAGGAATTGTCTTTTTATTTGCAGAGACAAAAGATATTTTTATCTATGGTAACAGAAAGTTCAGGGTGATATATATGGAAGCATGAAATGAAAAATTGTGGAACAAACTATCTAAGAATATAAACATAGCCTCTTTCATAAATATTCAATACATTATTTGACATGTTGGTTTGAGTGAAGCTCCACAAGTACAATTTTAAGCTTCTTGATTTGGGCCTAGGTCCAGTAAATTATATATTCCCAACAAGTATCAGTCTTCTCACTAAAAATACATGCTCATACCCTACTTTGAAAGTATTCTAGGATAATTATTTTTATTCTCATAGTAACCAGCACGTTGATGATTAGCATTGTCTCAGATGTCTAAGGAAGTAAAATTATTCTGAGATACTGTTAATAAGAAAAAGTGCAGTTGTGGAGAGCAGTATTTTCTTACATTTGTCCTAAAACTGTCATTCTTATTTTTGATGGTTTAATTGTGCTAGACAAGATTTATCTTCAGCCACAGAAATAAAGCGAACCAATATAACCCTCTGGTCTGTTGCCCACCAATCTTCTAGCCCCTCCTTGTGTTGGTCTCACAATGGGTTTAATTCAATTTGAAAGCATAAAGCAAACATTTAGCAGAGTTCTCCTGAGTGACAGCCCTGCTAGTGAGAAAATTCAGTGAATGGTGACACCTGGGAAGGAGGCCTCTAGAATTCCACTCGGTAGATGCCAATGAAAACCCTTTAGAATGCTTTCTGAGGATAAAACGAAAGGAACAAAGTTTTGGAAGTTTATTGGCAGAGTACATACACCCATGTTTAAAAGTAAGAGAGATTTAATGCCGGGCTTTTCATCACCTCAATATGCAGTAAGAAAGACACCCCTAAAATAGGAGTCATTTCACACAGTCACCTCTTTCATTTGTGTACTGCTTTCTAAGCCACGCTGTGCCAGATTACATAGTGAGGCTGTCTCTTTAATGTTTATGGCACTAGTGCAATATTAGTGAAGTTTGAAAAAGCAAATGCCCAATAATTAATCTAACATGTTTTTGTTTTGTTTTTTAATTTGAAGTGACCAGGTTGAACTCTAAGGTTATTTCCACATGATTCTACAGTGGAAAAAAAAAAACCCTGCAAACTTGCATATCTTTCAAGGGGAGAATTCAAATAAGATATAGAAAGATTCGCAGCAGGATAAAATTAGCTTTTGTTTTAGCGAGCCGGAGAATTTCTCAATTCCAGTTAGTCTATAAATGCATCATAGATTCAAATTCATCAATTCTCTGCTTGGTGTTCCCCTTCCTGATCTTCCGATAGGATATTGTATTATATCTTGAGTAAGCATTTCTAGCGATATCACCCTTCTTCCCTAAGGCTGGAGGCTCTTCGGGTGTCACAGGTTGTGAAATGGGGCTGCTTAGTGGAGAGTCCGCATTTACTTCACCTTCTTCTTTGAACTGGGGGCCCTCGTCATGCCTTCTCTTAAATTCTATCACTCGGACTTCATCTTCATCATCATCATCGCAATTATCATCATCATTAGTTTCTTCATCCCAAGCCTCTTGCTCCTCCTCCTCCTCCTCCTGCTTAGAATGCAATACAACAACTTGGCTACGTCTCTGAAATCCCAACCATTCAATTTCTGTTGCCCGGATAGGTTTACTCTTACTCTCCTCGTCTGTCTTCTGTAGAAGTTGTTCCATAATACTGTCCGAGGCTCTACTTATCTCCTGGTTGCCAGTGCTGCTCAAAGGAATCTTCTCCCACTGATGTCCTGTAGCAAAATCAATTGGTAGTTGATATGTGTAGAAGTTGCAAAATACCTAGCTGCCATTGTGATTCTCTAAATTGTTTTTCTGGACAATCATTCCCTAACTTTTGTTTTATGGTATATGATTCTGAGCTACTAAGGTATTCTACACAATTAAACATGCTTCACAGTCAAATTAGTTTGTAGCTTCTCCAAAATTTATCCAAGCCTTTAAATTACTTACAAATAGTGTAATCTCAGAGAAGTCAGCAACCTAAACTCATTTGACTACGGAACTCTACCGTTGTGGGCAACCTTATTTGGTGAGGTTATATTTCCCTAAGACATACTTAAAAATCTAGTCTAACTGACCACAAACTGGATGTGTGAATAAATAAAATTTTGACCTAGCTCATACCTACAGACATACCTCTCAAGGAAAATTAGGAGATGGTGACACCCCATATCTGGTCACACTTTGGAGCAAGCTAGGTGTTTGACACCATTTCTCAGAATCCTAAAGTAATGAGGCAGAAAAGAAAGAGCAGCGTCCAGAGATGTTCAGAACTCATGTGCTGCTAACTGAGGCCCAAGCCCTCTGAGGCACATGTAACATGCTTAAGATCTCCCAATTTCTAGAGAGCCCAGATTCAGAAATCACATGGAGTTCATGTCTTAATACTAGATGAGCCTACTGTTCTAGTCATGTTCTGGATGGCAACTAATTGACACAGTTATTTGGTGCCTTGTAATGACTTTTAGAAAGGCTTAATGCAATGCAATCGACACTTTTCATATGTCCAGGTCCTATCAGCACATCTTCACCAATATTTATCGAGCACATAAAGATGCAAAGGCAGTTCTCTGAGCTTCCCCCCACCCCTGCAAAAAAAAAAAAAAAAAA
>NW_022900938.1:36447105-36536326 GCF_012274545.1 Fukomys damarensis | reverse complement strand
AAAAAAAAAAAAAAAAAAAAAGGCTTAGCAATATTGTGGACAGCCCAGAAATGTCTCAGTTGTAACCCTTGCCAGACTTGGATTCTCCATTCCCTTTCAACAGCACAAGCCTTGGTCCTTCTGCTCCATATTTTTCTATTCTTCCCAAAAGATGTGCATACAATTCCATTTTTATCCAAGGTTTTTAGTTCTATTTTTTCTTTTCTTTTCATTTCTTTTCTTGGTCTATAAATTTTTTTTATTTTTTATTTTATTTTATTTTTTGTACCAGGAATCAAACTCAGGACTTTGTTCTTACAGGGCAAGCACTGTGAAACTGAGCTAAATCCCCAGCCCTTTTTTGACTTTTTGAGACAGAGTTTTGCTATTCAGTTTAGGCTGGCCTTGAACTCACTATTACAGCTCAGGCTGGCTTCAAACTTTCTGTAATCCTTCTGCCTCAGACTCCCAAGTGCTAGAATTACAAGTGTGTACCACCAGCTTGACTAGAAAGCGGATTCTAAATTTACAGAGAGATAGAAGTGAAGGTGTACTATTGCCCCACTACTTGTCTACAGCTGCTATAAGCTCTTTGGTATCTAGTCAATATTTTTTACATATAAATACACATTGGAATGTTAGCTATAATATTAAGCTTTGTTTGTTTTGTTTTTCCACAAGAACAAAAGAAACTGATCTTTTTGCTCATATTCATAACTCAGGCATGGGATTGTCATGAATGAAATTACTTCTTGAATTTAAATTATAGCTTTTCTTCATATTTTTAGCAGCTTTATATTTTTCAGTCCAGGAGCATTCTCCTCACAGATTTTATAGCTGTTTCACCACCGTGAAAATAAAAGACATCAAAATCTGTGCCTCTATCGTAGAGGAAAAGCACATGCTCCATCAAACATGAAAGGACTCATTCAGAGACAAATTTCCTGGTAAGACCATCTAGCTTTAAAATAGAGACTGCTTTCATTCACCATTTGATCAAAACGAGAGCACCCAGAAAGCTGTCCCTAGGTAAGAAATCTGAAAAGGTCTCTAAATAAAGATCCCTGCCTCAGAAGATTCATTAGGTTAGAAGCAAAAAGACTAGGGCGAAGAAGTTATTTAGTTCACTTCGTGGGGTCTTAGTTTATCAACTATCTCTGGGAATGTAGTAACTTGACAGTGGTTATTGCTTGCTCAATTTTCCCTGAAGTAACTCTGTCTGCATTGGTCAGAGAACAGAGTTAGCCAGGCAGAAAGAGCAAATCTAGGAAATTGCCAATCACCTTACTGTCCTCCTTGACATCTATTATTTTGTATGATGTTCTAATATTTCACCCAGTTAATCTTTAATGTCTTTGCCTTGAGGTCCTAAGTAAGCTAAATTGGTTAGATCTAACAAGCTGACTCTAATTTTGAGATACAACATTTACAGCTGCAGGAAAAGGAATTAATAATTAATTAATAGATTTTTATACTGCCCTTTATTTGGAAACTGCTGAATATAGTGCCTTCTTAGAAGAAATGTCTGCAGGTTTGTTTTTTTTTCTGTTTACTGAGTTTCTCTGAAATTTAATATGGCCATCTCAATGTCTTTTTTTTTTCCTCACATTTTCTTAAAGAATACAATTAAAATTTAATTCATTATTCTGGGAACTTTCTTTGACAAGAAATAGTTAACCATTTTGTATTTGTATCAGGAGCCTAGAAGTTTCCTATAGAGTAAATCAGTTTATAGAATTATTCTAAAGTGTGTGCCAATAGTAGATTTTCAGGATAAACCTGGTTTTGAACCATTTACATTTAACAAGGTGACTGACACAGATTTGGAGACACCAAGTCAAAAAAAGAAAGGTTGACTTGGTGAGCTAACTTAATAAAAGACAGATATTGCATTGGTGTGCCAATCAGCTATACCACCTCATTCCATTTTAGTTGTGAGCCATCTGGAATGTTTGCTGAGGTGGGAACTAACAGATAAGTCAAGATTCTCTTATCTGCCTATAGCAGCTTTGAGATTTTGAAGCTATTGCCTGGATTGCTTTCCCAACACAACACACTCACACATTTCATGCACAAACTGTCATACACAGTGAAACAATTTCTGTGTAGAAAGCTGTAATTCCTGTTACCTTCTCTGAATATCATTTCATCAGCTCTTGTTTCTTGAAGAGAAAGATCTGTGATAGCCTTATGAACAATAAAGAGGTGCTCTTCTGGGTTTTCTGGGAAAATATAAGTATTGCAACATTTAAAATATACATAGTTCAAAGATTAAAAATTTGTCAATTTAGACTCTAGGTAGATATCTTTAATTTCAATTATGATTAAAATTACTGTTTGAATTCTGATTCCTTTATTCAGTTTATTTAATGAGTAAAGTCTTTATTGATTCTTTCCCTTAATATTTATATAGTGTGTAGAACTGTGGATTCAGTCATTTTCAGGTATATTCAAGACATTCTGAATTCTTTTTTTTCAAATAATGATGGGGTAACAATAACAAACTGTACTTAATATTTAATCAACATTTAATAATTCTTCCCATCATCCCACAAATGTAGTTTTTGTTATTCTGCTTTTTGCTAATGAAAAAAACACAAAACCTCAGGCTTACAGAAAATTTTCTAGGATCACACAGCTATCAAACAGACAAGGCTGGATTTATCAGAAACAAAAGTTTAATCCTTGTGAGATGCAGCCCTAGCAAAATAAGGAGCTATATGTTTTTGGGCGTCCTGTTTATTCTTGTCATAGCAGTTTATCCAAAAAGAAGAAAGGATAAAAAATAAAGTTTCAAGTGAGTTCATAAATCAAAACAAGCAAAGTACAGAGAAAGGGAAACACATTACCTTTCGGGGTCTTCTCATCCATGGACAAGTTGAGGAGCATATTTCCTTGTGATTTTCCACTTTCTTCCTGGTTTCCTTTGGTGAGTGAACCTTCACTACTGAGCTCAACCCTGTGGAATGGTGAGGTCCCATCCACATCAGTCGTGTCATCATCGTTGCGCTTAGTGGTAGGTTGTTGATCATTTTCTGGTGGGCCATCCCCGTTACACTCAGCCCCACTCAATGTTGCGGAAACATCTGTCATGATGTACACTGGGGTCTGATCTGGAGAAAACTTTGGGGAAACTGAGTGAACAGATTCTTGATAGGATGCCTCCTCTTGTCTTTGAGTCCTGTAGTTCCAACTATTACTCTAAAAATACAGACTATTCACTCCGGTACATAATAACCAGATTTTATTTCCTAACCATGTCCAGACAGAGTTTAGGCTAAAAGCAACAGGATTTGTCAGATTTACCTCAAGTTCATGAGCAAGAATTCAGCCAATCATCACCTCCTTTGGTGCTGGGCAGTCCCACTTACAGAATTAAAGTTACCCTTTTGATTTACATAAACAAACAATCTGAGGCAATCAGGCTTTTGTGTTGTCTTGTAGAGGGGGACTTTCAGCTTGTCAGTTCCCTCTGGGAACAGAGATTTTTGTTCCTTTTCATAATGGTCCATTGTAATTTTCCTTGTAACAGGAGCCACAATTGTTCGACGGCTTTAATCCAGAGAGAATGACCACCTTGATTCATATTAGTTCTGTGTAACCAGCTTAACATTTCCAAACAGATTTTTGTTCAAGTAAAACCTCAGCTATTTTGTAGGGGACAATTGCATAATATTCTATTTATTAAAGAAAAAAACATCTTATAAAAGACCTGTAAACAGGACAACTTTATTTTTAAATAATTCTGGCAGCAGATTTCATGGTGTGTTTTCTGAGATCAAAGAAGGAACTTTAAAAAATAAAACAAATTCTACTGATTTGCTAGCACCAAAAATTTATAGTTTTTTTCAGAATTGCCCCACTACTTTGCAAAAGATGTTTATAAACAAATAACATAAGAAGATACAGCTATTTTAAAATAAACATATAAAATCATCAACTTCAACAAGTTGCAGTTGGAAACATCAAAAAAAAGTATATTTTTCCATCTACTGTTGTGGGGGGTGGTAAAGCAGCATTATCACCAATTAGCTAAGAGCACTGTAGCATTAGAAAGGATGACTCCCAGTTTAACTGAGTACTACCACTTAGCTGCCATGTGACCTTGGGCATGGCTCTCAGACTTTCTGAATCTTAAGTACTTCATCTGAAAAAGAGGGAAAGTGATGATAGCCACTTTAGAGATGTGAAGATAATGAAATAACACATATAAAGTGTTGAGATCAGTGCTTGACATATGGTAAATGCTCAATAAATGTAAGCTATTAGTATTAATACTGATTGTAGGGAAGGACATTATCACGCTTATGACATTTAGCCAGGCTTATCTCATTAGTATTTTCCTCTAGTTTATTTATGTCTCCTAAAGCCAAAACTGGCCTCTGAAAGTGTAACTTAATTTTCTCCATGAAGTTTTGCCTCTCCTCCATCAGAAATGCTCCCCCTCTTCTATGCTGGTATTACGGGGTGTGAGGATAATGCCCTCACACCAATGCAGTCTGCCCTCAGCAAAGCAGCTGATCAGTTAAAGTGTTTGCTAATGATAACCCTTTAGTTTTAAAAGAGGATATTAATTCTTGTCCTTTTGGGGATCCAACATGGAACACAAAATGACCCCAAAGCCCTGGTGCATGCTACTGTGTCAGTCTCGAGGCCAAGCCCTTGGCAGAACCAAATCCTCCAAGTCCTCATTTTCTGGTTGCATGTCGTTTCTTTCACAACAGTTTCCCTGATCCATGGGATTAGGACGGAAGTCCTGGTACACATTGTTTTTTTCCCTCAGAGTATGCTTCACTGTTGTAATTAAACAAGTTCACAATTATCTCTGTGATGTCTCTTTCGTGGATCAGAATCTAAACTTTATCTTGGCAGCGGTCATCTTAGCTTCTTTATGTTTCCCAGCATGTATCACCTGAACAAACTAGGTCCTCAGTTTAAGATTTTTATATATGTATATTTTTAAAAATTTTACCACCAAAAGAATATATTTTGAAATGTTTTCTATAGGAAGGGAAGAATAGTGGTTCAAGGATGACAAGCATGTGGCACAAGTGTTATCCCGACCCCATAACATCTCTAATAGATCCTAGAGCTCACTTGTTAGTCACCAGCTCTTCTCACTCTAGCACGTGAATTCTTCATTTGATTGACTTTTTAATTTCTTAACTCATTTAACACCAGTGAGCCACTGTTCTGCTTCATGTGTATAAGCCCCAAAATGAAAAATCTTCAAAACAGCCCAATGAGGTAGGTGCTGTTTTTATCCCTATTTCACACACAGAGAAATGAAGTTTGAAGGGTTAAGGAACTGATTTGAGGTCACATGGCTAGTGAGACTATTTCTTTTTCTCTCTTTGAATTTATTGGTACATTTTAGGTATACAGTACAGTTACATTCATCACTGGAATCTTGTACCTTTACCTGACAGGTCTTGGTTCTCATTTTTTCGCTTTATCCCTGCCCTCCCTTCACCCCCTCCTCCCTTCCCTATTTACAAATACTTTATTTCTATTTTCTTATATTTTTCCCCTTATTACCTTTCCCCTACCCTACCCACTTCCCCTACACCTTAAGCCCTTTTCTTCCTATTTCACATTGTCAATTACATCATTAGGATCTTATGTACCACTATAGTTTTTCACACCAGGGAAACTATTTGGTATTTATACATGTGTGACTTATTTATTTCACTTAGGAGTATATCCTCAATATGTATCCATTTCCTATGAATGACTCTTATTTCTCATCCTTTGTGGCTGAGTAGTATTCCATTTTATAGAAAGAAAAACACATCTTCTTTATCCAGTCTCCAAATGATGGACAATTGGGCTGTTTTCAAGTTTTGGCTATTACAAACTGTGCAGCTCTAAACATAGGTGCACATATATCACTGTGATATGATTCTTTTAATTCTTTTGGAAAGATACCCAGCAGAGGGATGGCTGGGTCAAATGGAACCTCTAATCCCAGCTCTTTGAGGTATCTCCATATTGATTTCCATAGTGGTTGCACCAGTCTGCACTCCACCAACAGTAGAGAAGGGTTGCTTTCTCCCCACAATCCCGCCAACATTTGCTATTGGTTGAGACTATTGATAAAGAGTTAGCAGTATACGTGATGCCAAATGCCATCTCTCCCCTGGCCATCCAAGTCTCCTTGAGCCAGATCACAGAGGGACCCAGAGTTAACCGTGTTGGCTGCTGAGACAGCTGTAGCCATAAGAAATCAATGGAGGGCCTGAGGTACATCAAGGCCTTCCCAAGAGCCAGGCACTTGAGGGTGTCCTTCCAAGGTGTTCAACTAGCAAGTCTATAGATGAGAAGTATTGAGTGAGAGCTGATAGGGAAATGAAGGAACTAGGACCACAGCTTAGGAGAAACAGAGACTTATGAGATTGCTAGATTCTTAAAGGCAAGCAATGGAACTAATTCCACCAAATATTCAGCAATAAAAACAGAAATACAGAAAAGCCCACGGCAGCTTTAAAGGGCCTATGGCCAATCACTCTCAGTTGTGACTAACAAGACATACAGCAAGGGTTATGGAATTCAGACCCATTGTCTCTCCTACTTCTAGACTTCTCTTCCCCTATAGCAATTACAACATATAACCTACTTTTTATGAGAATGTATTTATTTATAGATTATTTCCTTTCTAATGTTCTATACAGAATTAGAAATATTTTAAATTTGGAAAGATGGAAAAAAGACCCAGATTCTCTTAGCATAGATAAACCAGAGTATTCACCTCTATAAAAAGTGTTTTTATGCTGCCCTACAAAATAATGGATGTCAGAAAATTTATCATTTGTTATTTTTCCTACAAGTAGGTGGCAACATGAGATCCATTTAGCACAAAGATTAGTCTGACCACCACAAAAAACACAAGTTATTTTGTCTGCAAAGAAGTAAGTAATCATCCATTGTTTGTAACCACCTGTGGCTTAGAAAGTATGTTGAAATATGCATTAATGATCTTTAATGTATAAATAATGTCCACTCTATGAAACTTGATTTTTATTTTATTTTATTTATTTATTTATTTGGTACCCAGGATTGAACTCTGGTCCTTGCACTTGTGAGGCAGGCAGTGGAACCACTGAGCTAAATCCCTGGCCTGAAACTTGATTTTTAAAAATATTATTTGGGTTTGGTTTTTAGATCAAATCATTAGGCATGGAGAAATATCTTTTATAAGTGTTAAAATAAATGTCCATATGATATATTTTAAATAAAAATAATATAATTTTCTGGACTATTTGACTTCTAGTTATTATTCTTAAAGACAAGTAGTTCCATATAAATGGAATCATTATCAAAGCAATAGCAAAATATAGTAAAAGGACCATTCACACATGATTATAAAGTTTCATATAAGTTTATGTAAAAATTCAAACTCTATTTGTTAGTACAAAATGCTTAATATTAAGGCTAAAATCCAGAAACCGGATTGGATTTGGAAGAAAGTCATAAAATCCTAATCTTTGATGACATGTGGAAAGCAAAGCAAGAAATTAATGTTATAGCTAAGAGATTGCAAATGAGCACTGAATAAAAACAAATAAATTTAGAAGATAAACTTTTCGTGTTGGCAGCTTGGAGCCAAATCTTACATGAATATGTTTACATAGATGAAATAGAGGTACCATCAGGGTTGAAGCTGAAAGGTGGAACCACTAAGATATCAATCTATCCATCTATCTGCTCACCTACCTCCCTACCTAGTCTGAAGAGGTTTGGCTTTGTACAACTGTGGGTACTGGTGAAGTTGTTTGTATTAATCTGTTGTCACATCTGGTGCCAGAGCTTGAAGTCTATAGGAAGTAGAAAAGGGAAGATGGACATAAAGAGGGAGAGCACAAGTTGGATACACAATACAAGCTGGAATACTCAAGGACGAGCTGGAACCTGTGTCAGCTCTCACTGCTACTGACCTTTCCAGTATGAATGTCTTCCAGGAGAAGTTGGACCCTTTGGTCGTGGCGCAGTACACAGATGCTGAAAGACCCAGAGGAAGTAGTTGCAGGAGTACTTACAGCACAGGTGCTGCCCATCTGCTGTTGTGAGCCAATGGATCAGCAGCAGTGTGTGTGAGCTATAAAATGCTGCAATGTCACTTGCATTCAAAGCTCACATGAGAATCTCTGTTTTGTCCTTTTTTTCTAGAAGCAAAGAAAAGTGAATTCAGAAAATGCAGTTTAGCATAGTCAAGTTGACACCTAACAGTCACCAATGCTACTAATGACCCACCAAATTTTCTATGAAGAATAGAGTAAGGCCTCAAGGTAATGTACAACTCTTAATAACCTAAAACAGCTAGGATAATTCAAATTAGTTCACTGAAGGAACTATTACTCCAAATTGGAGTAACAGTCAACTAAAGTGAACTGGTAATTGTAACAATAAAATTAACCATTATCCTGGTCTCTGATGCTACCTAGTGTAAATTATATTTATCCTGTGCCCTATAAGGATCTTTCATTAAATTTTATTCCTGTAGTAAAATAACAGCTGCCATTCTGAGAATAAAAGATCCTTGAAGTAAAGAATTATTTAATGTAGAAATCGATGCCAGTGAGTAGCCCACGACTCTTAAAAATTAAACAAAAACAATATGAAAATTCAACTGAGGGGTGTGTGTGTGTGTGTGTGTGTGTGTGTGTGTGTGTGTTCATTATCTCTCTAAAGGTGAAGCTTTCTTATACTCCTGGAAAGGTGTATGTCTTATGGTCCTAGAATCTGCATCCTGACCTTATGACGAGCCACTGAACAAAATATATTTTTTAAATTACTGGAATAAATAGACTTGGTGAGGATCATAGGAATTTTTGCCCCTAAAAAAAGGAACTACATGTAGGTTTCTGTGGCAAATATGGATAGAAGTAGGAAATGTGGAGGGAGAGCACTAATCAAGAATTAAGTGTCCCTTTCACACAGGGGACAAATGAACATTTCATCAGTGACCCCCAAAGCAGTCAAGAGGAGGGACTCAGCTGGCTCCTTTGGAACCTATACAAGATACAAATCAGGTCTCCTGGGTTGCAGATTATAGAAACTAAATTCAAAGAATCCATCCTTTTCTGATTGGGAGAGAGGCAATGCCTGGGATCCAGCCCAGGGCCTAGAGCATGCTAGCCAACACTCTACAGTTGAGTTATATCAAAACACTCCCGCCTCATCTTAAAATTCTGTGAAATTAGCAGTTCATGACATGGGTAAATCTGGAGTTGAATTCATATTTGTTTGAATCCAAGGATTGTTAAAAGTTTACAGGTAACTAATTCCTCTCAATTACAAGGAAAATTCATATTAGGAGGGTACATTCTTTTTCCGGGTCCTATAATTCCTCCATCTAAATGTGGTAGGCTAAATAACGACCATTCCCAGTGACACCCACATCCTAATCCCCAGAACCTGTGAACTACACCCTTACATCATAAAGGGGGCTTTGCAAATGTGATTCAGCTGAGAATCTTAAAATGGGGAGATTATCCTGCATTGTTGGATTTAGTACAGTCATAAGGGTTCTGAAATGAGGGAGGTAAGAAAATCAAAGTAAGCAATCTCACCCAGAAGCAAGTCTCAGAGGCACAAGAGGAAGGGATCACCATCTGATGACTGTAGAAGAAGCTGGAAGAGCAGGACATGGATCCTCCCATAAAGCTTCTAAGTCAGGTGTATCCAATCCATCCCCACAGGCTACGTACTGCGTACTGCACACTGCCACAGACAGCTGCTAATGCAATCTCACATGATCATCAGCATGTAACATTATTATATCACTTTTTGCATTAATTTTCAAAACTCACTTGGTTGATACTGGAGCAGAAGCTACCAAGCAACAACAGAACACTGCGCACCCCCCAAAACCTGTGTGTGTGAGACATTACATGCAATGATGAGACTGTGAATAAAACACAAAGACTATCAATCACAGTATTTCAACTTACGTACATGTGTGTGCATACCTTGCAGACAGGTGTTTATTGTTATTAAGTAGACGTGCATGTTTTCTCATTTAATGACTAAACTTGGACTTGTGCTGTTTTATGACATAATTTAATAGGTTAAATACTTAAGGAAATCTTTGCTGCCTTATACATTAACTGTACTGTATATTATTTATGCAGCACAAAACAATGCCTCCTCACTGACTGCAGCCAAGGTAAGCAGAAAGATAGCTCCGCCAACACATTGACTGTAGACTTCTAAGCTGCAGAACTCAATGAGAATAAATTTGTCCTGTTTTAAAGCTGTTAGATGTGTGGTAATTTGTTACAGCAGCAATACGACACTGGGCTGAGTCTTCTGCTTCTTTGTCTTCCTTTTACTGACTACAGAAAACTCAGCTTTTCCAATCATCTTCAGGATATATATCTTTGAACCACAACTATCTTGGATTGCTTCTTGTTATCCAAAAAGTTCTTCTGAATAAGACTATTTTCTTCTCTCTCAGCTCTCCAGCAATCCAGGTTTGTCTGAAATTTAGAGCAGTTTACTAAAAAGCTATTAAAAGGTCACAAGCTCTCTATCATCCTGATATTTTTGTGACACGTCTTCTAAGATCTCCTTCAGTAGAGAATGGTGTGAATCAAGATTTGGGTAGAGCATTTATAACAAAGACAGTCAGTTAGGGGTAGGCAAGTTCTCTCAATGCTCCTCTACTGATCAGCCCCACAATTTGAGGCCTGTAGTCTGTACACCACTCTCCCTCCTCTGCCTCCTTCAATGTTTGTGTGCACTGTATCAATGGTTGAAAATGAAATAGATTTAATCCAAAATAGGGTCAGAAGAAACAGGGCTTAATCTGTCCTCTGCAGATATTCTCTCTCTCTCTCCCTCCCTCCCTCCCCTACTTCTTCCCTCCCTCTCCTTCTTCCTCTCTCTCCCTTTTCGCTCTCTCTTCACTCCTTCCCATAACTTGCTTCCTTCCACTTCTCTCTACATTAGATTTTTCTCCAGCAGATTTTCTCTAGGTTGTGGGCAACATCACTCTGTTAACTCTTTGTTCACATTATAAGGATAATTAGTGATGTGAAAGAAGAGAGCATTTATTTGCCCTTGCAGCCAAAGCCCCTGGGATGGCCCTCATTGTATTAGTTTGGAATACTGGTTAATCCCTAAACAAACTGCTGTGAACAAAGGGGACAGAAACTCCAGTTGTCCAGGTCTGGGACAAGCATCCACCTCTGAGCAAGATTACGAGCAGAGAAAATGAGAAAGACTGAAGGACAAACAGACAAGTAGCAGACACCTGCCACACTAAGACACTTAGACTGATCATTTATTAAAGGTAGATACTAATGGATATACCTTCTAAAACTGTTGTAAAAATTAAATGATATAATCCAGGGAAAGTGTTTAGCACAGTATTCATTCAATATTTGATTTTTTTTTACTCTTATTTTCACCACTTAACCTACGTAAGCCTCATAATTCATCTGCTAATAGGGTTGGTGACACATACCTTGCAGCATGACACTTGCTATTTAACGTGGGTACGGTACCAACACAGAGCTGGCACATGGTAGAGGCCCATAAATACTAGATATTATTTTATGGTTATTTCAGAAGGAAAGCCTACTGAAGAAATAAATATCATACATGTATTTGCTTCAATATTTTTACAAGCTCTAAAATTTAGAAACTCTAAAATTTGACTTCTGAAATGGGCTGGAGTAAGATTCCTGAGGACCTTTTTTTATTCGGTACAAGGCAAGGTGGTTGCTGAGATGCAACTGCTCCCGAAGATCGTTCAGCAATAGAGTCCAGATCTAGTGTGGCTTCAGTCCCGTTCCTTGGAAACGTTGGCCATTGGCACTATGTTGAATGGCTTATTTCAGCATCATGGCCAACAATGGTGACACCTGTTCAATAATGGACACCCAGGTTGGTGACATGACTTCACATTCCTGTCCTTGACTGATAAAACAGCACAGTGCATTGACATGGGGGAAACTCATCCTGTGACCCTAACAGGGTGCGGTATAGATCCTGGCCCACAGAGACCCCTCACAAAAACCGATGCTAGTAGAGTGTGAATTATGTTTTAAACCTGTTGTGGAGCAATGGTGTGCATCAGAGGAGGGGAAATCTCCATAAAATAAAGTTGTCTACTGCACTCTCTTTACCATAGTTTAAATATGCCATCTTAAATGTGTGAGGAGTGTTCCCAGTGAGCTCTCTGCATTCTCAGCTAAGCAATTATCATACTGTTTTACTTACAATGGGATCTTTCTTGGTACATTTTAATGGAAAGAATGACTTCCCTATTCACAGACTCTGTAAGTGTTAGATAGATAGAAATGGAATTTGTTTGGGCATTTATAAAACCACTGAAATAATTCTGAGTTACATATGCATACACACTCTTTGGTAGTTTGAAAGCACTTTGTATTCCTCCTGGAGAAGCCGAGCTCTTTGAAGGTAATATCTCTGTCTACATCAGTCTTCCTGAGCTATTTTGAATGTCACTAGGAGTTAAGGCAACATGATGGTTTATAGAAGAGGAAGGCAAGAAAATAATTAAACACATTTTTGCTTCAGGAGGAAACAAAGAAAGTATCTGCTGTGAGTCTGCTTTTGTAAGAAAGCAGTGGTGATGTGACTATGAACAAACACAAGTTCTCCGCCAACATGCCTCTGATAATTGAGCAAACTCTTGTCTCCAGGTAAGCAGGAATAATTTCCATGCCTTCGGTGAGTAAAATAAATGTGGAGATGTAGGGTTCCCTTGTAAAGCCTTTGTGTGGAATCCAAGAAAGGAACGCTAGACAGCTGTTCAGGTTCCACTCACTTTTGGAAGAGGAGAGCAGTAAAGTTTAACCCCTATTCAACAATGAGCTTTATCACCACCAGGAAGTTAAACCTGGCCAGGAAATACATTTAATGCACTTCGTGAGCTGGGCTACTGGAGAAGATAAACGTGTAGAGATGAGCCCTGTGTGCAGTAGAGTCTGCACAGTAATTTAAATTTAGATTGTCAGAATTGTTTCTCTGGACCGATGTAATAGTCATCTAGCTGGTCTCCCACCTGCCAACCCTTTTCTTTTGTCTCCCACCTCCATTCTTCTAAACTAAGTCACAAACACTTGAGACAATACTACAAGTCTCATAAATTTTCAGAGCCTCTAGTCATTTAAATAATGCCTACTCCATAGACTGAAAATATTAAATTACATGATAAAAAGGGAATCACCTGGTACAGTGACTGATACATAACTGGAGCTAAATAATAATAACAATGCTATTTGTTACCATATTGCAAACTTTATGCAATTGATTTTTGTATTTCTACATAGATAAGCATAACACTGGTTCATTATTTATGCCATATAACTGTGCTTTGAATTGCCAATATCTAGAGGATTCCCTTAGTAGAAGGTGATATTAAATTAATTTCACATATCCCTCACCCTTCTCTTTTCTACTTTTATAAATCTATTTCTACCTGTTCAAATTAAATAGTAAAATTCAGACTCAAAATATTGGATTTTCTGCTGTTTTTAGATTGTGGTGTGACTTTAGAAGATGCCACTTACTGGCAGACAGGCAGAGTTTAAATTAGGAGCTCTGGCTCTTTGAAGACAGTTCACAAAGCCTGCTGAACTTTACCCATCCTCCTGGCTGGTTAGTGGACAGATCTGCTCCGTGGAGTACACAATTGCATATATAAATTATAATAAGCAAATGCAGGTTTCGTGTGGAGGGGGTTCTGTGTCACCATTGACTGAGTCATAGGTGAATATTCTCAAACAGATTTCCCAAGGAAGAAAACGTCTCAACAGAGAAGGAGCTTGTTTTCAGGTAGGATACAAAAATGTTAGACATGTCTGGGCACACAAGGTGATTCCATGCTGTAAGTCCATCCCTAACATGCCCCTCACCAACAGACCATGGAGAAATCATTTAGCCTAGAAAATGATAACACCACAGTCCCTGATCTGAAAAATTGAGTTCATAATAGAAGCTGCCCTCTGAGGCCTCTTGTGAACAAGGATTTAAAACACTGAATCCAGCGAACTCAGTGGCTGGTGTATAATATATGATCCAGAAATGGACCTTCTGCTCTGTGTGATAAAGTAGAAGCAGGTCATGCTTGTTTTACTCAGTTGTCTTCAACTTCTAGTTTGCCTCAGAAATCTCTGGGTATCTCATTTATAATATTTTTCTAGACTACATTCTCAGATACTCTGATTTTGTTGAATCTCAATATGAGCAAGAGCTTCAATTCTGGTTTCTACTGTATTAATACTATACTTCAAAATCTCCAACCCATGCCTAAACAAAGAAAAGTAAGAGGTAGCAACTCTCTTGAAAGAAGGAACTTAAGCAATAATTCATATTAATTAAAATGGGAAGGGGATTGGGGATGTAGAGGAGACAGGAAGGAGGGAAGGGAAGTAAAAGGATTATGATATAGGGTGTATATTTATCAATTCTCCAAAATGAATAAATAATAATAACACAGATCATAGCAATATCAGTAAAAACAGAACTTAAGGCTTTGGGAAAATTAAATGTCTATAAATAGTGGTAGTAATAACAATAATCACATAGACAGGATTGACTATGTGCCAGTCATTGGTCCAAAAGTTTTCATACAACAGCCCTTTAATCTTTAGCACAAATGTTTGAGGCAGGTACACTGCTTCTCATTATGTCATAGATGAGAAGATTAAGGCACAGGTAACAAGTTGCTGAGGTTAACCAGGTGGCAAGGGATGGAGCCAGAATTTGAACCAGAGCCTGTTGTCCTAAACATAAACCTGTACTTTATAAAACATCACAGCAAGCATCACTGTATAACCAAATCATATGGAATGCTTCAAAATTAGGGACCAAGTTTCCTGTGGTGCTTGTCTATTTGATAGTGGCTCTGGAGGGAAGAAAGGTAACTTCTATGACAGTCACTGACCATCTCTCCAATGCATTCTGTCATCATGAATGCACATGCAAGTGTGTATGCACGGGTGTGTGTGTGTTATTCTCTCTTACGTAGGATCATCTCTGCTTCTTCTTTTACAATAATCGAACTCTGATTTCCATCATTAACAATTCTTTAGTCTGGTCTTCATGAATACATGCATGTCAAGATATTTCTTCTATTTGTTTAGAAAAAATGAGCTACCTGATGAAACCACCCGTTTTTTCAAGTGCCAGGTTTAGAAAGACCCACGGGGTGGAGATATGCTAGGCAGCCTCTATAAAATTTTAGCTCAGAGGGAAATTTCTTAATGTGTACCAGAAAGACTAAAGATTGCACCTGTTTTTTTTCCACCCACAGTAAGAGACATAGTTTAATGGCTAGAATCTCCCAGGCTATGTTCTCATGAGGTTTTATAGCTGAGAATAAAATTCATGCCTAGGGCAGGCTTCTGTAACCAGTTTTAAGAAGTTATTTGGCTCTTCTTCCATCCAAAATCCCAAGAGAAAAAAAAAATGAGTGAGAGAATGATAAAAATCAGAGCCTCCGGCTACCCCTAAGGGGAAACTGTGAGCAATTCAGCACCGATTTGCTTCCTGTCTTATCCCTAACCCTTCATGTTCCTCAGGCACACACTTTTGGACGATGGTACTATGCACGGACAGTGTGTTCCACTGTTCCCTTCCCTTTCCACACCTCTCATTCACCCGATATGTCTGAAGCAAAACACTTCAGGCCAAGTGCAACACTTAGAAGCCCAGGGTCACAAACGTTTGCTCCCTGACCTGATGTGGGCTTTGAAAAGTTGAGTGTAAGAACCTGAGACTTTTCATGGCACACAGAGATCTAGCACAGTGTCTGAGGCTAAGTGTGCACTTCATAAATGTTTGTTGAATGAATAAACAAAATGTTTGTTGAATGAATGAATATCTCACCCTCCTTTTGTAGATAAAAGACCCAAACCTCATAGAGGTGAAACTCTATGAGGCAAATGAAGGCATGAGATAGTTCAGGGGGCCAGGTAAAAAAAAAACTACACCCTTTGTGTGTCCTACTGGTCTTTTCTTATCCTCCTTTGGGTCATTCTTCACTAAATTATCTGGCATTAAAACTTACCTGAAATGTGTTTGTATGTTGAATAGAAAAGAAAATTAAATTTGTCACAAGATTAAGCTGACTTTGCTTTTGAGTTGCTTCATACGTCTCTGTGATGGTGAACTGCTTTTATCTCTTTTGGGTTTAGTAGTCCTTCAGAGCAAGAGGATCTCAAGTGATGACCTACCAGCAGTTGAGCTAATCTTGGTAGTAAAATTATTTGCTTCTCTCTTCACTTCTCCTCTCCTCTCCCCTCCCCTCCCCTCCCGTCACCCCCTCCGACTTTGCTTTTGAGTTGCTTCATACGTCTCTGTGATGGTGAACTGCTTTTATCTCTTTTGGGTTTAGTAGTCCTTCAGAGCAAGAGGATCTCAAGTGATGACCTACCAGCAGTTGAGCTAATCTTGGTAGTAAAATTATTTGCTTCTCTCTTCACTTCTCCTCTCCTCTCCCCTCCCCTCCCCTCCCGTCACCCCCTCCCCTATAAAGCATATAGTTATTTCATGGGAATTCCAGAAATACCCCTGAAAACTCCTGACTCTTGGTCATTCAGTCAAAGATGCTCAGGGTTGAGGGATTCTTTGAGTTAAATTTATGGAACTGACTCCAATAATTTTTAGATCCTCTATAATACCTACTCCAGAAATTTATTTTCTTTTTGAACAACTTAAATAATGGTGAATTTGGTGCTTCAAGGGGGCAGTCAGTGAACTGCTGAGTTCTGCTCTGTGTACAGCTCAACTTTGGTGCCCTAAAGCTGTTTTCATACACTCATTGCTTTTGACAGAGACGCACAACATCAATCTAGTCTGTCTTCCACCTGATGGACTTTGAAGGCAGCTTTCATCTCCATGCCCTTCCCCCAAGACTTCTCCTTTTTAGAATAAACACCTCTCATTCTTTTAGCTGTTTCTCATACACTATTGTATTGAATATCTTTTCCTGTGAAACATTCTCTAAACATACTTCCTTTGAACAAGGCTAATAGTGGGCAAGAATGTGCTAGTTCAGATATACTAAAATATTAACTAGTGCACTAGTACATACTAGTGTGCTAAATCTTAACTAGTATGACCTAGCTGTATCATAGTCAAACTGTAAAAAAACAACCATAAAAACAAAATTGGGGTGCAGGGGGTTCCTTACCTGTAAAGAAATGAGAATAAGTATCAGAAACCATGCAACTAAAAAGAAAGTAGAGTAAAATGTTTAAAATGTTCAGAGAAAAAAACTACCAACCAGAGATGCTATATCCAGTGAGATTATCCTTCAAAGGTGAAAGAGAAATAGAGTTTCTCAGATAATCAAAAACTAAGAGAATCCTCTACCTGTAGACCTGGCCTGAAACAAATGATAAACATAGACGACTTCTAGGAAACAGAATTAAGAACTTCCTCTGTTATAGCCTTCTAAGTGAGCATGTTTTATTACATTAAACCCATTCTTCTCCATCATTTCCTCAGAATTTTCCTCAAAAATACTGAGTCTGACCAGGGATTTATCTCAGTGGTTTGGTGGCCTGCCTTGCAAGCGCAAGGGTTCAATCCCCACTTCCAAAAAACAAAAAAAACTTTAGTCTGGGGCTGGGGATTTAGCTCAGTGGTTTTGCCACCTGCCTCGCAAGGGCAAGGTCCCAAGTTTTATCCCCAGTACAAAAAATAAAATAAAAATATGTGTGTGTGTGAGTGTGTGTGTGTGTGTGTGTGTGTGTGCATTATATATATTGAGTCGGCTCGTGGAATATCAAATACACTCATACACTCATTCAGCAGGGAGTATGTTCCACCTAAGCACAAAGAGATGTTCCTCTACCACGAATTAATCTTAGTGATCTCACTGGATCTTATTCTAAGATTTTATTAATTAGCTCTATGAAAATAATTCTGGAAACTTCCACAAAACTAATTTAAAGCTCACCAGTCTGAAAAGGAAAAATAGAACTCCTTACTTCCTTTTAAAATGTGAATCTGAATTCACTTTTTAAATTTTATGTTTTCCCTCTGTCCTTTGAATTTCTTCGCATATCACTGTCGTCATTTGCACCCTAGGATACTTGTACATGGTAGTTTGAGTTGTCCACAATAGAAAAATTAACTTCATTTTTAGTTTCGCAATTATCTTTCTCAATATTTTGTCCCACCTTCAAATTCTGTTTCTCTTTACAATACTATTCCCACAGTTTAGAATAAAAGTGAACCGCTTTTGTGGAAAAGTCAACATAAAATAGGTATTAACCATAAACATCACAATGTAAGCCACAAACACTGAGCATATTGCTTTCATGACCTTATTCTTGTCCTCAATATCACCAAGATCTTTTTTTTTTTTTTTTTTTTTTTTTTTGGTGCGGGGGATTGAACTCATGTCCTTGCGCTTACAAGGCAGGCCACCGAACCACTGAGCTAAATCCCCAGCCTAAGATCTTTTGATTTTCCTTGACTTCATCCAAAGTTACAATCCACGTTAGACATTAGTATTTCAAAACTTGGTCTTCAGATTTTTACTTCCTCTTCTACTGTCACCTTATACGTTAATTAAGAGCCCTCCTTTTTATTTCCCAAAATCTGAGATGCTTGGAGAGTCCAGCGCGTGTTCTATATTGCCACCTATGACCAAATCTCTTACTTCTTCAAACATCTATTATATTATACATGAACACAGAGGAGTAAAATTTGTTTACCAAGCTAGATCCTTCTTGAAACAAATCATAGCAGAAGCTAAATATTTCTTGGTTAATAAAATGCCTTCAATCAAGATATTGATATAAGAAACTATCAATAGTTATATAACACATATTATATAGTAATACATAGTATGAGTGTATAGTGAAAAAACAGTTTTTGTTTCTTAGAAATATGTTGTCCACTGACTGATCTCAGGAGGTTCTTTTAAAATCTTTGTACCTTCATTTCCTCATCTGTACAATGATGTTAATGAATACATATGCTGTTAGACTTGTAAAGCATGAACTTTACCTGAAAACCTTAAAACTCTGAATTTATAAGTGAGAAACATGATTTTAAATGATTACTGGGCATACATTAGATAACGTATTACAACACATAGTATTAAAATTACTTCGCCTCTTTCTAGCCCTTCTAAATAAAAAGAGAGTGAGTTGCAGGCCTCTGGCATGAAATTAGTATATAACAGATAAGAAAACATTCTATAATACAATGTAAACATTGTTAAATGTGTTATACTGGTATTATTGATGAAGTTATCGTTTCATTAGTTATTATTAAGAAAAAATTGAAAAAAAAATCAGTGTTTGGTACAGATTCATATACCTGACTCCAAAAGCTTCATCAAGTAAAGGTACTTTTCTTATAGTTTTTGTTTTGTTTTGTTTTGTTTTTTTTAACTGGGGCTAGAACTTGGTTCCTTATGCTTAACAGGCAGCAGCAGAACCACTGAGCCAAACCCGGGCCCTTCTTGTAGATTTTATTCTTTTCTTATAGACCTTTTACAAAACTGTAGTACCCCATCATCATGACAATAAACATCTTACAATGAGAGACTTTAGGACAGAATCATAAAGTAAAACCTTTTGAGGTTTCTCTTCAGGGATCTCACTCTTATGCATATTCTTGGCTTGTGGGTTTCTGACATATTTAATATCTGAAAATTTTAAATCCTATTTGACCAATAGGAAAATAATGTCTATACATTCCAATCACAAAGTAAAAAGTTGCTGAAAGTCTTAAACCAAAAGGGAAAGAGGGAAGGAGGATCGGAGGGAAGTAGGGAGGGAGAGAGAGATCGTAGCAATGTCATTTATGGTAATGAAATTATTACTCCAATGCAGATTCCTTCTTTAAGACTGATGATATAAAGGATAGTTAGAGGCAAGAAAGAGTATGGGTGCTGATTTTCCATCCATGTGCATCCACCACCTGGCAGGTGAAGGGCTCAGGATAACATGAATGTGTAAAATTCTCCAAGTAGTCACACCCACACTGGGATCGACAATTCCTAAAAGAGAGGAAAAGTAGGATCAGAACTATTTCAAAAATTCTATCCATACACATGCTTTTCTTCATAGCTTTTTCTGAGATGAATTATTATCAGGGAAAACACAATAAGAAAATAAAGTAAAGTGGATCTACGACTTCAAATGATGAACTGTTATTCTAAAATAAATGTGCTGTGTGCTATCTTGGCCACGTCCTCCCCCTAGCAGCTCACTTCTTTCTCTACCTTGGTCATTACTGGGTCTCTGCACATTACAGCTGAAAGAGGCAGCTGAGGCAGGCAGGCCACCCAGACACCCTGTGGGGGAGGGAGCAGGGCTACTTCTGTATGAAGAAAGGGCCACCAAAAAGGAGAAGTGTCAAATGTGTTCCTAACCCTGTCTCACTTTCATGGATTTAATTTTTTTTTTCAGTTTCTACCACATGCAAAATAGGAAGAGAAGAAGAAAAACCTGAAAATCTTTTGCAAATGTCAGAAAACAATTACCTTGAGTTAGAGACCAGGTTACGAGAGCCAAAGAAAGACCAAAATGCCTGTAAGACCAGCATGACAACACTCAGAGAAATGGGAAACAGGACAGAGAGGGAGCTATTCACGGGGTACAGCAAAGGCAACCAAGGTCAATGTGCCTGGCAAGAATTCTCAAGACAGCTGCTAAAATGAACTTCAGCAAAACTAGCTGACAAAGTGGAACTTCAATTCAATATTTGAATAGAAGACTAATTCTAAATAAAAGTGCATACTGTGAAAAATAAAGAATAAACCAAAGAAGAAAAACTCTCTCACACTTATTTTAAAAAAATGAATGTCTTGTTGTCCTTAACATAACTAAATATAGCAATATATCAAAAAATAGAGTGAACAAAAAAATCTTGAGAATAAGGAAAATATTTTTTGTTCCTTTCAATGAGTGAATAATGCTCCTCTGTGGGGGGGGGTGGCACATTTTCTTCATCCATTCATCTATCAATGGACTCTAAGACTGATTCCATACCCTGGCTATTGTAAATTGTACAAAATGAACCTGGGAAGGCAGGGATGTCTACAGTACTTTGATTCCTTTGGGCACATACCAAAGAGTAATATAGCTGGATCATCCAGTAGTCTCTTTTTAGTTTTTTTCAGGACCCTCCACAATGATAATTTACATCCCCTCCAATGATGTATAAACATGCATATGTATGTATAACATGTACAAGCATTACTTTTATTGTAAATAATTTATGAAAAACAGTTTACACTCTTAAAGAGTAGGCTCTGAGGATCACACAGAGATAAATCTTTTAATGTTTAATCATTCTTTAACTCACCACTCTTCAAGTATATAACTTGATGAAAGCTACTTTTGTGTGTGTTTTGTGTGCATGTGTGTTATTTCTACCTTTGTTAGTATGTGAGTGTTCCACCAAACACAGATCCAAAAAGATTGCGAAAGACTAAAAATGGTCTGAGTCACTAAGACTGAATATAACAGTTATAGATTTGAATCTGTCATTAACCTTTGAAAAGTCCCAGTTACATGGATGAAATCCAGGCCAACTGTTCATTTTAAAATGCTCTAGAGAAGGATTATCATGAAGCAAAAGATAGAGACTAAACTGATAATACAATCATAGGCCACCTAATAGAAATGCACTGGCTGTATCACAGGAAGCCCAGGAGCACATTTGGGTGATACCTTTAACCACATCATTGACAAACTAAAGGAGAACCAGACATTAACAATGGGGTTGAAGATTCTGGATTGGGAAGTATTTTATTTAGCACAAATATATGGCTACAGGTATGAGGTTTCTAAAATAATAGCAATTATCTTCCCATAGTTACTGTAGTGCCACAGGGATAATGATACAGACTTATGTGATTTTTTTCTGGAGTAATGGACCAGGACTAACACATTATAAGGAATTAAGTTTAGGTTTACCATAAAGAAAACATTTCAATAAACTGACTCACAAGAAAACGGGCTGGTAAACAACAAGTGAACGGCCAGTGAACAGCCTGTGAAACAGTTTCTTAGGAACTGCCAAGGAGCAAGACTCCTGGTTACCTCAGTACTAGTTCACTCTGGAAATTATTAATGAAAACAGGAGTCTCCAAAATGCCTATAATCCCCACTGCTCCTGTCTTCCCTGAGTTTCCTGCACTTTGCTCACCTCCTTCCTTTCTTCACACGACTTTTCCCACTTTCTTGGGTTTCCAGGCTTCTGCCCTATGATGTCTGCTCACTAGTTTCTTTCTTTGTTATTTATTATAATATTTCTGTTATCTTATGTTTTTCTCCATGACTTATTTTAAAAACTTCTTAGTCAATAATCTTATTGGATTGTCCTGTCAAAGTCTAGCACAGTTCATCACAGTTAGATTTCTCTCAACAGGGTGTCTTACAGATTGTTTTCTCCAAATAGCTGAGTTTGGAACAGCTACCCAACCATAACACACTCAGCTGTGACCAGAATTATGGGCTCATTTATCAGCTAACACTGCAACCTGGGTGGAGTTCTTAAGAGGAGACACAAGTGGCAGACACTTCACATGGCCTAGCCAGTATCATATATCCTTATAATAGGTATATGTTAGAAGATACTTCTGTATTTATTAAAGGTTAAATGAGATCCTCTGTAATTCTTCCCAAACCTAATAGTCTATTGCAAAAGTGACCAAAATGTATGGTAAATGTTCAAATTTAAAATAATTACAGTAAATGATACATTGCCTTATATGCCCCCTCAAAATACCTCCCTCTTATTTGGAACATATGTTTCCCATTGTTCTTGTCACTTTGTGTGTTACTTACCTCTTTCATTGCTGACACAAAGTACCTGACACTCAAAGGTAAACGGTTTATTTGGCTTACAGTTCATAGAGGTTTCAGTCCGTAATTGGCTGGCACCAAGGCAGGGATGACAAACAGGCATTGCAGAGGAGAAACACCATGGCTTGTACAGAATAGCAAAGCAGCAAGGGGACCTTAAGAGCATCTCCCTACCCCTTTTATCTTATTCAGAGTACTTAGGGTAGGTAGCACTAACACCCTTAATCCTAATGCCCTTGCGCCTAGCATTGCATCATGAATCAATATTCTAGATCCAGCCCATGACTACATGAGGCTCTGGGGGACATCTAGACCCAAACCACAATACTCTGCCTCTTGCCTCCCAAAGGCTCAGGTACATTTATGTTACAAAGCCACAAGGTGAGGTGGAACAAAACTATAGTCAACCAGTAAGATTGCAAGCATAATCACTTAGGTAATACTGATCCAATGAGAAATCATGAGGTAGACAGAACTATGATCAACCAATAATATTATGAGTATAGTCACTTAGGTAATATTGATTAGCTGGGGTTCCAATGGGAAAGCAAGTCACAACAAGCATATAAGAGTTTTTGGTCCTGGACCTTTCCTGGAAGGGGTGGGTAAGATCTTGGTCCCCCACCCAGATGATTGATACCTATTTAGAATATCAATCATTGCTATTCATCTTAGGGGAAGCACTCCACTTGGTGTGGTCATTTCTCTTTTACAATGCTGGCCTTCAGTGAATATGTCTTAAATGTCCTCTGTGTTTATTTCTCAAAGGCTGGCCCTGTCTGATTGCCTACATGACATATAATTAACCTACCTATCTATAATACTATCAATTTCAGCATTGCTGAAAAATCCAAGTCCAAAGTCTCCTCTGAGATTTAAGGCAAGCCCTTAGCTGCAAGTCCCTGTACAAATGAAAAGAAAGTTAAACACTTTCAACATTCAGTGGCACAAGATAAACATTTCCATTCAGAAAGTTACAAACGGGAAAGGAAAGTCCAAAGGAAGTCCAAAGCAAGTCCCAAATCCAGCGGGGAAAACATTAAATTGCATACTTCCACTTCTAGCATCCCTGGCAATCTGGAAAGCTGCCGACTCCAAAGGGCTTGGGTGCACCACCTCTGTGGCACTTCTGGTGGTGATAGCTCCCATGGCTGTGCTCCCTCCTTGCAGTTTCCTTCAGAAGATCAATGTTCTTGGCTTCTTCAAACTTCTGGGGTCTCCACTGCACCTTTGGCTTCAGATTCATAGCTTCACGCACTGCCCTCTCAGGGACACACTGCCTGGCCTCCCAGGCCTTCTTTTGAAATCTAGGTGGAAGCTTTCTTGACTCCTCAGTTCTTCTATTCTGTATGCAGCTGAAACGAGTGCCACATGGATAATACCAAGGTCTGCTGCCAGCTGAAGCTGTAGCCTGGCTTCCTTTTTTCTTGACTGCAGGAGTTCAGTGCCTATGAACCAAACCCTGAGAAACAACTTTACTAGGCTTCAGCCATTTTGGAGCAAGTTCCCTAGATGGCTGCCATTTTGGAACGACTTCCCTAGGCCACTACCTTTATGGAACACCATGTTCTGGCACTTCCTTCTCACTTTTGCAATTTTGAGGCCTCAAAGGGTGGAATCCTAATGCTTCTTATGATGCCCTCATGCCATCTTTTCTATTCTCCCATTCTTCTCAGCAATCAGGTTCTCTTCTGCTCCATCTTTGCAGTCCACAGCTTTACTGGAGCTTCCTTTCTGGCCAAACTCAAAACATTTTAAATCATACTTCTGGGCTTTTGGCTCTTTATTCTCAATATAGACCTGGCTGAAAGCCCCCAACAGTAGCTATTCCATTGCCTCAGTATTTGACTACCTTGAAATTTCTTATGCAAAATTAATTATTGCACCACCCCTAATCTCACTCTAAGGCAAAGTCTCTGGACACAAACAAAATGCAGACAAACTTTCTGCCAAGCCATAACATACCTCATCTGGAGTCCAATAGCCAATGCAGTCTTCTACTGTAGATGGGTAAGTTAATTAGATATCTTGTAGGCAGTTAGACAAGGCCAACCCAAGAGGAGCCAATTTGGAGGACAATCAAGACACATTTACTGAAGGCCAGCACTGTAAAAGGAGTGAAACTACCATACCCACATAGGATAAATAGCAGTAATTAATATTCTAAATAGGTATTGATCACCTGGGTGGGGGACCAAGATCTTTCAAGAAAGATCCTCGATCCACCCCTTATGGAAGTTTTTGCTCATATCTGTACACTTGCGATGTGCCTTGCTTCCCCCATTGAATCCCCATTTAATCAATATTATCTAAGCAACTATACTTGCAGTCCTACTGGTTGATCATAGTTTTGTCCCTCCTTGCCTCATGGCTTTGTCCCATAAGACAGCTTTGAAAAGCAGAATGAGTGAGCAACCCATTTTCCAGTCCCCCTTCTCTCTCTTAGACAAAATATTTTTCTTGATCTTAACCTCCATAGTTCCTAGAATTCATTCTTCAGTTTTAGAGAACACAAACTATTGCTTCAGATATCTAGCGGATTTGGGAGTTACATCTATCCCCGCTATATCACTATCACTTCTTCCTAGCAGAAACTTCCTGAGCCTGGTCTTTACCAGCTTTCTGGTCTTCTGAGCTCTGATCAGAATCCCCCATGTAGAACAGCCTATGGTGTTCCAACACTACTTTTATAGCCAACATCTCTGAATCTTGCCTAACTCGTCCCCTTCCCACAAGCCAGTTCCAAAGTTTCTTGAGCCACATGGCCAGGCAATGTCACAGCAATGACCCCACTTCTCTGGTGCCAAATTTCTATGTTAGTCACTTTTCTCTCATTGCTGAGACAAAATACCTAACACCCAAAGTTGGAGGGGATGGGGTTTATTTGGCTTACAGTTCATAGAAGTTCCAGTCTATAATCAGTCAACTCCAAGGCAGAGATGACAAACAGGCATGGGCAAAGCAGAAACAACATGGCACACATAAGATAGCAAAGTTAACAAGAGACCATTTAACTGCATCTTTCTGCCCTTCTTATCTTGTTCTGATGCCAGAATTAGTGTAGTACCAATCTAATCACTGACATGTAATGGTTCAGTAATCACATGCCCTTAACCCCCAGTATCACATATTCCAGATTCAACTGCCTCTGACAAAGAAAGTCCCACCTCATCTGCATGAGGCTTTGGGCAGGGGTGGGAGGGGACATCTAAACAGAAGCCATAATACTTTGTGAAGTAGTTTAGGGCATCTTCTTTTGTGAATTTCTTAATGATGTGTGATCAAAAATACAGGAAAAGATGCTGCTAAGTATCCTCCATCAGAAAGGCAGGCTTCTAAGAACTTTACTCTCCAGATCTGGCCCCGCAACTTCTGGTGCCTCCCCAATGTCAAAATGGCCAGAATGGCCAGGACATCGAGGTAGCCATGATAACACAACTAAACACAATCATGAAAGAGGATCTCTTGAACTGCTTCGAAAAGTGGCAAGATCAATGTGATAAATGTGTTCAAAGCAAGGGGAAATATTTTTGAGAGGGATTAATGACAGTGTGTAATAAATTTAAAACAAATTTAAAATTTTCGATCATTTCATCATTCACCAGATTTTACAATCACACCACGTATGTTAGTCCACAACTTGAAATTATTATTTTTTCTCTATATTGACTGCATTAGACAGATTTCCATTCCTGTGACAAAACACCTGAGAAAATCACCTTAGAGGAGAAAAAATTTATTTTCTAACACCACACCCACGCACACACACACACACACACACACACACACACACACACTGAGGTTTTAGTCCATGGTCAGCTGAATTCATTGCTGTAGACTTGGGGTCTGTAAGAGAGTCACAGCAGGAGAGTATGGCAACCTGAATGAAAGAAGAGAGGAGCCTAAGAGAAAGGGGCAAGGACCGGATATAGTTCCCAAAGTCAGAACTCGATGACATACTCTTTCTCTAGGCCCTCATCCCATCACATCCCAATGATACTGTCAAATTATGATGAAATTAAAACTTCCCCAAAACCCATCAACAACCAAGTGTTCAGTGCAATGAGACTTGGGGGATATAGCACATCCAGATCAAAATAATTGATAAACTAAATCTTAGGTCTTATGGAAATAATAAGTTTATTGGCACCATATGTAATGCCAAGTATAATTTAACTGGTATTATTTCTTTCAGCAGAGTACTCTAATCCAGACTATCAACAAGCAAGATAAGAGACAAAAGAGTATATGATGTAAATATTATACACAGTTGCAAGAATTCATTTTACATATTTTACCTTGGTTCTTGTTTAATGTAAGCAAATCTAACTCTCTCAGACTAGGTTTTTCCATTTGAAAAATTGAGACACTATCAAGTGAATTTCAGATTGTGGAAATTAAGTTTTATAAGTATGATAACTTTTTTGAAATAAAAAGTTGCTATAGTACCTTCAGTCAATAACCTTAAAGTGATTAAAATAACAGAATTTAGTGTTTCAGTCACTTTCCCATCAAAGGGACCAAGTACCTGACACCTACAAATTAATGGAGAAGAGATATTTTTCAATCCACTGTCAGCTGGCTCCAAGAACAAGGTGGCAAAGGGCCTGGCAGAGGAGAGCTGCTCAACTCAGGGAAGTCAGGAAACAGAAGGGAACAGATTTGCCATGGACAAGAAGACACACTTCCAGGCCACACTCTGGCCAGGCCCCACCTCCTAATAGAACCTTCAGCAGTGATCTTATCACTAGATTAACCCACTGACGAGCAGAGCACTCCCATGATCACATTACCTCCTAAACTCCATATCTGAACACATGAGTCTTTGGGGGAACATTTTAAATCTAAACTGTAGCAGTCAGTATCCACAGTTAGCAAGGTCATGTCTGTCAAGAA
This sequence comes from Fukomys damarensis, assembly GCF_012274545.1. Taxonomy (NCBI): domain Eukaryota; kingdom Metazoa; phylum Chordata; class Mammalia; order Rodentia; family Bathyergidae; genus Fukomys; species Fukomys damarensis. Next base: position 36,508,640 of record NW_022900938.1, on the reverse strand, counting down.
AATAGATTATTTGATTAGTGCATAGAAGAAAATTAGAAATTTGAAATTTTCAAAGGAACAAAAAAATTCAGGCATCCTACTGAATTTACCATCAGGCAGAAGGCTGCCTTACTTCTTATGTTTCTCTCCCCCATGATTTTATCATTTGATTTCCCTTAATGATTTATAAGTTTGGAACCACTAATTATTTTATATTTCATATTAAACTCTGTGAGCCAAATTGAGTTACAACTTAGACAATAAATCCTAAGAGAGATACCCATGAGACTGTCATGACACATTTTTTGTTCTCTAGCATATGCAGAGATCATAATTAAGAATCAAGTGACAAATCACTCTAAAAATAGATTTCCTTTGTGGTTTTAGTCATAGGTGCATCTAAGAGGCTATTTTTTTTCTTTAATGTTTATTTTAATGTGCTACACATTTAGCCTCTGGGAACCATTTCACTGGGTAACTGAGAAGCTGCAGTAAAGTTTTGGTTACTAACATGTCATATAAATGGGTTAAGTATCTTTATGCCTATAGCAATAGGTTTCTTTGCTATTCTGCTATAGCTAACTCATAAACAACTCATGATCTAACTAGGAATGACATTCGTCTCTTTTCTCAAATAATAATTATCTTTAGACCTTCATTCATTCATTATTTATTGATCTTCTACAAGGTGCCAAGCACTGTTCCCAGAGCTGAGGATACTGCAGTCAGCAAGTACCCTTCTTTCATAAACTCATGATTTGTGTTTTAGATAAGTAAACAAGTAAACAAGGAAGAATTTAAAAAATCACTCCATAAATTTCTTAAAGAAACAATGGTGTCCAAGAAGAGCTCACTTATATAGATAAAGTGATTAATATAGGGTTCTCTCAGATGGGAAGAACTTGATGAGAAGTCCACCAATCAAACGCTGAAGGGAAGAATTGTTAAAGGGTACCACAGTGGGGAGCTTGTCATTTGTAGGCAAGAGTGGAAATATGGCGGAGACAGGAAGTAAAATGTGGTTCAAGGCACACACAGGCAAGAACCAGATCCTTTTCACACATGTGCACCATGAGGTGCTTCTATCTAATCCAAATTCAATGGGAAGCAATTAAACAGTCCTACATAGTAAACTGGTATCATCTAACATATTTTTTAAAAGTTTAATCTGTCTATGTACAGGAATGAAAGAAGTGAAAAATTTGGGCATTTGAACATTAAGTGATAACAGACAAAACAAGCTTGTGATGGCTTACATCACTATTGCAGACAGGTGGGAATCAGAAATGGTGAATTTAAGAAGCTGTGAAGATATATATTAGAAGTAAAGTCAGTGTATTTTTAATTAACATTATATTTAACATAAGAGGAACTGAGGCAGCAGTTACTCTGTTATTCTTTGGTTCATTTTAGCTTCTGTCTGCATTGCACAGTAGTTCAAAGTTGAAATTAAAAGTGTGTCCACATAATCAAAGGTGTGATGGTTAGAAAAAGTTGACCATATTATAGAGCAATGTCTAGTTTTTTATTATTATGAAAATTTCTATCTCATTCCTATATTGTAATATTGCATTCTACCTTTGTCCTTAGATTTTAAATAAGACTATACATTTCGAGTGTTTCATTAAGCCCCACCATCGTATTATCTAAGATCGATAAAATCTGGTCCACCGTAGAAGTGGGCAATTCAAAAGCAAAACAGAATAAATATGAAATGTATAAAACCAAGAAGGATGAAATAAAGTGCAAAAGTTTGAAACGTGGCTGGAAAATGCAAAGAAAGTTCATTTTTAATTATCAGTTTCTTTGTACTTTTGAACTGAGGAAGTTTTGAAATGAGTGAGTTCAAAAGGTGGCCAAGACTGATGAAGTGTCTTTGTTCATAGAAAAATTGAAACTGAATCTCTCCAGGGAGGCATATTTAGAAGCCCTCTACCGAACTTTTCAATGGGAAAAAATTTTTGAACCTAATCTTTGTCTGTGTAAATTTTCTTGGTGGAAAAGGAATCTATTAAGTCAACTTTCATTAAATGCTAAAAAAAAAATGTACAGAAAATTGGGGTTCTGAATCATTGCATGTAGGCCTTTCTACTCTATTTGCTTTTCTCATTCTCTTTCTTTGCTAAACAAGAAAACTTTATCAACTGGCCAGGCAATGCAAAAGTCTGAACTCACTGTAGAGAGAATGTGAAGTATTCACTCTGCGTCTGTGAAAGCTTTGTACTTGTGGAGGTGAACAATAACAAATAAGAAAAAGATCTGCCACTTGTGCTTGTGTCACAGGAATAATGCTGAGGAATCTTCAACTTAGTGAAAGAATGGGATGAGGTCTCAAGCTAAGTCCTTGAAGCAGAAATATGATTGTGTAAATGTTTCCCATGCAAAGCTTTTGCCTTGCAATACATGACCCTTGGAATTTTTGTAAATCTAGTGTTATACCTTTACAATTGATATAAGAGAATTTCAATAAAGATGTCATATAAGTGAACTTGGGTTATAGAAAATTCTATAAATCTTTAGTTTTATAAGTCAACATATAATTGTAAACATTTGTTTAACCAACTGAATTGGAAAATATTCAGGTACCCACAACATAAAGAGTGTAAGAAAGGTCCCAAACTTATTTACTCCTTAAATTTATTTTTAACAATTACAGGAGATGTTCTGTCTACATGAATAGATGAAAGTGGACCTCGAGTTAAAATTGCAGGTGTTACTTTACTAAACAGCTAATCATATGGAACTTTTCATAGTAAAACAACACAAGTAAATTGGATAAGGGAACTGGGAAGGGGCACATTATATATGCTTGTGAGAAAGAGCAAGAAGGAAGAAAGAGATCATAGGTCATTAATAAACACGAGTGTGCTGCTCTGGAAACAGCACTTTTCAGAAATAAAAGAAAAACAACTAGTGGATAGGGAAAATTTAAACAATATATCAAAAGCAAGACCATGCATTGTAGCTTAATCCATATATTCAATCCGCTTGTTTGTAATACCACATGGTGTTACAAAAAGAGTGCAGAGTATCTAGTAAGGAAGACATTTGCCTCTAATCCTTCACTCACCAGCCAGTGATCTAAGGCCTTTCCTACAACATAAAGATTAAAAAGTCAACCTCTTGCAGCTGCTATATATATAGAAATATATAACTCATGGAAAATAATAAATGCCTGGAACATCCTCATATTCACTATACAGGATCTTCACTAGTATAGGCACCCAAAGTGTATCAACGTGCATTTAAAGAAAATCAGCACATTTCAGAGATTGAAAAAATTTAAAAAGACAAAACTTCCATGATTCCACTTTTCTTTAAAATGCAGCATCCTTCTCTGTAGTTGTATCTGGAGCATTTTCTTAGTGACAGTGAATCCACTACCCACTCTTTAAACGAGTATGCTCTTCTTACCTTACAAGCTCAGGGCAGAAGATAATGGGAATCTTGCCTCTTTGTTTACAGGTTTAGGGAGAAAAAAATAATTTCAAGTAAGTGGCCCGACAAAGGCAATTTCCTTTCTCTGTGAGGCTGCTTTGGAGAAGATATCAGTGTATTGAGAAAAGAGCATGAGACGTACGTTTATCTACAGTGAATTTTATTAGCTGAAAGTAATGATCTGAGTTGCAGGAACTCAAGTAAGATTATCTGTAAATAAAGAGAAACTCTAGAACCAGAGAAAGAATTTCTCAACTTTAATCTCCTTAAAAATGTTGAGAAGACAGATGCCAGAGAGTGGCAATTTTTAAACATAAATAACATTTACTGAACCTTTATTACACACAACACTATACTGAGAGCTTACAGTAATGATCTTATTTAATCAGTCAACAACTCTGTGCCTTAAGTAAGATTTTGTCATTGTTTTAAAGATGAGGGAATAAGCTAAACTCACACAATTAGCAGGGAACTCTGACTTCTGAGTCCAAAGCCTAAGATCTCAACAATTCCACTGCACACTTTGAGAGTTCTGGTAAATCGCACGAGCATCTGCTTGAACATCCCACTTGCCAAGCACAGCCTGGAGGTTAGCCATACTTCATGTGGCAGAATTCTTCAAGAAAACGTTATGATGCAGGTCGAACTCTGACAATTTATTGCCATTTTCCTACCTCATGAAAGTCTCCCAGTGGGCTTTTTTCCTTCGTTATGAATTTGTAAATATAACTATTCCATTCTCTTTTCTTCTTACATGTATACCTGGCTACCATTTTCAGTGAATGCTGATTGTCAGTCTAATTTATAGGAATTCCCTCTGCTTTTCATGAAGTAATGAACTACGTATGGTATTTATGGCTAGCATTTGCTGGTTGTTTACTATTACTGGGCATTGTACTCATCTCTACACATTATTTATGGCATTTTACCCTCAGGTACACCTCACAGCTGATGAAAACGAGGCCCAGAGAAGCATCTTGCCAACATCACAAAACTAGCAAAAATAGGGACAGGGCTTTATTCAAGAGCCATGTGACTATAAACCCTAGAATTATAAAATTAGATCACTGCTACATTTTATGGGTTATATGTACCTTGGGCAAAACATATACCTCAGTGAGCCACTGTCCCCTCAACTGAAAAAAGGGAATAATAATATAAGCAATGCTTGGAGTAAAGCAAAAATGAAATATTGCATTTTAAGTCTGTAGAGTGCTAGAGCATGCACAGTAAGCACTAAATAAATCATGACCTAAAGTTCAATTTTACCTCAAGTGTACTTGAGTAGAAACATGTTTGTGTACAACCTGGGTTCCAGAGAACATTGACTTGTAATAATAACAGGTCAGAGAAGCTTTCTGAAAAAACTTCAGTCCCATCACATACTTAAAATGCAATATTGTAATGGGTTATTTTCCTTGTGGTTTTACTATGTCTGAATGTGAATTCATGTTAAAGTTCTATAGAAAGGCAAGGCAATCAGTAAAAGCTCTTACAGTGTTTTTATACTGAAAAATATCAAGAAGACTGATGGATAGAAATGAGATTGCAAGGTATCAATTTTTTTAAAAATAATGCAGGGTAAATGAATTTTTCTAAAAGTGTTTCTCTAGGAAGAGGCAAATAGCATGTGTGTTCTTTCTCTTTTTCTACTATATGAATTTGCCAGCTTGCAGCTGGCTTCTTACTTCATACCCTAAAAGTTTCTTTTTAAAAAGAAGCAGGATGAGCCTTATCTTTAACTCTGCCCTAAGAAAATTGTTTCATTGGGGATTCCAGGAAAAAATATATCAGATTAAAGGTATATGTATTCTATACCCTTCTTTGGAAACTTCTAAAAGTACCAAAATCATTTTAAAATAGGGAAGAGAATTACAAGTTTGGAAAAAGTGCTATTAAACCACCAAAAGTCATGGTGTCACACACACACAATCAATCAATCAATCAAATATGGACCAATATGAGGGAGAAAACAATAAACCAATACAACTAAAGCAAGATCGAGGATCTCCACTCTTCCAATGCCATTTTTATCAAATAAGGAGGACTAAGGGTATCGACAGTACAAAAGTACTCAGGGGACTGCCCTAAGAAAATCAAAGTTATCACTGCAAATAGCATATGAGAAACTGCCACTGAGGCTGGGATACATGACCTCAAAAACCATCTGGAGGTAATGTGAGGAGGAAAAGAAAAAAAGGAAAACAAAGACCAGATTTGCAGTTAAAAATGAATGCAGCTAAACAGAATGATCATTGTTAAAGCCCTGGTGCCAAGAGGCTCTACTGAAACCAAAGATGACCTCTCGCTGGTTCACCTGCTCACACAGAAAGAAAATGTACCACAAGGTCAGAAAACAACACTGAATCAGAGAGAAGGAGTTGTAAGGTAGCATTCCTGATCTGAAACTGCTTGTGGCCCTAGTTCAGGACAATGGTCCTTCTCCCCAGTGATCTTAGCCAAGATATAGGAGTGCTTTAATTTTGCCCATTGAAGAAGAGTAATTATAATTATATAAAGATTTCAGCATGAAATCCTTAACTAGAAGCTACAAAACTTTTAAATCTACAAAAAAGGAATAAGAACAAGCAAAAATTAAAGGGGTACACTATGAAATAGTATAAGATAAAACTCCTTTATGAAATTAAATGTATGATGAGCTCCTTAGAAAGATTTCATGAAGATCTATAGGTGTCCAAGAAATATTGTTATAGAAGTAAATGAGAAATAAATAGGCACAGCTAATACAATCATATGAAAATAATAAACAACTGGAGGAATAAATGCCATGTTTTAAACAAAGAAAAACACCAAAAATAGTATGGGCAAAAATAGTAAGAAACTTGGGCTGCTAGCAGAATGGCAAACAAGAGTCTATGAAGTTTTCTCCTGGCACAAATCCTAGCAGATTCTGAATATATCACAACAATACCTTTTGTTGTATAAATGGCCGTGGAAGAAGGCAATTGTGCAAAAAAAAAAAAAAAAGAGCATAAAAATTGAACCTGAAAATGATCAGTAAGGAATAATAAAGGCAGAACTTCCTGTGAGCACATGTGATTCAGAGCTCTGAAAGTTACCGTGTCACTGCCAGACAACTATGCTCATGAACGCTGTCATCTGAGGGTGTGTGGCAATCCATGCCTGACACCTGTTAAGCATGTTTCCTGTCTAGCACCTCTCAAGGGGATTTTGTTTATAAACCTGACATTTTCAAACTCTTTTTGTTTCCAAAATAAGACTAAAGAACATCTGTATATCTATTACTTTATAAAATGACTGCCATATTTTATCTGTTCCATGCTTAATGATGCATATGTAATAGTTTAAATTTTAGGGCCAGAACTTCAATAAATTTCCTTAGGCCGGGCATGATGGAGCACGCCTGTAATCCCAGCACTCTGGAGGCTGAGGCAGGAGAACCGTTGTGAATTCAAGACCAGCCTGGGCTACATAGTGAGTTCCAGGTCAGTCTCAACTACATAGACCCTGTTTCAAAAATCCAAAAATAAAAAAATACATTTCCTTTGGAACTGTTTTGACTGTAATATTCTTTTCTGTAAAATACTGACAATCAAAAATCTCTAATTACACACAGATAAAGCCCACAGGTTACTTTTTTATAATCTCTAGAATGTTAAAATCTGCATAGATACTGCAAAAATGATCACATATTATATCCAAATACTTTCCTAAAAAATAAATACCAACTCAGCCCCAGTCTCACAATATACCACTTCCATGTCAGTGTGTTGACTTATCAAGGCCCGATTTATGTGGCTTTTCCAGCAATAGACATGGAGAAGGAACTCATTTATTAATAATCAGCTTGCAAGTTCAGATGATACAGATCTTTAAGTCTCTGAGTAATTCAAACAGTCCATTCACAGCCCTCCGATTACTAGTAAGTTTGAGCAAAAAGACAGAAGTCTCCATGATTTGACCTCTAGTAAGAGAATGAAGAATTTTAAAGGAGACAAAAACAAATTCAAAAAATAATAATTAGTAGTGCTTCCTAGGCACTACTGTGTGAGTATTCATCGACTTTCTCATTGCCGAGGGTGAGCACCAAGGCAGTTGACACCACTGTGGAGGGGAGGTGGCAAAGCCACTACAAATGTTCACTACAAATGGTGGGCAGAGCAGAGGAAGGGTGAGTGGTAGGGATGCAAGACCAGACTAGATTCCAAGGCCACATCTCAGATCCCACCCAGGTGTACCACTCCCACCAATCCCAGGGGTGAACCCCAGAGCAGATCAAATTGAATCTTCACCCCAACTGGCATGCCAAGTAGAACAGTGGGCACAGAAAATGGGTAGACTACTTTTCCAAGATTACTAAGGAAAGGAAAAAGATATAGCAACAGAGGAAAGGGGGAAACAGTCAAGAGAAGATGCATCTATGCGTTTGGATACATGTACATACACTGTTTATATGCAGTTACTCCTCGGCATCCTCAGGGGTTGCTTCCAGGATCCCTGACTGGGACCAAAGTCCACAGATGCTCCAGTCCTTCCTGTGAAATGGCCTTGCATTTGCAGATAGCCTATTTACATTATTCCATATACATTACATCTTCTCCAGATCACTTATAACACCTATTACAATGAAAGTGCTGTGTAAATAGCTGTTATGCTCTGTCATTTAGGGAATGATGGCAAAAAACAAAGCTTTGTGCATATTCAGTATGGACACAACCATCATAGGCCTAACTGCGTAGTATGTAGGTCAGCGAGAAGGTAAAATATTTCTCATGAGTTTTTCATGTGCAGTTGGTTGAATCCATTAATATGAAACACAGATACCAAGGGCTGACTCTGTGTGTGTGTGTGTGTGTGTGTGTGTGTGTGTGTGTGTACACAAGCGTGCACATATTTAAGTCATGACAAATTTATCTAAGTATAGAAGTGGAGCCAACAAGTTCTCCTGGAGTATGGTTTTCTTATTAGGAGAAGATCTGCTAGAATGACTCCTCAGTTAGCTACCAAAAATTAGACCTAACTGGAAAATAAACCCTACAGTGATTTTTGAGGAGGTTTGTAATATCAGGCCTGCCTACAAAATAAACCTCAGTTAAGATCATCAGTGAGACATACATATTTAGTGTTTCCGTTGCAAAATATGACAGATGCATTAAATTATAAAATGATGATAATATATAATTAAATGTAAATAAAATAATTGGCATTAATTCTTAAATAATAATATAAATCATCATTATTTGTAAATACTCAAGAAGGTGTCTTTGGATGAGAGGTAAATGCCTATGTAACCAGACGAACTGGAGAGACTTAGTGCCGAATGACCAATCAGGGTACAGACACAACATACAGATAATGTAGCACTTGATAACAATGTGGTTGTGTCTAATATGTCTTCATAATTCAGTACATCGTGTGGTGCAGTGATGCACTACACAGGCTACATGGACAAGAAGAGCTCTATCGCTGGGCCAATGGTTCTACAGGAAATAGACAAGAAATTCAGGCCAGCAGGGTTTGGAGAGTTATGATTATGTTCCAAAAGATGACATGGCTGTACTTGAAAATATGTAGATATTTGTAGCTAAGAAAATGTAGACTTTTATACATAAATAAATGAATGAATGTACATTGTTGAACATGAAAAAAATAAGACATCTGAAAATAAGCCTACTGCATCTTTTAGAGTAAAAATTAGTATAAGACCTGATCTTATTCTCAGGGAAATACAGTAAATGTTCCAACCTATTGTCCTAGGTGAAAAGATGTAAGACTGCCCTGGAGGAATATTAACAGCAAGGAAATAAACACTTATCCCTTACTTCAGTCTCTAAAATTAACTAGTTAGAGCCTCTGATGAATTGAGATTTCCCTGAAGGAGATCCACTAACAGAAAAAAACAAATGTCAGTGAGGGAATTTCACCACATGAGAAGGGAAACTCAACAGGTGGTCCTGGCTCAATACCAGGGTCTTACTTACAGGGACTCAACACCAGGGCATGAAAACAGTTGTTCCTTCCGTCATTGTGAAAATCACACTACAGCCCCTTCCAGTGTAGCCACGCCATTCTGGAAGAGGGCTTGAAGACTGAAGACTGAGTGGGTGAATAAAAACAGAATGAACTGCCACGTTGGGTGCCTACATTTTTCTCAACTAATTTAAATAGCAGACAATGTACACTACCTTATTTGCAACAAATACATGATTTTGAAGGCTCTTTAACATGGCAGGATGGGATATTAGTAATGATACTTTTTAAACAGCAACTGAAAAAGTAATGGAGCTGAACTTGAAGTAATGGAGTGAACTTGAGCAAGTTCTCTATTTCTCAAGGCTCTCGGGAAATTTAAGAAGGAAGATGGAAACAAGATCAATGAATGCTAGACTACAACTGCTAAGCTGGAAAATCAGAAACTCAGAAGATTAATTTAAATACTGGAGATATATTATCTGTTTACTCTAAGCTGCTAAGCAGGTCTTGGTTAAATTCAGAATAGAGAAAAATGGAAAGTATTTCTAAACGTAAAGGAAGAAGTCTGTGGGTAAAGAAAAAAGATGAGAGAGGTGAGGAAAACATGTTCATTTCAATCCATTCTTTTTCTCAGAAATTGTGCAAAGGTAGAGAGAGAAAGAAAGTTTGGGGGACAATAAGGGAGTTAATTGTAGGATAATTCAATGGACCAGAAGCTGTCAAATGCAGAAATTCAGAGGGACTAAGGTTGGAGGGCCTGGGATACATGGTCATGGTAGGAAACCTTACCGAAGTTACTAGGAAGTAGCTTTCTTCTAATGATATATGTAACATTTTTAATATTTTGAGCATTTTTTACTCATATTTCCTTAGTATTCATAGTTCTAACCATTTGCCAGTACCAGAGTAAAAAGAGAAATTAAAAACTTCTAGAGTACTTTTTTTCCAAAGCATGATTCCTTTGGAGAGCCAATGTAAGAATCCTCTGGGGAATCTATTTAAAATAAAGATTTCTTAGCCCCATCTAAGACTGGTTGACAGAATCTCTGGAGCCTGATACGTGGAAACCTGCACTTTAACAAAGCAGCAAGCCAGAACTTGTCTGAAGACTTCTGCTTCAGAACCTCACTTTTCTCACATCTAATCCAGCAAGTCTTACACACAACTAGTCACCTACGTCCGATTTCACTCGGTAGCTCCGTTCATAGCTTTAAAACCAAGTGTAAAGTTGCCACAGCCTGTGGTGAGGAAATGTTGAACCAGATCTTCAAATACAGCTTTGTTAGGATCAAAATCTTGTCCATTGTCATCTTATATGTTCTTCCTATTTTTATTTTAAAATTTTTAAAAATTCATTTTCATCATCCATCAATAACCAAAAGTGGTAGTCACTATAATAAAAGCAATTTTTGTAATAGTAGACTGCACTGTCCCATCAACTGGCTTCTTTCTCATTTTCTGTACCTGAAGCAGTGATAAGGGAGGTTGATATGTGAAGAGCTGTTGGACAGGAAAATGGATTCAACTCAGTCTTCTCTGTTCCTTCATCCACCCATGCACTCTCTTTAGTAACAAATTTGTGGAGAGACCAAAATGCTTTCAGACCACAATCACCAAGTTAGCGCTGTTGTAAAGGGTAGAAATGCTTAACTCAAGCCCAAACGGTTTGCTTAGATTAATTATTTTGTAATTTCCTTTACAATGAACCTGATTTAATGTTATAACATAAGTGAAGTTACTCCTTGCATGAAAGGTTCATGTACGATAAAGAAAACTTTTCTGATTCCACCCTGAATTTGAGTTAGGGCTTTTATGGCTGAATAGTATTTTGTACATGTACCACATTTTCTTTATCCTTTCCAATTTCTTTTTTTTTCTCATTGAATTTATTGGTACATTTTAGGTATACAGTACAGTTACATTCATCATTGGGATCTTGTACCCTTACGTGACAGGTCTTGCTTCTCATTTTTTCCCCTTGTCCCTGCCCTCCCCTCACCCTCTCCTTCCTTCCCTCCCTACAAACACTTCATTTCCATTCTTTCATTTTCTCATAATGTTTTCCTTTTCCCTTATTCCCTTTCCCCTGTCCCTCCCACTTTCCCTACACCTTTAGCCCTTTTCTTCCTATTTCACATTGTCAATTATCTCATTAGGCTCTTGTGTACTATTATAGTTTTTCACACCAGGGAAACTTTTCGGTATTTACACATGTGTGACTTATTTATTTCACTTAGGAGTATGTCCCCAATATGTATCCATTTTCCTATGAATGACTCTAATTTCTCATTCTTTATGGCTGAGTAATATTCCATTTTATAGAAAAACCACATCTTCTTTATCCAGTCTCCAACTGACGGGCAAATGGGCTGTTTCCATGTTTTAGCTATTACAAACTGCTGCTATAAACATAGGTGCACATGTATCACTGTGATGTGATTCTTTTAATTCTTTTGGAAACATAATCAGCAGAGGTATGGCTGAGTCAAATGGAATCTCTAGTCCCAGTTCTTTGAGGTATCTCCATATTGATTTCCATAGTGGTTGCACCAGTCTGCACTCCCACCAACAATGGAGAAGGGTTCCTTTCTCCCCACAACCCCACCAACATTTGTTATTGTTTGATTTCTTGATAGCAGCCATGCTTTCATTCATTTCACTTATATAAAAGCATAATGGTATACACCGAGGCACACATAATCAAATGTATTGGGCTTTTACTATTTTGAATGAACTATTATCAAATCAATTAAGACTAAGAAAAAATGTTTTACATTCATTCTCTAGTACTTTTCCTTTGTTTATATATATTCAAATCACAGATCTATATCATTTTCCCTCTTCTTAAAGAATTTATTTTAATACTTCTTACAAGGCTGGTCTACCAGCAGGAAATTAACTCAAATATTCTCTGTGAAAATCTTCATTTCTCCTTTTGTTTAAAGGATAATTTCACACAGTACAGAATTCTAGGTAGGTGGAGTTTTTTTTTCTCTCAACATTTTAAATATTTTACTTTCCACTCTTGGATCGCTTCTGAGAATTCCAATGTAATTCTTCTCTTTGCTCAAAAATTGCAAGGTATCTTATTAGCCTTCTGTATGCTTTCAAAAATATTTTTACACCTCTGATTTTCTGAAATTTTAACATGATATTTGCAGGTACAGTGTCTTCTAGTTTTTTATCCTATTTCATGTTCACTGGGTTTCCTTGAACTGTGGTTTGTTGTCTAACATTAATTTGGGGATGTTTTCCATCATTTTTGTTCCTAAAATTGCTTCTGCTTCTTTATTCTCCTTCTTGTATTCCTTCTACATATCATAACTTTGGTTTTGATTTTATAATTCTTGGTACCAGGGATTGAACTCAGGCCCTTGTGCTTATGAGGCAGGCAGCAGAACCACTGAGCCGAATCCCTGGCACTGAATAGTTGTTCTTTTCCTTTTCTTCTGGAGTTTCTAATACCAAATACTCAGGCTTAGAGATTCTTTCCTAGGCTGTGTTCAACCTCCTAATGGCCCCACAAAGGCATTCTTCATTTCTGTTCTAGTATTTTTGGTTTTCTTTATTGTGATAAGAAACCTTAACATAAGCAGTACCCTATTAACAAATTTTTAAGTGTACCTTATTATTAAGAGAGATGCAGATGAAAACAACAATGAGATTCCATCTCACCCCATAAAGAATGGCTGCTATCAAGAAATCACACAATAACAAATGTTGGCAGGGGTGTGAGGAGAAAGGAACCCTTCTCCATTGTTGGTGGGAGAGCAGACTGGTGCAACTACTATGGAAATCAAAATGGAGATACTTCAAAGATCTGGGACTAGAGGTTTCATTTGACCCAGCCATCCCTCTGCTGGGTATCTTTCCAAAAGAATTAAAACAGTCATATCCCAATGATATATGCACACCTATATTTATAGCAGCACAATTTGTAATAGCTAAAACATGGAAACAGCCCATTTGTCCATCAGTTGGAAACTGGATAAAGAAGATGTGGTTTTTCTATAAAATGGAATACTACTCAGCCATAAAGAATGAGAAATTAGATTCATTCATAGGAAAATGGATACATTTTGAGGATATACTCCTAAGTGAAATAAATAAGTCACACATGTGTAAATACCGAATAGTTTCCCTGGTGTGAAAAACTACAATAGTACACAAGATCCTAATGAGATAATTAACAATGTGAAATAGGAAGAAAAGGGCTAAAGGTGTAGGGAAAGTGGGAAGGGTAGGGGAAAGGGAATAAGGGAAAAGAAAAAAATATGAGAAAATGAAAAAATGGAAATGAAGTGTTTGTAGGGAGGGAAGGTAAAGGTACACAAGATCCCAATAATGAATGTAACTGTACTGTATACCTTAAATGTACCAATAAAATCAATAAAAAGAAAAAAATATATAGGTATGATGTTGTGTGACATATCTCTAGAGCTTTTTATTCACCTTCCCTGGCTGAAATTTTACACATGTTGATTAGTAACATTTTATTTCCCCATATTCCATAACATGGTAACCACCATGCTACTCTTGAATCTATTGATTTAAATATTTTAGATATATCATATAAATGCAATCATGAATGTTCGTCTTTCAGTGAATGGATTACTTCACTTAGCAAAATATTTTCATGATTTATCTATGTCACACATTGCAGGATTTCCTTCTTTTGACAGGCTGCGTAGTTCCCCATTGTGTGTTTACCATATTTTCTTTATCTGTTCATCTGTCAGGTGGAATTTAGGTTGTTTCAACATCTTGGCTACTGTGAATAGTGCTATAATGAACTAAGAAGTGCTAAACTTACATCAAGATTCTAATTTCAGCTCTTTGAATAAATATCTAGAAATAAAATTGCTGGCTCCTATCGTAGTTCTCTTTCTAATTTTTTTAAGGATTCTCTATACTGTTTTCCATAGTGACCTCACTTTATAACCCTCACCAAAGATGTACAAGAGTTCCAAAGTCTCCACATTCTTACTGACACATTTGGTTATTTGCTTTTAGGTAATGATCTGTGCAAGATGTGTTCTCCTTCTGGGTTGGATCTGCATTTCCCAGATGATCAGGAAACTGAGCCTCTTTTCATATGTCTGTTGATAATTTGTATATTGTCTTTCAACGGGTGCCTATAAAAGTTTATGGTCTGTTTTTAAGAATTAGCTATTAGTTTCCTTTTCTAGTAAGTTGTAAGAATTCCATATATATCCTACAGATCAATAACTTATCAAATATATGCTTTACAAATATACTCCCCCATTCTGTTCATTTTCTTTTCACTTTGCTGATTTTTTTACTTTACTGTGCAGAAACTTTAGTTTGGTGTAGTCCTATTTCTTCATTTTTGTTTCTGTTATTTGTACTTTTGATTCTATCATACTCAGTTGCCAAGATAAATACCATGATGCTTTCTTCCTGTCTTCTTCTAGGAGTTTTACATCTTCCAGTCTTAGGTTTAAGTCTTTAATCTATTTTGAGTTGACTTTTGTGTATGGTATAAATGAAGCATTCAATTTCCTTTGTGTGTGTGTGTGTGTGTGTGTGTGTGTGTGTGTGTGTGTGGTTATTCAGTTTTTCCACTTGCTGAAGAAATTATTCTTTCCCTGTTGTGTGTGCTTGGAAGCACTGCTGAAGATCAGTTGACCTTCTATTTATGGATTGGTTTCAGAAGGCTTTATTTTCTCCCATTGGCCTGTATACCTGTCATTGTGCCAGAGCCTCACTACTTGGATTATTCCAGTTCTCACTATAGTCTAAAAACAAGTAGTTTGTTGACTTCAGCTTTGTTTATCTTTACCAAATTTGATTTGTCTGTTCATAATCTTTCATGGTTTCATAGAAATTTTAGGATTCTATTTCTTTTTTTAAAAGGCCTTTGAACTTTTGATAAAGAATTACTTTAAAATCTATAAACTTCTTTGAGTAGTATGGACATATAAAAATATTCAGTCTTCCTGTCCTTGAATATGGCATATCTTTGTACTTGTTTGTACTTTGTTTAATTTATTTTGCTATTGTCTTATAGTTTTCAGTCTGTATATTTTCCACCTCCGTAGTTAACTTATTTATGGATATTTTATCCTTTTTGTGCTTTTATAAATAGAAATTGTTTTCTGAATTTTGTCTTCACATAACTCATTGTTAGTATATACAGACACAACTGGCTTTGTATGTTAATTTTGCATTCTGCAACCTTACCAAATGTTTTATTAATTAAAACATTCTTTCACTCACTCATCAAACATTTATTCCATGTCTACAACAGCTTCTAAGCTGGTATACCAGGTATCATTTCATGTAGCACGCATTCACATGTCACCTGATACCAATGAAATATTCAGACCCACAAAACTATTGAGGTTCACCCTTGAAATTAGGGCACAGTCCAGGAAAGCATTTGCCAAGGAGATGGCCCAGGTGATCCGTTTCAGTGGGGCTAGTGCTTGCATTACATAGCAAAATAAGGCCATATTCTCTTTTTTCCCCACTTTTTTATTTGTATATGTTTGTGAGGACATCTTGAGGACATGTACATACTACATTTTAATCATTTTTACATCCATTTGGGAAAATAACTTATGTCATCTGCAAATGAGGACAATTTTACAGTTTCCTTTCCAACTTGGATGGCTTTCATTTCTTTTTCATGCCTAGTTACTCCAACTAGGACTTCTAGTATTATGTTGAGAAGAAGTAATGAGGATGGGAATCCTTGCCTGGTTTCTGAGTTCAGAGAAAAAGCTTTAATTTTTCTCATCAAGTGTGATGTTAGCTCTGGATTGTTCATTTATAGTCTTTATTATATTGAGAAAATTTCTTCCCTTTGTTAAGAATTTTTTTAATAAAAAGATGTTGAATTCTGTCAGTCAATTGCTTTTTTCTTCATCTTTTGAAATTATCATGCCATTTATTATTCCTTATGCTGATGTGATGTACAAACTTTTAATCATCTTTTCATTCCAGGGGTAAATTTCACTTGCTTATGGTTTATGATCTTTTTAGTTTATCATTTAACTCCTTCTCCTGTCACTATACTTTTTAACATTTCTTTTTTTATCCTTTCATAGAATTTCCATCTCTGTAATTGCATTGCCCATCTGTTCTTGCATGCTATTTTGTCCATTATAGCCCTTCGCATATTAATAATAGTTCTTGCAAGTTCCCAACCTGAGGTGGGAGGTAAGTGGGGAATAGAAGACTAAAAAAGAATTAAGACGTCGTGTTATGTACATGTAGCAACTTCCCACAGTGAATGCAATCATTCTGTACAGCAAAGAGGTATTCATAAAAACTAAAATTTTTAAAAAGCAAGTTCTCAATCTGATGATTACAACGTCTCTGCTATGTATGACTCTGATCCTGGTGCTTACGCTGTCTCTTCAAGTTGTGCTTTTTGTCCTTTAGTATGCCTCATCATTTTTTTCTTCGTTGCCCAAGATAATGTACAAAGATGTGTAAAACACAGTAGGAGAAGAGGAAATTCGATGGCACATTAAAAAGATCACACACAAGCAAAAAGCATTTACCTCTAGGAGGCTAGGAATGTTCAAAATAAGTAAATCAGTTAATGTGGTACACTATATTAACAGAATAAAGGATAAAAATCGCACAGCCATTTCAAAAGATTCAGGGAAATAAATGATCGCTTCAAACACTCCAATGATAAAAAACATTTTTTTTCAATAGACAACCTGGGTAAAAATGAATTTCTACAAATAACCCTTTCTTAATATGGATAAGGTGAGGGTTTTGGAGCTGCCCCTGCTTTATGATGAGTTTGAGCTGCCCCTGTGTTGTGGACTCCACAGGCTCTTCTCACTTCCCCACCCCGCAGGTCGGAGGGACGGCTAGAGTGACCTGGTCACCCAGGGCAATTAGGCTCTGAAAGAAAACCTATCATTGAGGATATGATAAAATCATTGCTGCTGATGAGAGGCCTTATGAAGAGCAGAATGCTCTGGCAGATTTCAGAATAGTTATTTCCCCACCCCTACTGAAAGCGCTAGCCACTTTGCTCCTGTACTCATCATGAGACCCTGGAGGTGAAATCCATGCGTGTGAGGATGCTCTCCCGGTGACTGCGAGCCGGGGAGATTTTTCTCTAAGGCTTGTGCACTCTGAACCGCCAGCAATTTGTTAACTGTGGATTGGGTTTTCCAGCTCCAGCGCTGGTTCCCCAGGAGATGTGTTGCTGCTCCAAGTGGTGATTTGGTGTCTTCCTCAGCTCTCCAGTCTGGGGAAAGAGGGCTGGGAGTGGCTTGCCTGTGACCTTACCGCTGTGGTGCATTTAGAAGAATTGTTGACTTTGGGAAATTGGCACAGGTTTTCACTTGTTAGGAGAACGATGACTTCCCAGCTCTTTATGCCAGCCAGAAGCTAAAAGTCTGCTGTTTTCTTTTTTGTTGTTTTCTTTGCTTCTGGTTTTTGTTTTTGTTTTGTTTGTTTTAATTTGCATTTTTCTTTCTTTTTCATTTTAATTAATTAAGTTTATTGTTACATTTTAGGTACATAGTATGATATCATCCATCATTGGGAATTTGTACCTTCACATGATGTATCTTGGTTCTTATTTTTTTCCTCATTCCCCTGCCCGCCCTTCAACCCCTCCACCCTTCCCTATTTACAAAGACTTTGTTTCCATTTTTTCTTTTTCTTGTATTTATTTCTTTCTCTTCTTTCCTTTCCCTTACACCTCCCACTTCCCCTTCCCCTTTGGACCTTTTAAAATTTGTTTACAATTTTTTTAAATTTCCCAATTTATGTTATTGTTTTATTATTCTACTATAGTTTCTATCCCTTCTCTTATTGTATCTAATACTCTAGTTTCTCTTCAGATCATATAAATCTTTCACCTTTTATTGTATCTAATCCACTTAAGTGTACTTGCTTTTATTACACTTCATTTTTCAAAGTTTTATATTTATAGAAAAATTGTGTTCCCATACACTCTCACCCAGTTCCCCTATTCATAAGATATTATATTATAGCATATTTCCCACAATTAGTGAACCAATGTCTATACATTAACTAAAATTCACACTTTCTTCAGAGTTCCTTTTTACCTATTGTCCTTTTCTTTACTAGGATGCTATCTAGGACACCATACAGCATCTAGTCATCATATGTTAGTCTTCCTTTGTTTTTGACAGGTGTTCAGACTTTACTTGCTTTTGGTGACCTTGATGAGGAAGTACCGGTTGGTATTTTATAGAATGTCTCCTAATAGGGATTTGTCTGATGTTTCTTTCATGATTGGACTTAGGTTTCAGGTAGAGGGAGGAGAAAGCAAGGATACATATTGTTATAATGACTTTTCTCTGTTGCTGTTGTTCTTTACCACCAAGCTAAAATAGTGCTTACCAGGTAACTCTACTGTAAAATTATTATCTGCCCACCTTTTCCATACTATAATATTTTAAAAGATATAGTCATGTTAAGCCTATACTAAAGAATAAGTAGTTATGCTCCACCTCTATAATAATATATGCTTATTTATATAAGTAATTTGGGAATTTTTCTGCACAGACTTGTCTCAACCCTTGTTTGTTATTTATTCAGTCATTTATTTGTATCATTATGGACTCATGAAAAGATATTTTATATTTTGAGTTAAAATGTAATATGATTTTATTTGTTACTCAAATTGTTTCTTCTTTCATCATTGGAAACATTTCCTTTGACTTCTGTGTCTCTTTGACATATCTGTTTCTTTATTTGATTGTTTTGAATACTTCCTTATATTCTAACACTGTTAGATATGGCTAGTGTGTTACAGCTTGTATCTAGATGTCCCCTCAAAGCCTCATGTGGTTGTAGGTGATGCTTTTCAGAGGTGGCTGGATCTAGAGTGTGTGACCCTTGGGAGTGTGTGATGCTAGGAACAAAGGTGTGATTATTAAATTAGTCCATTGATTGGTTTGGCATAGTACTAGGAGTGGATAATGGGAAGGCCTCCCTGGGTGAGAGTGCTACTCCCCCTAAGGACAGGTAGCCTAGACAGAATATAAGGGACAGAAAGAGGGCTGTTGGGGTCACTTGTTGCTCACTGCTTTTTGACTCCTTCCTGTCTGTTCTGCGAAGCCCCTCTGCCATCCCACCCTGTCTTAGAGCCAGACAACTATGAATTGAAACCTCTACAAACTCTGAGCTACAATAAAACATCCCTCCTTTAACTTGGGGTGTTGTATATTTTGGTCTCAGCTATAAAAAAAAGTGGCTAAGATATAGTACTTAAACAGTTCCTCCTCCAGGCCCAGAATAAACCATTTCTGCAATGAACCCTGGTTTCTTTTACTGGAGAATAATATTTGAAGTCAAGATCTAGATGACAAATATGCTTACAGAGCTACTAAAAGATTGTTCCTCATTGGCCCTTTCATCCGACAGAGTATGGAAATATATGTTGTCTATTTTAATACATGTATGCGTACATATCTATTAATAATACTGTCTATAATCATCTGTACTTTAAGGAGCTAATAATGAGTACACACTGACTTCCAGCTGTAATCCATAACCACATGAATCATATTAGCCTCCTCTCTCGCTTGTCTGTAATTCCTAATCTAACAGAGAGAACTCCTACTCCCATCCTCAGCCACTCACTTACTAATTCTTCAACTCCAGTATACATAGATGCATAAGAACAGCAGAATTGTTAACCAGTTCTCTCATGAGTAACAAGTTTTTCAACTACAGAAGAACGTTTATATATAATTTATTTTCCCTTTTTATAGACAAGTTCTTGCTATGGAGCCAGGCCAGTCTTGAACACACTATGTAGGCCAAGCTGGCCTCTGACTCACAGCAATCCTCCGGGAAGGATTTTTTCCTTTCACCCTCTGAGCAGATTATTTCATGTTTCTGGCACAGTTAGATTGTTTTGCTAAGTGTATCCTAGGATTCCCCAACCTAACCTGGCTTCTGTTAATTTGTGTAGTCTAAGACTAACTGGCGCTGTAACATTCCATGGATTTTGGTAAACACATGAAGTGAAGTATCCATGGTTATAATGTCATACAGGACACTTTAACCACACTACAGACCTCTCCAGTGCTCCACTGGCCCAACCCTTTCTGTGCCCCCACTTTCTTAAAAATGGAAAGACCTTGATGTCTTCCTATCTCCTACAAAATTTTCTCTTCCGTACACATATGAATGCCACCATACCTTTTTACTCTACCATCTTTCAGTTAGCACTGTGCATTGAAAATTCATGATGTCTTTTTTGTGATCATCTTAACAACTAAATAATATTCTACTTTATGAGTATACCAAATTTGTCAGTATTTTCTCATGGCCTGTGGATGCTGGTGATACCTCACACTGTGTTTTGGAGTATAAGACCAAGCTGGCAGAGGTGGGCATGCACTGGCTCCTGTCTGACAGGGCCCTGCTCTGTGCAACTGGCTTTGTTCTGTCATTCCAGAGCCAGTGGGCAGAGACTGGATGGGCCAGCGCTACATGGAAAAGATGTCTTTATATGATGACTTGAGAGTGGAAATTAGTACCTCAAAAACAAGGCTGGTCCCAATGTTTCAAACTTCTGTGGCCTCATCTTCAGATACAGAAGCACCTCTCACTCGTTCAGAGAGCCAAAGGACAAAGCAAAGCACTGCCCTTTCCCCTAGTCATTGACTAAAGTGAGACGACTTCTCAGATGACCAGCAAATCATGGATGAGATGCCACCACCAGTCACAGCAGGCCTGGAGGACCCATTCCCAGGGGGTTTCCTGGTAGAAAGGCTCAGATTCCCTTAGGTGAGCAAGAAAAATCCCATTTCCCAATGATTACGAGAAACTAGTGAAGCATCCAAGAGAGTTGGTGAGACAGAGGGAAATAGAACAGAGGGGAAAGAGACCTAACGACAGACTGGTGGATTTTCAAGGTGACCAGTTCCAGATTCTGATGAAGAGAAAGGAGAAAAAGAACACAGGAGGAGCTACAATCAGCCCCACTACTTTCCTGGCAGAGAGAGACAGAGGAGTTACTCTGAGATTTTCCACAAGAAGATAACTCAAAACCTTGATCACAGTCTCCTAAAGCTCCTATTCTTTTCCTAGTGGAAGAGGCACAGGATAGATGGATCTTCATCAGGGATGGACAACTCTTCTACTAACATGGGTGGCACAGTGGTACATAAGAGCATGCAGAAGTGTAGCATTTTGGAGCTGCAAGTTCTGGGGAAACAGAAGCCGGGGTTGAGCCCCACACTGTCTGTAGAGAAGATCAGAAAACAGGGGAGCAGGATCACTATGGGTGATGCCACATGGATCCTGATGAGTCTCAGAATACATCCAAGAAGTCAGATTCAATGAATTCTGAATTAACTGAAATACTTAAGTGTCCTACTAAAGTGGTCCTACTGAGGATCATAGTTTGTGCAAGAGAAATGAAGGCAGTTGAAATTAAGGGAAAATGTGAAAAATATGGCCAAGTTGGAACACCTGTGATATTCAAAATTCTGGTACCCCTGCTGATGAAGAAGTATGGATATTTTTAGAATTTGAGAGATTTAATCAGCAAATAAAGCTGTTGTTGATCTGAATATGAGGTGTTTTGGTGGATGGGTGGTAAATGTATGTTTTGGACAATCTGAATATATTTGGGGTCTTGAATTTGGACAAACAAGTTTGATTTTAAGAACTACAATCATCTCCAATGGTCCTTAAACAAGTAGGGATCGAGCAAAGAGAGGAAAGCTGTTGTACACTGAGACTGCTAGAGGGGCTTCTGAGATGTACATTGATCCCCGTAACATTTCATGTTTTTTAAACATGCAAATCTTGAAAGAATAAAAAAGACCAACCTATTCCTTTAATAAAGTAAAGAGACAAATAAAGGAGGGAGAGAGAAAATTCGGACACCAAAGAATAGCATTCTTTAATTCAGAAAGGCATCAAATTTTGATTTTGTTAGTTCATTGCTCCGTAGGAAGGCAGACATAAAGTAAGAACAGTCTTATGATCTGAAAGGTTTCTTAACATGGCTTGGCATTATTTGCTGTACTTAGTTTGTATACATTCTTAAATACCCACACTTTATGACCAGTACATGCAAACTGTGTCTAACTTTGATTTCTTTGCTTACAACAAGACAAAATTTTTGTCATATATGAAAGACAGAAAAGTCTTGCATAGCTCATGATGAACAAAAACTTATTTCAAAAAGTCTATTTCCTACCTCTTTACTATGGTGCTAGCCATATGATAAAATAACTTCCCAGTATGCTTGACTCAAGTTTGGTTTATCAAAAGCCATTCTAGAAAAATGTGCTTTTGTGATAATTTTTCAATCAGTGGAATTCACTAGTAATCCATATTTGACAAATTTGGCACAAAAATAAAGTTATTTTCCCCATAAATTACTTAAAGTGAGTCAGTGTACACCAGAAGAATCTTCTAAAGTTCCACTCAGATCAGACTCAGATTGAAAACCTGTGAGAAATTTACCCACTTTTCCACTAAGCAGCTTGTAAAAACACAAAATGTGACATACTTTCCTTCCTGTACCGTGGTTAACCAACTTTTCTTTTTTCCCAGAACACAGGTCTAATTCTTGACTCTAATACTTCTTATCACAGACTAAAGCAATGCTTGCTGTGTCCTTTCCCTGCTCCCATTTTGCACTGACATTTACTGTTATATAGAAGTGCTACACTTCTGTATTAAAGCCACAAGAAAAGGAAAGGACCTACGGGCCTACTTTCCCAAATGACCACGGTAGTTTCCAAAGCAATTTTTCCCAGTGTAGAAGATTTTAGAGTCATCTTTAACCAAAGAAGTGTATTTCTTTCCCATGGACTTTCAAAACAGAATTAATAGGAAATCCTGCATTTGCACAAGCTGATCTTCAACATGATAATTCTAGAATGTGATGAGAAATAAGCAGTATCAGCTGAATCAGAACTGGCTTGCAAGCCCTTCCTCTTCAACAGTATGGTGAAATAAATGCACTGCAGAATGTATAAGTATTCATGTGCCTCTGTCTGAAAATTTGCTGAAGCAAACCACAAGAAACAGCCTAAATTTTTTTTTTTGGTTTCTTACTTATAAAATACAATATTCTTGTCTGTGCAGTTTTACAATTTATATTTTAAGTTTAAATAAAAATTATCATGATAATAACTGCACAAAAGCAGAAAAGGAGTAAAGAAACATAGAAAGACTAAGAGGATGAGCTATACCCAGGAAAACTAGTTTCCAGTGTCAACTCTGCCTCTGAAAGGCACTTGACCACAGGCATCTGAATTTCTACCTTATCTGTATGCCTAATAACTATTCTGGAATCACATTCAGTAGATGGTAGTCAGGATTGCTCTTATGCTTGAAAAAGTTGCTACACGCTGCCTTACATGTGACTTTCATGAAAAGCCCACTGGGTGCTTGTCAGTTCACAGAATTAACAGAAAGCAGAGCCCACCTAGAAATATTTTTATAATTGGTTATTTCTTTCTTTCCCTCAAAGCTTCCTTACCTCACCCTTTCTCCTCAAAATGATTCATTCTGTAGATGAATCAGAACTTTACTTAAGTGTTAGTTCTATTCAAAATCACTTGTCTCTATTCTCCCAA
Source organism: Fukomys damarensis (assembly GCF_012274545.1). Classification (NCBI taxonomy): domain Eukaryota; kingdom Metazoa; phylum Chordata; class Mammalia; order Rodentia; family Bathyergidae; genus Fukomys; species Fukomys damarensis. Next base: position 36,484,689 of record NW_022900938.1, on the reverse strand, counting down.
TCACACACAAACACACAGGCACACACACACACACACACACACACGCACACGGGATTAAAATCACTGAGGGCCATTTATCATACAGTAGATACTGTTTACTTTAGAGTATGGGAAGTAAGCAGCAGCAACACCAGAACAAAGAAAATGTGGACCTTAATGGACAGTGAATAAAATATAGCATGACTGAAAGGCTGGAAGCACTATGATACAAATATAATTAATAGGGAAAGGAGTGCTAAGGTGATAAATATTTGGAATATGCAGTGAGGAATCATGTGACAAAATCTATAGCAGGAGAATTCTTTTCCCAACCCTAATTTTTTGGATTTTTAGATATTTGTAATGACAAAGCTATAGGATCCTAACTGTTCTAGCCTTGTCATCAATGCTCAGCCAAAATGAAAATTGAGTTGAGCTAAAAAGAATGAGATCCCACCCATTTTAAGTGTCTATAAAAAATATCACATTACTAATCTTCCTCAGCACCCTTGTCAATCCCATCTTTTCATAGTTCTCATGAAATTTAATGCTTTATATTAAATTTTATACTTCTTGGTTTATTGTCACTACAGATGTGAGAAAAGTCTAATGGTCATCTTTATTTATAACTCTTTAAAGACTTGAACAGAAACACTCAAAATCACCTACTATTATGGCTCCCTAGAGGATACTGAGCTAAAGCAAATAGTTTTGTATCTTATCAAATTAACCCGTGGAAAGTAGACCAGATAATTATATTCTGTCACTCCCTATTCATACCTGAATCTGAAAGTTTCTCAATTTTTCATATGGATAATCTAGAAAATAAACATTCCTGACTTCACAGGCAGCCTTAGAATGAGCAGGCATTTGTATTGGTTATATTATTTAACTTCCACAACTTCTCCTTAGAATTTGCGGTGCTATGGTCAAAAAATGATTTAAGAAGCAAAAAAGGATGTAAAAATTTAAATGTCATTGTTCCTTGTGAAATGGGCTGTCAGTTTCACAATTTATGTGCATATTCCCACCAAACTGGGTGGAGCTGCTCTAGAAGAGTATTATATCTGTGAAATAAGCTAACTTTAAAAAGCATCACAAGCCATCAGAAGCGACTCTCTTCTTCTTCCACAGCACGATGAAGGCCAGGGATGAATTTCAAGAGTTGTTTCCGAACACTTCCCCTTCTGCTCTTGCGAGGCAGAGTCCCAAATATGCTCGAGTAACTGTTCTCCCATAACGGGGACATGGATCCACTGCTGGTCGTGCTGATGCTCCGGTTCCGCCTTGAAGAGGACCTTCTCATAAAATCGTCCCCCTCCTTGAAGACAAAGCATTCATCGTCAGTACTGGTCTGCCGGCTGAAGGCCCCCCTGCTCGAGTCAACAGACACACAGGTCTGGCAGCCGTCCTCGCTGTCCATTGTCATGGAGCTCAGCCAGCTCCTGCAGCTGCTCTCACTGGACAACCGATTCCATTCTGGAAGGGCTGGGCCTGGGCCAGGCAGGGATCCCAAAATAGCCAACTCATCCACGTCCATGGTTTCCAAACTTGGGCTGTTACCAGCATCGCCTAGAATAGAGAACAAAGTGTATTGTGGAATGGATCTGAGCATTAGTCCCTACAAACAAATACGCCAAAATGGATCTTTAAAAAAAACAGAAGAAAAAGTAGAAAAACATTTTCCTCTGACTTTTCACTTGTACGAGCCAGGGACTTTTTAAGCTCATTTGAAAAATTCTGTATTAGGGTTTTCCAAACTGTTGTTCATGGAATGAATAGCTGACAAGGAAGGGTTCTGTGGCTATGAAAATTATGTTAGAATAAATAAGATGTTTTATGTTAGAACTACATTCGGAATGTACCTCAAAGGTCCAGATGAGCACTATCAAGAGACAGTGCAAGTCTAAGGGGTAGAACTTACTAGTATGTTTTAGGTCAAAAGAAGGGGATACCTTGGTACTGAATTGTGGAATCCTCGTCTCTTCTTTTCTTTTGCCTCCCAGTCATAAAGAGAGCAATTTTTTTCTGCCGAGCCATGATTTGCTGCCACCAGCCCAAAGTCATGGAATGAACCCATCACGGGCTGAACTTTCAACACTGGGGGCCACAATAACACTTTTCTCTTTATGAGGTGATTTATCTCAGGTTATAGTGACAGAAAACTAATGTACTTTATACGTGAACCAGTTCAACCCAGCTCACCGGATGCTAATGTGACGTGTGGATATCCAAATAATCATTTCTTAGATTTAGAACCTAGAATTTATGATTCTAGAACATTTAGTAAAATTTTCATAGAAATTTTAAAACAAATCCTTGGGGAAATGTTGTCTCAATGATTATCTCCATTCAGTCCCCTATTTTTAGTTATGAACAATTTTTAATTATAAAATTATATAAAGTCATTTGAAATGTGTGGCAAACACACTTATAAATCAGAGCATTGAAAGGTATTTATAACAGAAGGGATTTATGAAATCAAATATATCTCCCAGTTTCAATATTCCAAGTTTTATCTTGGAATACTTAAATACTTGGAATACATTATAATGGTACTGTACTTGGAAAACATCTCTGCCCTAAAATACATAATAATTTATTTGAAGAAATTTAATTTTGTCTACTTGGCTGAACTTTTTCTCAAATTCTCATGACCTATATCTGGGCTTTCCACACCCAACTCTGAATCACTCATCAATTTCCTGCTCATAATACCACTTGCTTCAACACTATCTGAATTGACTGGTGTGCTGCTAAAACAAAGAAATGTATTTGTAATACTGGCCTTAGAAAATGTGAATTTGAGTCAAGAAAGGTAACAGAACAGTAAGCACTCAAAAATGCTTTTATTTTGTAATAATTATTGTTACTTTTCTTCACCTTTGTCCTTGGTTAACAATATAAAAAGATACTGTTTATTTTCCAGTTGATCTGTGAGATTGAATTTGGCTAGTCCTTCAAGGACCAGGCATATTTTATTTTTAGATAATACAACCTACTTTATTTCATGTTACAATGAGCTGATAAATTTCCTTTGTTTGGAGAGCACTTGCCTTGTAGACTCTCAAGCCCTGGGTGATTAATCTAGTTCCAGAAAATGACAACTAATAACCTTCCTCAATCCCTCAAAAGAATGCAAAGCAATGACCTTATGAAAATCCTGACCTTAAAACTGTGTCCCTATGGGGCCATTCCACAAGAAACAGAACTGCCTGCATTCATTGTACCAGTTAGGACAGTCCAGAAATGGAGGCAAAGGTTTCTTAAACACACATATGTCTATAGAACCCAGGAAGTGGCTGAATTAGCAAGATGCAAAGAAGGTTTCATATGTATATATCTGTAAGAAACCTCAGAGCCCAGGAAATCAATCATGAATTCTTAAAAATATTAACTGAAAAATATAAAATACTTTCAAACACATCTTTTAAAAAGATTTTATGCAAATACTTAAGCTAGAAATTAGTATATAATTAAATAGTAAATTGTATCTTTTTAGAATATATAAGATACTCCAAAAATTCTATAGCAAAAAAAAAAAACAACTATATACAACCCAATTAAAGAAGGATAATAGATCTAAGTAGACACATCTCAAAAGAAGACATATGGATGGCCAAAAAGTACATAAAAATGCCCAGCATCATTAATCATCAGGGAACTGTAAATCAAAACTATGATGATATATCACCTGGCTCCGAAAAGAATGGCTTTTATCAAAAAGAAAAAAGTTAATAAAACCTGGTGAGGATGAGAAGTCAACCCCAGCATATTATTAGTAGAAATGTAAATTAGTACAGACACTATGAAGAACATATAAAGTTTTCTCAAAAAATTAAAAGCAGAACTACCATAAGATTCATTAATCCCACAAAAGGGTGTATTTCCAAAAGAAATAGAATCAGTCTTTTTATTGAATGTTTATTGCAGTACTGTTCAGATTAGCTAAAAAAGGGAAATACTCTATCAACTGTCAAATGGATAAAGGAAATATAGCATAATTACACTACAGAATACTATTCAGCCATTTAAAAAAATGAAACCTCGTCTTTGCAACAATGAGGATACAACCAGAGATCACTGTACAGAGCAAAATAAGTCAGGTACAGAAAGACAACTACTGCACCATCTCAAGCATATGTGAATCTAAAAATCTTGATCTTACACAAGTTGAGAGGAGAACGGTAGATACCAGAAGCTGGGGACAGCAGAAGAAAGGATGGACAGAAAAGAATGCTCAGTGGATACCAAGTTACAGTTAGAGAACAGCAAGATCTGGTGTGCTTTTTTGGCCAGTAGGGTAATTACGAGTAACAGTAGTGTAATATGTGTTTCCACAAGCTAGAAGAAAGGAATGTTTGAACCACAAAAAAGATAAATGTTTGAAAAGATAGCTATTTAACATGATTTAAACATTAAAATGTACACATGTATTAATACATCAATGTATATGTTTTATGTACAATTTTATCGCTTTGATGTGCCTGTTAAAAGAATTATTTCTTCTCTGTAAATAGTAATCATCACTTTTAACAGACACTCTAGGTTATAGAGATTTCGACTTAGTGTTATCTAAAGAAGACATAACCTACATCTCACACCCACATAGCTAGTGACTTCAGCCATTTCTTTCTACATGAAAGTTCATTCCTCAGGTTACATCAGTCACACAGCAAATAGCACATCAACAAACCTGAAACTCAGCCCTTTCCCTCAGAAAGCGTGCGGCGGCAAAAGCTGTGGATTTACTGTTAAGGCTTACACATATCTAACTTGGTCTTGAGCCCCGAGCAAAAGGATTTCTCTTCATAAATGTAATGGGTGAGAATTCCACCTAAGAAGTATGTAAATTTTCCCTCATCCCACAGCTTTGGAAATCTAACAACCCATAGCTGTGCTCACTTTCAAGAGTTTAATTCAGTTACTGAAGTGGAAGGAAATTCAAGCAATATTTCTGACTCTTCTTCGGAAATCTACAGACACGTCTTACAAGTGCATGCTCGTGCTTTCATGTGCATGTATGTTCCATGACTTCATTTGCTCCTCCAAATGCATAGGCCACTTAATAGATCATGCCAAAGACACACAGACTGGCATCTTTGACTGGTACTAGACAAATTTTCATTGCAACAAAAATAATCTTAAAACACCTTAGAGACAGAAATACAAAAAAAAAAAATGAAATGTGCATGTGGTTTCTGAGCAGGAAGTCATATTACCATGAAGCAGGCGCTGTTCCTGTAACTGCAGTGACTTGAACTCCACCCATTTTTTCTTCAAGGTTTGCTGTGATAGAGAAGAAAAAAAAAAGTTCTAATCATTAGGAAACCTCCAAGAAGACAACAGTTTAATTCTAAATGTTGAGATTTTATAATTAAAAGTTTCTTCTTTCTTTTTATACTACCAGCTCCTCTTAATTTAAAAGATTTTTGCTCTATTAAGACAACACTGGTAATGCTATTTTCTCAAGGCATAATCCAGCAGCATCAAACATATTCTATTAAAACACAAGAGAAACTGTAAGATGAATATATTTTTGTTTAAAAATTACAGAACCTGATTGTTTAGGTTTGTGAGAAGTTTTAATTGTATGTACAAGGACCTGCAGGCTAATAGTATTCCCCCAAGTGCAGAGTGGAGTTGATAACAGAACCTAAGCCCTAATAGTTAGTTTCATGACGAGTCCATGAATAAAAATGTATAACACTTTTAGAATGTTGACATTTAGAATGATAACCATACCTTACTAGATGCTGAAAAAGTATCCTACAATTCTGGGACACTAAAAGCTTTTGTCTGCACTTTTATTTATTGTCCAGAGAGAGAGAGAGAGAGACAGCATGGTTGGCCAGGCCTCACACGCAAGACAGCAATGGAAATTGAAAGCAAAACAGGCAGAAGCAGAAGATATCTGACAAGACAGTGTCACAGGCTACCTTTTTCTCCCCATCTCTGTCCTCTACTTTACTCCTTCCTCTGCCATTCCAGGGGCCCAACAGCAAGCCCAGCAAGTAGGTTTAAGTCAGATTTGCCATGCACATGTATTTTAAAGTAAAGAAAGCTAGATGAAAATAAGCAATCCTTCAGAGAAGCAACCCAGAAGGAGGAGATAATGGCTAAAAAGGAGAAAGAAAAAAAAAGATACATTTGAAAAGGAAAGGCCAAAGGGAAAGAAATTAATAAAATTATAAAAACATCATTGAATGCATAAGAGAAAAATGAGTCATTCCTCAGTGGTCAAAAACTGAACAATAGCTGAGCAAAAATTTTCCAGTTCTTCATAAGAGCTATTCTTATGGCTGCCAAAGTAGTATTCGAACAACAAGCTAAAATAATAAAATGTTTGGCTCAAGTAATTTCTTAACCTTTTTAAACCATCGTACAGTTTAGACACAGCTTCTGTTACCTTTGTAAATCCATGGTTATGTGAAAGTCAGAACCAGAAAGCCAGAGTATAGGACCAGCAGGGGCTGGCACATATACCAACACCTTTCTGCTCTCTGAAAGAGATTTATCATCTAGCAGGGCATAGAGTCCAGTAGAAAAGCCTAAGGATGATTTGACAAAAGACACTAAATATAGAACAGGAATATGATACTTCTTCTCTTAATATTAAAAAAATGCAAAGTCAAAGCTTGCCAAATAGTTTTGTAAGCATAAAGATTTTAAATAGCTAATTTGTTGATCTGGCCCGGTCATCTAGCATCATCATCACTTACACAAAGAAAATGCCAGACAAAAGAGTAGATATGTCAAAATGACTAAGAGTTTTTAGTTCGTCATGAAGTTAGTTTCCTTATTTTCTTCAGCCTGTTTCTTTCCATGTTACTGATAGCATAATTGTATATATGAACAATTATAAGATCTCCTCAAAACATGCAAATTAAAGCACATATGAGATAAAACCACGTTGGGCCACATCACCTACCTGGGTCTAGCTCAGTGCCTGCTACACAGCATATGAAATAACGGTTGGATATTGTTTGAAAAAATACACAAAAGATGACTTTCTGAAACAGACTTCATCTATCAAACATTGGATTGGTTCAATACACATTTCCAGTGTCTTCATTTGACATGAGACATACAACTAAACTTTCCCATGGCACTTTAGTATTTTCATTGCACTTTCGCAGAAAATATGCTATTTAATTTCTATAATTTCCCTTAAAAGTTATGGAATAGAAAATAGTTTCAATGTAGCAACTATTTCTCAAGGGCTACAAACTTATTAAGCAGCAGACTAAAAGCTAGACTAAAAACTTGCTTTCTCAGCTAGCTCATTCAAGATGTGGTTTTCATTTTAAACACTAGAATCATAGGTTAGAAAAAAGGGAATCCCTGTAACTGTGACTCAGAAGGGACTACTGTTTCTAAAGAAGAGCTTTTGGTCCCACAGAAAGTCTCTGGGGTAATAGAATGTTCACATACCAAGTAAAAAGTAAATGCCACTACACAGAGGGGAAACTAGTCTGACAACGATTATAGGTCAGGCCAAGATATTGCAGATGAGATGATCTGGGACTCTCCATAATTTCAAAATTAGAAGTGACACAGAAATGCGAGAAGTAAGCAGCAATGAACCTCAAGGTCTATTAGACCTAAAAAAAGCAGAAAGAGGTACCCAAGAATTTGAATCCTATGGCAATATAGGTTTAAATGCACCTATTTGAGGCAGGGGATTGAGGGAGTCAAGTTTCCTGCTTGAGAAATCAGTCTTGGCTGAAATTGCTGCACTAAGAATAGGAAGCTGGAAAAGCTACATCTGCTGGCATTCAGAGAGACAGAAGCACCTAAGTGCATCCTTATTACCTGAGGCAAACCATACACTGATTCTCCAGGAAAAACATACAAGCTGCCAAGTCTGACTCTGGCTAGGAAAGCTTGAAATGCTGTGTAGATAGAATTGTTCAGCTCTCACAATGAGCTGGAGATGAGAGAGCCACTCAAGGGACAGAGGCAATCTACACTCTAAACACCCATAGATGTTGAGGGACAGCAATAACAATAAAACTCATAAGCAATACATGAATTCTCTCCAAGGAAAGTCAGGAAACAAGAAAGTATCCATAGAAAAAATTAAAGTAATAATAGTCATAATCTTTTCAGAGAGAATAAAATCCATACTTATGAGAACAAAAAATAAAACATGAGCAAATAGACACGAAGTACTTCTTGACAATAAAAAAAATGTATTTGCAAAGCTGAAAAAAGAATACATTCTATACAGAACACAGATAACAAAAATGTCAATGAAGATATTCCTAAGCAACATAAATCAAGAATATGCCTAACAGAAATTCTAGAAGATGACATAAAGTGCTGGAGAAGATTATTCAAAGAAATTGGCCTGGTGTTCTTCCAAAACTGAAGAAAGTCATGTGTGTTTAGGCCAAAAGAGCTCTGCATATTCTAAGTGGAGTAAATTAATCTGGACCTAATTGCAGTGAAGTGAAACTATGGACCAATGAAGAAAAACAAAATCTTACAAAAGTTTCCAGAGAAAAATATAAAATACTTCCATCAATGCAAACACTATTTTTTCAAAGATTTTTAAATAGAAAACTCTCTAGAGAAGATTATCAAAGGAAAGAATAGTCATAAGAATTACTTTAAGTAAAAACTAGGATATGATTATAGTTTATGTCAGAGATTAAAAAGATGAATGTATAATTTTATGATTAATTTCATGCAACATATTTGAAAATTTGAAAACTTTACCAGAAAATAGCTCACCAAATCTGTTCAAAGAAAGAGACAAAGAAACCTGTATTAGTTTTATAAATCAATAAAGAAATTGAAACCGTGGCTTAAAAGGTTTACCACCAGTAAGAACCTCAACTCTGACCCAGCCATACCTCTGTTGGGTATCTTTCCAAAAGAATTAAAAGAATCATATCACAGTGATATATGCACACCTATGTTTACAGTGGCACAGTTTGTAATAGCTAAAACTTGGAAACAGCCCATTTGTCCATCAGTTGGAAAATGGATAAAGAAGATGTGGTTTTTCTATAAAATGGAATACTACTCAGCCATAAAGAATGAGAAATTAGATTCATTCATAGGAAAATGGATGCAGTTTGAGGATATACTCCTAAGTGAAATATATAAGTCACACATGTGTAAATACTGAATAGTTTCCCTGGTGTGAAAGCCTATAATAGTACACAAGATCCTAATGAGATAATTAACAATGTGAAATAGGAAGAAAAGGGCTAAAGGTGTAGGGAAAGTGGGAAGGGTAGGGGAAAGGAAATAAGGAAAAAGAAAAAAATATGAGAAAATGAAAAAATGGAAATAAAGTGTTTGTAAATGGGGAGGGGAGGAGGGGAGGAAGGGAGGGCAGGGACAAGGGTCAAAAATAAGAACCAAGATCTGTCATGTAAAGGTACAAGATCCCAATAATGAACGTAACTGTACTATGTACCTAAAATGTACCAATAAACTCAATAAAAAGAAAAAGAACCTCAACTCTGCATGATTCAAATGGTATTCCAAAAATTCTACCAGGCAATAAGAGGAAGAGTCCACAATTCATTTAAAAAAAAAGTAAACTTGATACAAAAGCTTAAAAAGATTGAAAAATTAAAATTATACAGCAGTCTAACTGTAGAATGAAACTATTTTCAAAAATCATTAAAATAACAAATCCAAACTGTGAGTATATAAAAATGATTATATATCAGTCCAGTTTATCAAAGTGTGTGGTTTAATATTAGTGAGTTTTTAATGTCATTCACCATACTGACAGACATGATGTCAATCAAATCTCTATGATTTATTTATGAAATTTGACAGTTTGATTCTAAAATTCATATATACTATCAAGAAATCAATAAAAAAAACACTAAGAATAAACTTGCCCAAATGAATATCAAAGCTTATTATAATCTCAGTTTGAGGTAAACAAATTAACCAATGCATTATAATGGGATCCTGCAGGCAAAACCATATATCCATGAAACTCGCTTAAAATAGAGATTTCCCTACAGGTCACTTATGAGAAAAAAAGGCAAAAATAAATGATACTGGATGAATTTGGTGTACACATGAAAAAATAAATAAAACTGAAAATTTTCCCAAACTCATAGTATATACAAAAATTAAATGTGAAAAGGAAAAACTTCATAGCACTTAAAAGAAAAGAAAATGTAGATCAGCAATTAGGAGCCCTCTCATAAACAAAAATACCTGAGGAGTAATATGTTGTTAAGAAAGCAAAACACCAATTTAGAATAATTCAATTACCTAGCAAAACTTTTATAAGGAGCAGAGAAACAAAGACTTTTTGACCAAGATCTAGTTACCATCACTGAAGGAAGTGCTCTGCAAGAATGGAAGTGAACCAGAAATAAGAAATAGAATGCGAGAAACAGCCACGTCACTGGAGCAGATTGAGAAAAACATTCATTATCAGTTTTTTAATTATAAATGAAAATCTAAATATAAAATTTATATTTTATAATTTTTGAAAGAGTTGAAATTCTCTAAAGTCAGAAAAAAGGAAGATGGGCTTTTAAATGGATATTCAAAGCATATCAAAGTCCTCAATGTTCTAGAAGATGATGAATATATTGAATTTTTTTTACAATTATTAGAAAAAAATCTGTGTGCACATTAAAACCTTGGGCAATATTCAAAGTGTAGAAATGGCATTGAACCATGAAATAATGTTTTGTCCAAATGAGTACTCTATTCCATGAGATATAACCTATTTTACATAAAATCTCTAGTTTATTTTCTATATTCCTTTGTTTTTTAGGGAAAGGCTGAAAACATAGTTCAACACTTTTTACAAGATGTTCATCAAAACTAACACTTTTCACAAAAAAAGTAATTTTGTGGCCAGGGATTTAGCTCAGTGGTTCCACCACCTACCTTGTGTTGCAAGGTCCCAAGTTCAATCACTGGTACCAGAAAAAAAAAAAAAAAGTAATTCTGACAGCTTTTAAAACTTAAATATATTATAGAGCACTTTTCACTCCTTTGAAAATGTAATGACAAAATATAGAAACATTTGCTTTAAAATCAAGAATAAGACTACCACTATTTATAATGTACCAACAATCCTAACCAATGCTATAAGCGAAGAAAAATAAATTAGTAGAATAGTTGAACTAAAGGATCAAAATCTTTATAATCTGTGACACTAAGATGTTGGTCTAGAAAACCTAAGGAAATGTATAATATTATTACTAGAATAAAAAAAGCAAGGCCTTACTACTGGATTTAAAAATTTATACAAAAACAATAGCAATAATAAGAAAAAAAGTGTCTTATTACAGCAAGAAAAATTAGAGTGCATATGAATAAATGTAATAAGATGTGAAAATATTCATTACAAAATACTTTAAAGTATATAGAAGACCCGAGTAAAGAAACTAAAATTGTGTGCTCAAAGTAAGAAAAAAAAAAGATTTCAACTGAACTCACTTATTTCATAAAAGCAATTCAATTCCTACCAAAATCCGGACAGAAGTTCTTTTTTGAGGAACTTTTAAAGATTAATTCAAAACATCAGGATCATAAACAAAATAGTGAGTTTCAAAACCTATGTTAATTAAGAAGAAATTAGGATTTGTTAATGAATCGAACATGGAGGAAGAGAACGATACAAGAAAAAACAGAATGAATTGACCTTCTTGGGGTCAATAATTAAATATATACTTAATAAGGAAAACTAATAAATGGCAGCTATTTTAAAGGAAAGTCCAAGTAAGTAACTTGCTTACAGTAAGCCATGAAATCCCTGCTCAGAGTGGCCACTTTACTGCCATGCAGGGGAAGCACTAGGATATGGAGGTCACCTGGAGCCAGGGAAGAAATCTTCAGGGCTATGACTCAGATGCACAAGTGGGGCTCTCAACTTCATGGCTTATGAGACCCTCACCAGCCTAAAAAGTTGAGATTTTTTAAAAAGATCTCCCAAGAGCCCCCCTCAGGAATTTTCACTGAATATTCTATGCTGTGAACGGTCTCTTCAAAATTTCCCCTTCAGAATGTGCTTGCCAAAGAAAATAGATTCAAGGGCAGTCACATGAATACAGAGAGTTGGTCTCTTAACAATGAGGAAAAAGTGTAAGATACAAGAAACAGTGAAAAAGCAAAGTCCCAGCTGTGCCTGCACATTCATGTAACATCTCAGAAGATCATAAAACACCAGCTCCTCCTCTTTTATGTTTTTTCCCCTGACAAAATGTAAATCAAGAGAGATCACAGGTGCATCCATCAAAAGTTCTTCAAGTGATGTGCCTTCCTATTGCCTCTTTGAGTCCCCTAGACACACTGAAGGAGGAAGGAAGAAAATGATGCATACCTGTTTTTAGAATTTGATATTGCTGCAAAGGTAATTGTGTGGCTCTTGATCATGCAGCACTTTAGATTCATCATATTTTATCTTCAAGGGCTGTCTCAATTCTTAATATAGATCTTTATTCTACTATTTACACATTCAAAGATAAAAATGGGCCTCATTGTGTAAATTAAATTACCTTTAAATCCTGCATCTTTGCTTCAAGTTCTTCTTTCCTGAGAAGCATTGATCCATTAAGAGTCTCTATCCTGTTTAAAAGGGGAAAAAAGGTGAGGGGTAAATAACATGAGTGATTCATTTAAACAAGTACCACCTTTATAGAGCACTACACTTGGAACACAAAGTATTCTAAAAATGCAACATAACTGTTACACCCTTCATAGATCTTCAAATATCTGGGTTGAAGCCAAATGTGACAATGTTCAGAAAAAAATTGGAGAAAACTCCCCTGAAAGAGTGAATGAAATGATCCTGGTTAATTTGCAAACTGAAGCTCAGTTCATCAAAGACACTATATATAACAATGGTTACTGTGTACTATGCTCTATTTCTGTGGGTACAAGCTAGAGCTCCTCATTCATTTGGTGAATATTTATTGGGTATCGATTATCTGCCAAACTCTATACTCCATGGTACCAACAAGGCATGCGACAAGAAAAGCAACAGACATGAGGAACTTTCAAAATAGTGGAGTCAGTATGCTATTTCTTGAATCAGAAAAAAAAATCCCTTTCTTACTAGGCTTCTGGGAGTCTTTACTTCTGTAAATTGTCCTATAATTTTGGAAAAAGAACAAATAGAACCAGCAGAACTATAAAGTACTTTCACATGACTCTTCTCAAAACCTTTAGAGTACAAATGTTAATCCTAAAATTAGCAACTGAATTCTTTTATTATGACATAAATGCTTTTCTAAAAATATAAGGTTTGTTGTATCCTGAGTGACTTATTTTGTGAGCTCAAGTTAAAAGACTTTTATTCTGACCACTAGAGTATCAATATGAATGTGATAGTATATTTCAAGTGTGAATCACAGGGATTTTTCAAAATATTGGTTCAAATTCCTTATCTGGTAACTGGTAACTAAGCTGTAACTCTGTTTATGAAGACACACAAAAAAATTTTTTTCAAGGCATGGTAAAAGCACTAAATGTGAAGAACAATTTTCCATGGATTTCTAATAACATCATGTCTGAGACAATGAGATGAAATCAAGCCAGAATTTGGTCTGCTCTCTCATTAAGGCAAACTTGATTTTTGAGCAATAGAGAGGATCCCTTGTCACATGGATCTCTGGCTTGTCCAGCAATAGATAAGGTCTTCACCCAGTTGGAACATGTTTTTCTGACTCTACCCCCACTAGTAATTGCTGTTGGACTCTATATTGCTCTTACTTCTTAGTTCTAGTTTTACTTGCTTGTTTTCAAACAAGACTGCTCCTGTCCCCTGTGGGTCCTGTCCCATAGGACCCACAAAGCTGGACTCAGTTTTCTACCCCCACCACTACCACCACCAGTCATCTTTCAAATCAATTCACATATGGACTCAAAATACACTTTAAAATATCACTAAAGAGCAAATGGCTCTTGGCAGTTTACTGTGAGCAGCTACAACTGAAAAGAACAGATTCTGACGTGGAGAGCAGGTGATCAAATCCAGCCCTCTAATTCACTGTTTGGGTGACCTTAACTAAGTCTTCTATAAGACTTGGGCACTTCATCTGTAAATGGAGTGAAACTAACCCCACAAAGTAGCTGTGAGGAATGAATGAAATAATGTAAGACCCACCTCCATCAGAGTAACGCCTAAACTCCTGGGCATAACTGATGGGCCCATGCTCTGCTCCCAGGCCAATTCTCTGTCTTCATTTCTTGTATTCTGCTTTACCCACCAGCTACCAATTACAGTGGATTCCTCTCTGTTTCTTGAATGTGCTAAGCCCATTTGGAGAGCTCAGAGATCTCCCTTTTTATCTTAAATGCTCTTACAGGTGTTCTGATGATGATCCCTTCCCCCTATTTAGTCTCAGTTCCAATGTCACCTCCTCAGAGCACACTTTAAACATCTGAGGTAAAATGGACACCCTCTTTCTCAGTGCTCTTTTCCACTCCCCGACTGTACTTTCATCCCAGTAGTTATCAAGAACTGGAATATGAAAATTCCTTAATTTTCAGGCATTCTTTAGCCATCTCTTCCCAGTTACTGAGAAGAATCTTTACCTTTGTCTTTCCTGAACCTACCACAGAAATAGAAGCAGTATTTACTCAATAAATACTATTTCATATAATGAGTGAATGTACATGAGTGAATTCCATTTCTCATTACTTATGAAGGTTTTATTGGGTTGTAGGAATGTTCTGGTACCGAGCCAAAGCTGTCTGCTTTATAGAGAGGGCAGTCTCAACCCTGGGTAACAGGAGGTTTCCCTGTCAATCTGTCTCACTGAGACTCTCAATATTTTGCAAAAAGGAAAGGAACCAAGAATTGGAGGTAAGGGAGGGAGAGAAGGGGTGAAAAAAGAATTAGGACATATTGTGTACATGTACGAGGAGTGTAGTTATTATGTACTGCAAGTATGTATTAATAAAAATAAATGAAAAAAAGCTCTTGGGGAAAAGTCCCTCAAATCTCTTGTTGAGGAGATTAGTATCTTTTAAGTTGAGTCTGGTGCATGTGTGTATGTGTTTCAAAGTAGAGAGGAGTGAGCAAACTATAGTAAAAATCTTTGTTTCCAACAAATGGAACAATAGAAATGAAAAATGACTGGGTTGTGGCATCAAAGGGAAAAAAATCTCAGTTCTGTGACCTTTTATTTGTTTTAGCTGCAAAATTATATCAACCATGGAAACTGCACCCATTTCTATCAGTCCAAAAGAAATCTGTGGCAGTTTAACCGAATCTGATATTAAAAATACTTTAGTAAATCCTGCCCCTCACACAAAAGTCTTGTGGCTATGGATCCCACTGACTTTAACTACTGACAGTATGTTCAAGTTTGAGAAAACTTTGAAAAACAAAAGGAAGAGATAAAAATATCTTTGCCCACCCCTAAGCTTGACTATGACTGCCCTTCTTGTTATGAACAAAAAGCCCTTTCATCAGCTCTGCAGGCAGAGGCGGGAGCACCTCTGCATCCTCGGAAGACTAAATGGATAGTTACCTTAGCAGGTTTCCTGACGATCTGATCAGGTCAACCACTTGTTTGTGGGAAAAGCCTTCTGTGCTCACTCCATTGATATTTGCAAGGACATCACCTGGGAAACGCCAAGAAAAATAAGTGTTACATTGGTTAAAACAGAGTGCTGTGTTGATTTAAAATCGGTGTTTATATTGGTTGGTTACATAATCCCTCCTGACTCACAAATGAAACAAGCTCCAAACCCTAGAAACATTCAAGAAAATCCAAGCCAACAATTGTGTCCCAATTCTCACTGCCTTCCAATTTTCCTTCCTTGCTACATAAATGGTCCATAACAGGAGCAGAGTTAGGTTACCGGCTTGCAGTCCAGAGCAGTGAGCTGGACTGTCCTCCTGTACTTTGCAAATCAGAGTGCATACTTCCAAGGAGCCAAAGTTCTGGTTCTGGAGCCTGTACGTCTATAACATTTAAGAAAATACAGAGTTACTACTCAAGAACACTCAAAATACGTTTGTCAAAACATATAATCATGTGGATTACCATTAAGTGGTTTAATATGTGAGAGCAAAGGATAAGTTGGAACGTCTTTCCTGACCATAAAATTCCATCAAAGGCACAAGTTTTGCAATTGGACCAGTCTGCAGCTGACTCTACTTGTAAAATATCATCTGGCATGAGAAAGTAGGATGAGAGTAGCTCAAGATTTTCAAGCCTAAGAGATTACCTGGTGTTATCATTTACATAGTAAAAAAAATTAAAATTTTTATTTCCCAATAGGATAAAACAGTGGCTGGCCAAAAGCAAGGAAAAAAGCTTTAGCGATTCTCACAAACTGAAACATTCATTATAGGAGAGGATGAAATGGTGCACACACAGCAAGGGAGCTATGCCAACAATGATTATTTTAAATCAGTTCTGCAAGCGGTGATAATCTGTTCTACATTTATTCCAAAGTACTCTAATTGACTCAATCACTTTCATTTCTGAGCTCTCCACTGTGCCTGACCCAAATTCTCACTGGTTCACCAGTCACCAACTACATTAGAAGTTTTGCTTCACCTCCTACCTGAATTTAACACAAGCAGTTTGGTGGTGGTAAGTTTTCATTTTTCACATGGTATCAAAATGCTGAATAAATATTCACTAGATTCAAGGTACCAGTGACTCCAAAAAACACATTTTTTAATACTTTTGAAATGAGACCTAGTTTCATTGAGAATGAAGATCAGTGTTCAGCATCATTTTCATCTTTATTTTTTATTGTTTTTGATTTGTTTGCTGGTTTTTGTTTTGTTTTGTTTTGTTTTTTGAGACAGGGTCTCACTATGTAATTGATAATGACCTGGAACTACTATGTAGCCCAGGCTGGTCTTGAACTCACAGTGGTCCTCCTGCTTCAGTCTCCCAAGTGCTGGGATTACAGGAGTACACCACCACACCCGGCAACATTGAGTATTTAAAACATCTGATTTCTAAAACTAAGTCATATTACTGTTTTTTTGGTGTAGAAATTACTGTCTGATAGTCATTCCTTTTCATTCTATCAACCCTGAGTCAGTCATGTGCAAGTAACTTTTAGAAACGTGGGTCTGTCAACCTAAGGGATTTCTCCTCAATCTACAAGGTAGGCAGAGTCCCCATGTCTTAAAGATAGAAGGACTTTCAAAGATCGTGTAATACATTGTCCTGTGTATCAAAGCCCTTTGCTGGGTCTCACTACGAATGGGTCTCACTAACACAAGGGTCTCACTACAGCCCAGAACATTCTAGAAATGAAGTCTGGTGTAGTTCATGGGATTCATTAACCAAATATATGACCCTCTCTGAAAACCACTCCTCTAATAGTTCTCATAGGGTTGAGGATCTGCCCTCCATGCCCAGTCACCAGAGAGAGAACAGTGCAGGGGAAGAACACTGATTTATAAACCAGGCATACGTTCACAAGAGTTATAAGTTTGAGGGCCAGGGATTTAGCTCAGCGGTTCCCCCTGCTGCCTTGCAGGCACAAGGTCCCAAGTTCAGTCCTCCGTACCAAAAAAAGAAAGAATTATAAGTTTGAGACTAGCGATAAGGAAAGACAGAAGCCCCAAAGTTACAGAAAGAAATATCTAACGTGTGTTCTTCTCATAAGCAGTGTAAAACTAGCACCAATGGGCAACCAGAGGGGAGGGTAGATCTGGTCTCTTCTAATTCGTCATCCACTTGGTAGACTAGGACATAAATACGGATTCACACAGGATGCACAACCTGAGTACATGAAGTCCTATCTGGCCTGTAAAATACCCCCTAAACATTCACCCTATTTGTTGACTTCCTGTTTCACTGAGATAACACATGCATGAGATGAAGCTACTAGCTCATGTTAATCTACGAATGTTCAGTACTCTGTGGCCTATTGTATTTACCGTATTTTCAATAGCAACTGCTGCACATCTCTGAGAATTTTGCTCATGTAAAAAGAAGTGGTCACAAAATACATAATGCTTCTGTAACAAGATAGTGTATTGTGTGAACAGGAAATAGTATTGAACTTCTACAATATGATAGATTTTACCAATTTTTATGGCAAATATAAATTTCATCAAATATAAAAATACTAGATTTTTTAAAAGTATAAGTTATCTTCTTTTCTTCTATAACCTTTTCCTGATGCATATCATTTTTTTCTTTACTTATAAAGCATGTTTTACTGAGAAGCTTCCTGTTCCTGATCTTAAAATACGCACTTTCAATTGTGGGGTTGATATCACACCAAAGTTTTCTGCAAGCAGCACAAAAAACTAAAATCTAAAATCTGAAGTATAGTATAAGAATATGATTATGCAAAACACATCTAAAAGGAA
This sequence comes from Fukomys damarensis, assembly GCF_012274545.1. NCBI lineage: Eukaryota > Metazoa > Chordata > Mammalia > Rodentia > Bathyergidae > Fukomys > Fukomys damarensis. The sequence continues at coordinate 36,466,409 of NW_022900938.1, read as the reverse complement.
TGCATAAATGTTACGGGAAAAAGTAACATTTAAAGGATCACTGTTACACTGTAATTAGATTAGATTTCATTTGACCTAATTCATTACCTTTACAAATACAGTCATGAAAAATGCAAACATTTAATAAAAAATAAAATTTTTTGGTATTTACACTGAAGACCATAAGGACTATTAAAAATTTCACCCATCATTAAGCAATCTTCAAGTAGAACCAAAGTTTCAAGTGTTCCAAATAATAATTATAAAATATTGTCATTAGAAATAAAATTATACATTTCTCATCTCAATAACAGCTTCTGTATCAAAAGTAACTGTACCTATATATATAAATATATGCATTCCACATACACAATTTCAAATATTTCTATAATCCCAAAAGTTTAGAATATGATATATAGCATGATAATATAATTATACAAAGCACATCCAAAATGCAAATATGTAAAGCACACATCTGTGCAAACTACTTCCCTCTCTTAATTAAGACTTGGTCAAAATCAAGCATTTCTCATCAGTCTGTGCTTAAGGAAGACCTCAGTCCATGGAGCTGAGACTATCTCAGACGTAATATTTTGTCAGTGTCACTGGAAAATTTTCTTTCTTCTATAGTACTCAACCCACTGGAAAACTACCCCCAAAGCCATACACTAGTTTCGTTATTCTTTGTTAAGTGTTCCAACTATTTTCCTTGGATATCGGAGAGATCTGAAAACTGCCAACCTGAATTTCAAATCCAAATGTTCCATTGTCCTGTTTTTCCACAGTTACAAGCTTTCTGTAATAAAAGGAAAAAACATCAAACTGCATAAGAACAAGGTATCACATTTTGTACATCTTTATCATTAAAAATGACTGTCACAATTAAAAATAGCTGACAGTAATGTTTAGTGATCAGAATGAACAGTGAATGTTTAAATGTTTTAAATTTATTACAGTTCAAGACATAGTGCCATAAATCCCCCTCAAGACCCTCTCCCTTGCTGCCAATCCATTTATCCTATCGTCCTTGCCACTTTCTGAAGCAGTTCTGGAAGTCCTTTTTTCACAAGTCTTTGTGATATGTGATTTTTAAAAAATACAGTAAATGCTGTGGCTAAGTGCCACCCAATGGCAAGGCAGGTTTATAAAAACATTACAGTGCGTCTTCAACCACCACATTCACCAGATCTGGCACCATGCTAATTCTAGCTCTTCTCAAAGTCAAAATGTCCATGAAAGGTAAAAGTTTTGAATCAATTCAGCATATGGAGGTAGCCGTGTCAACACAGCTAAACACATTCACAAAAGACGACTTCCAGAACTGTTCCAGAATGTGGCCAGAACAGTGGGATAGGCGTGTTGAAAATGAGGCGGAGTATTTTGGCGGGGATTAATGGCAATGTATTTTTTACTGTAACACACTTTGAAAATTTAAATATTTACCTCGTTTTTTGATCACACTTCATAAATTGTAATGTGTATGTGTCAGTATTATCAACAGTCTGGAGAGCTATGTTCCTGTCTATCTTGGTGAAAAACCAAAATAATAAGTGAATGTCTTTACCTCTGAGACCAGGAAAAGTCACCCAGAGAACTTGATCTGGACAAAGCAAGCTGAAAAATAATTAAAGTGTGCATTTATCTCAAGGTCCTTAAGGTACATTTGTAAACTGTTATAAGTCACAAAGGATTTTGTTCTTTATCACTTTCCTTGGCCCAACTCCTGGGAAATTATTACATAAAGGCAGCAATTTCCATTTTCTGGTGAAGCAAAGAAGCAGAATTGGGAATGGGAACTTTCAGGCATTCTGTTTAAAAGAGTAGAAGAGCTTGGATAGTGAGGCACTGTAGCAAAAGATTTCAAGGGATGTGGCAGAACTCCAAAGCTTTCAAAGATTACTTCATTTCTAATCTGCATTTAAAGCAGCCTCTAGAAGATGAGCCACAACAATTTGTCATCACATTGAATCTCAGAGAAAACAACATTCACAGAATGGCATGAAATCCAGGTACTCATACATTCGATAGCTTTTGAAGATGCCGATGAAATGACTGTACTTATTGTAATAGTTCAGTGTTACTGTTTTTAGCAGGATAAAACAATCTCTAAAGAATCAAATTATGCATAAGCATAATTCCAGTGAACTCAAAACTTCAATTTTGTTTATGATTTATTTTTGCAACACTTGTAGAAGAGTGTAGTAAGATTTTCAGTCAATAAAGGAAAGGCACTCAAAATGGTACAGGTAATATAAATAATAACACCTTCACCCCTCCCCGAACATTTTGGATAAAATCATATAAACATAAACATTAGGCATACCATCTGCCTATGTAAATAGAATGGAAATCAACAAAAGCTAGCACCTTATTACTTAGGGGATTGTTTGTAATGTTTGTTTTTTATTGTTTGTTTAAGAAATGTTAATTAGCCCTTCCTCAAATGTTCTCAGGGTCCTAAACATAAGCTTATGATACTAGCTAACCCATGCTTTTCAACTGCCAGTTTACCATGGTTAGCATAGGTAACCAAAATATATAATAGCAGAAGATCAATATGTAGTCTATATAAATAAAAATAAAATTAGAGGATAAGAATTGGAAGTAGAAAAATGCACAGAAGAGATCAATGCATATGTGACAAGTTACACAGAAGCCTACAAAGAATTTGAATTACTGGGTACAAAATGCCAGTAATCTCATAAATTTTCTGGGATGTCCCATTGTTAAGAATTCATCTTCAGTAAAGTTAATGAAATTGGAGAGCGGATCTCTTACAGCTGTGATGTAAAGTAATGATATTTCCCCCTTCTGTCAGTTGTGGATCTAACTTCATTAATAGCACCCTGAAGACTGAACAGATCCAAAAAGATTCAGTGGTCTTGATAAAAGCATCTACTTTTGCTTTATAAGGACTAACTGTAGAGTGGCTACAGCTCTTTTAAGGTTTGTTCCTATCTGCCTTTGCACCTGATATGTATAAACAAGGAAGGGGACCATTCAGTTACATCAGCAGGCTGTCTTCTTGTGAATGAGAGCAATAAAATGGGTATTTGCAAGCACTTTCAATCCAAGCATTATATTGTGCTCAAATTTTCTTTTGTCCCTCTTCATCATCTTCATCTTGCTTTTTGTTCACCCTTAATTCACATTATATGATACTTAGTTCAGCCATATGGAATTATATCATGTACAATGATGAGTAGGGTTTATATTTTTAAGGTACTGTTGACCTTCAAGTTACAACCAGCCTGACATATGAACAACTTGGGTTACGACCAGAATTTTAGTTTTAACTAATGACCAAAGTCTTGAGGTATGATCCAAATGTAATGGCTTGTGCTTCCAGATGGTCTCAGACAGATTTAACCCTTAAAGAATTCTGGAAGGAACATGATAACATTCTTTCCTGCACTGGGTTGAGAAATCCTGGGCCAATGTCTCTCTAAGGACACTGAGAGCTGTATGTATACAGGAGAGAGACTTTGAAGACTGTATAGAGGAGCCTGAGCCTTCAAATGACCAACTTGAGTTACAACCAGCCCTCTCAACAAATTGAGTTTATAAGTCAAGGCTCCACTGTATTACCCTTACGATTAGCATTTACATTCTATTCACATATTCGTAAATATGGAGTTCTATATGCACATGTATACGTGCATATTAGTATGAAGGGCATATTTGATCAAATACTTGACTTTCGTAGATAATTGTCTGTATGTATGCTTTGGGCTTCCTGGGGAATGTCTGTTTTATGTTCTATCCCAGGGCCTAGCACAAGGCCTAGAATAGTATGGGAACATAAAAACTGCAAAACAGACATCCAAAAATAACCTACAACAGAGGCGAGGGAATGGTGGTGGGAGACCAAAGTTCAAGAATTCAAGTTTGGAGGAAAAAAATATGTGAGACATTCCTTAACTTTGTTCTTCTATAAGTTAAATACTCATAGAAAAATTCAAAGTAGTTACAAAAATGTAAGAAAAAATGTTTAAATCTCAAACACATAGCAACATATAAAAATTAAAGGAAACAAACAGAATAGGGAAACATATCCAAAAATAGCAAGAAGATTAAGACTAAGAGAAGTAAGATAATAAGTACATGACCACTAAATGAATGAATGGTGGTGTAAATTAGTGAATTATTATTAAAATATCCAGTCGTGGCAAGTTAAATGTCATTTTCCTAAACCTACAATCAACATTGATGGGAGATTCAAGATTTCTTCCAATCTATCTTCTGAATAAATCATTTCTTATAGCTTGAAATCTAAAGTATTTAATTCCATAAAATAGATCAGATTCCTCTATGGAAAAGAAAATTTCCCAACCTTCCTCCTTTAACCTGTCTACCTGGCTACCTGACTACAGATGAAAATATTTTCCTGACACGATCAACAGTGTAGATGTTCAGTTCTTTGGCATGGCTCAAATGGTTTATCAGTGACACAAAAACATCAGACTAGGTCAAATTATAAATTAGTTTCCATCTGCACTAGCCAAATAGTTATTTTAGCCACCTAATATATAACTAAAAACCAATTTAAATAAATTAGGCACCATCAATTTATCTGACATGGGCCATATCTTGACATACAGATTTGTTGTTTTCGATCTGGCTGTCAAACTAAGGAGACATAGAGATCTTCTCAGGAGTCAGTATAGCTCTCCCACAAGACAACAATGCCTAATGACAAGAGGTATATGCGAGGGCTTCTCAAAGAGCTTACCCTTCAAAAAAAGTTTTCCCTAATGTGAGCAGTCCTAGTTGAAAATGGGACCAAAGGAATGAATGTTCCCCAGACAACCCTCACAGCCAAAGCCTTTTCTCAGAGCTCTGGTGCTGGCATCAAAAATCATGAATGAGGAACTGGTGTTCAGTTCACAGCATATGCTGGCAACAGCTGTCTTTTATTACACATTATCTAATATGAGAAATCTAGGTTTAGCAATTTGGCAGACTTGCAAACTACACATTTTGTTATGCCTGCTGAATAGACAAAGCTCCTTAACTCCTCACTAGCCACTAAATATAATGATGGCTGAGGTTGAACTTATGACTGCTCTTCTGGTTTTTCTCAGATGACTTAAAAGAATGGGCATTAACATTCAAAATGCAATTTCTCCTGCCGTACAGTGATTCACAAGTCTCTCTTAGTGAGAAGCCAGGACCAAACATTTCAGCTGTCAGTTTGCAGAAGTTAGGAAAATTTGTGGCACAATCAGAGAGTTAGCCAGCCTCAGAGAAGCTCCTAGGTCAGTGCTGTAGCCTTATCTGCTGCTCAGTTGCAATCTGGTATGTCCTTGTCCCCACTCTGTGTACTCATTTCTAGAAAGAGTTAGAGGTGGGATAAGGGGAGGATACCGATTCACAGGGTGGGAGGTTGTTTTTAATGGTTTGCTTTAAACTTCTCAAAATTATGTGCTCTGTTCTTTCAGTCCCCTGCCTCACCTTCACTCCTTAATTGATCCGCAGACATATTTCTGCCTCACTTTACGTCAGGAGCACTCTCGTAGTGAGGCTCCCCAGATTGTTCAAAAGCATAACAGAGTAGTGAAGCCAAACTCAATTTCCTAAATTGTAAAGGCCCTTAAAGAACCAACATAGAATATTGCCCCTTCCTAGGAAGGGCTAATCATCAGTTTGTGGACCTCTTTTTCAAAAAAAACTTGTTGGATATTGCCCCAGGCATGCCATGATATGGTTTAAAGAATATTTTTCAAGTTGTTTGCATGACACGATCAAATCCTTTGATTCAGGTCTGACACCCTTGATAGTTAAGGAACCCTATGGACGTGCCACAAAAGCCCCAGAAGGCCAACATGGTACCCAGAAATATACCTGGTACAGAATTTAACACAAATTTCTTCCTTGAAGGCATATGTAAAATCAGCCTTCCAGGAGCTGCCTATTCAGTAGTAACTGCATAACAGAAAGAAAATTAGGGAAAGAGAGAGGATCGTTGGCACAGGTAGTACAGTTGAGCTCATACTTGTGATTTGGGTTCCTTCTTCTCACTACAGAATTCTGTCAAACTTGTTTTCCAAAAGCAACTCACCACTCTTATGAAAGTGGATAGTCAGACACAACCACTACTTTGAACCACTTCGGCTTCAATACATTTAAAAAGACTGAACTTATTCCCTTCTGTCTCTTTCCAAAGTTTTCCACTGCAGAAATTTTCTCCTCTAAAACTGTGTGTAGAACTAGAAGTTCTTCTGGGATGTGCAGCACTTCCTACAAATGTAGGCATTGAAGTAATACTCACACCCGAAATCTATTTTTAAATAATTCTGAATGTAAACACCTGATTGTCTCTGATTAATCTGAAACTAGAGACTGACCAGATATAGCTTTGCAGAAACCCAAGCCAGAAATAACAAGAGGTATGAACCGTTGACGTCAATCCTCAAAGTGTTGAAAATAACAATGGGCAAGAGACACACCTGCTTGTGGGGTGGCCTCACTGGGACCTTGTTGCTGCCATTCGGTCTATGCCAAAAGAGTGATTGTTCTCCAAAAATCAGCTATAGGAAATGAATGTCCATTTGGAACATTCTGAAATGTAGGGATAAACTTGGATCAAGTTTCACTGCTGATGACCATATTGAATCAAAAGTATCATGTTCAAAGGGTTTATAAAAGCCAAAAAATAAATAAATAATCCTGGGGCATCAGGCAGGCTAGGAGCCCATACTATCACTCCACTTCACGCAAGGATGAAAAACTGTTTTCTAGCCCACTTGTATTTTGCTAGGTAATGATCTAGCCTGGATTTGAAAATCAGTATGCAGATATATAACGGACCTATATTTGCCTTTTTTTGTAAACATGTTGCCTGGAATTAGGTAAAGATTGCATTAACCTGGTAACATAATCTGTAAGGATTCTTACCCTTTTCCAAATACAAATATTTGAGACACTTCCCAAAATATAAAAATGATTGTATCATTTTTATTATAACGTTCATATTTGTACATGTTTGCTGCACATAATAAATATATTCATTCTGGGGAACGGGACATATACAGATGGCGTCTTGAACAATGTCTGAAAAGTTTCAATAAATCACTGAAAAACACCCCCCCCAAAACAAGAAGAGGAAAATATATGTTTTGAATTAATATGCAAGGAGGAGGAAGAGAAAAGAAGAACTAAAAAAGAGAACTATGCACAAATTCATCGGTAAGAGATGTGTGTACATGCACGCATATACGTATTTTCTACACTTGCACACGCACACACATATTTCATCTGCCTGAGCCTTTCTTATCGTCTTCCTTCAATAACCAGTCTCTCCTACTAACTGACTTTTTAACTCCTGCCATCTTCACTTAGGCTTAAAATCAGCTATGCTTTCTCCATCTTCCATGGCCTTTCAAAGCTTTCTGTTTCTTCCCCATTGTTTCATTTCCTCTTTCTCCAACTACCGCCAAAGTTTCTCCTTCGACCTAGTCATACCTCACCAATCCACTACATTTCTCAAGTAAAAAGTTACTAAAATCCTCTAATGCTCAAACACATTCTTGGCTCTTTGTGCTTGCTGGTCAAATTGCAGTCAGCTCTCTGTACCCATAGGTTCTGCATCCGTTGGTTCAAGCAACCACATATTGAAAATAACCAAAAGCAAAAAAGAAGAAACCTATACTAACATGTACAGGCTTTTTTCTTGTCATTACTCCAAACAATAAAATTGGGCTATTATTTACGTAGCATTTACATCATATTAGGTATTATACATAAGCTAGAGATAACAGAGGATGTGTTTAGTTTATATTTTATGGTAGACTTGAATAGTCATGGATTTTTGCTCTCCATGGAGGGTCCTGGCACTGAACTCTTGTAGATGCCAAAGGACTACTGTCTGCTTTCTCCGAGAAACTGTTCAAGTGTTCTGCAAAGCAACCCAGCTCTGAGATCTCCTCTCATCTCCTGCACACGCGCTGCGTCTTCCTGACATACAGTTGTGTTGTTATACCCTCAGAGCATTAATTATTCCCTTACTCTGGAATATTAAAGAGCTTTCATAGTTATATTCAAAGGCCAGGTTATTTGGAAGAGAGTATTATGTCATTTTACTTGGTGTAATGCTATTCATACTGCCTACTGAATTATAAACTCTTTCTACATGAGAAACGTGCTCTTCTAATCTTTTACCTCCTAAAAATAGTGTGATGTCTACCCCCTTGTAGTTGCTCTGAAATTGTCTATTACACTGAAATGCCCGAGCTGAAAGGTAGATAAAATGAGTTAAGTGTCAGGTGTGGAGGACAGGATGAAAAGTTCCCACCGTGATTCAAAAATTAAAAACATTGCTTAACCAGTAGCTATTTACCAAAACAATGAAAGCTCAACCTTACCAAATGAACCATATTTAACCCAATAGCTTTATGAGAAATAGAAAGTAAAATGGACTATTCTATATCTGAAAACAGTAAAGATGTTGGGATTTCCTATGTTACTTTATTTTCAGACAAGTTGTAAACTGCTAGAAATGTTTGCCATTATATTAAACTTTTTATCATATGTGTACTTTGGATTCAGAAATATCAGTAATCTAAAATATGGTAAATTATGCCCTTATTTTAACTGTTAAAAAAATACAAATGTGCCAGGGATTTAGCTCAGTGGTTCCAGCGCCTGCCTCACAAGCTCAAGGACCTAAGTTTGATCCCTGGTACCAAAAAAAAACAAAAAACAAAAAACAAAACAAAACAAAAAAAACAAATGAGTAAGCCCTATCCATCACAGAAAAATTATTGTAACTCTCTAGTCCTACAATTAGAAGGATTCAGAGAAGCGCCTGTTGTACACCTGAAATTTAAGGGCAAAAATTCATGCTGTAAAGTAATTCTAAATATTTTCTGAATGAGTGCCGTATCTAAAGTTAAATCTGTGCTAAATTTATGTAACAAGTATGTAAGCAAGACCTAAACAGGTATTATGGCTACTTGTTGAATCTTAGAAATTGAAGAATAAAATATCACAATGTAGCCTTTACTGAGAACATACCGTGTGTCAGTCACCATGTGAGGCACTGAACATTTCCATACTTGAGCTGCATTCAAGCCCAATAAGGATGCTTCTATTATTGTCTTCATTTTTGAAAAAAGGAAACTGAGTCTTAGAAAGACAAATGACTCGCTCAAGATCCCACAGCTAGTCAGTGGCTAAGTGTTCCTCCTGGTATACACCTATTCAAAAAAGAAAGTCTTATTCCCAGGAGCAAGAGATATTTGCCAATGTCAACAAAATTTGCCCTCAAGGAAAAGTATTTTCTTTTGACTATGAACTAAAATGACTATCAAAGGCAGAGAGTACAGGTGGGAGGAAAAGAATCAATGAGAAAAAGGTGGAAAAGATCAATAATTCTTATATAAACCATCTGTATCTTTATTATGTGCAACAATTTTCATTTTACAAGAGCACCTCTTTAAGTGAGAAAAATGAAATATTTTAAGTATTGCCTCGGTAAAAAGAAAAAGTGTGTTTGATTCTGGCCTCAAATATCTGGATTGGTCCGCTAGTCTCCTGGGCATCTCACCCCAGCCTCATACTCAGTGACTAATTCCAACATCTCTAAAATAGCATCTGTAGCATGAAATCAGACAAATATCACTCTGGTCTCAAGAGAACACAAATACAAATAGCAACATACCTGCTTCCTTCCGCGAGGCAAAGTAGCCACGGTGTCTGCCAGCGTTCGAATCCTTCTGTTGTCATCCATCTCGAGGCTGCTCGTGAGTGTGGGGTACGAGCTAGATGCAGGACCAGTGCAGTAGTCCACCAGGTTTCCATTGCTGCTCTGCTGCAGAAGCCTTTGTAAAGACATTGTAAATAAAGATTATTCCAGCTGGCACATGGTTGAGTGGCCTTGCAGGATGGGGGAAGCTAAATGTACAACCTTCTGGCGTGACATCAAAAGTAGCAAAGCAGAAAGAGCCCATGTGACTTTTGTGGTTTGAGGTACTTGTTACACAAACACTATCTTTAAGTTCACTCTGTTCAGTCACTGCTTTTTTCTTTAAACTCTAAGAGATCCTCAAACTAATTTTTTACAATTTAAAAAATCTATTTATTTTTTCTCCCTCAAACAGCCAGAACTCATATACTTTTATGCTTCATGGCTATTTATGTTCAAAATACCATCTGCCATATTTTAAAAAGAAAAAAAAAAACCTCCCCAGTTCTGCCATTTATTTCTCATCCATGTTCTTACTTAACATTAGCAGCGCAACGCAAAAGCCAGGGTGTGCCAACATTCAGTTTTTGTGACTGCAGGCAAGAATTACAGGTGCTGGTCATGATGTCCTCAGAAAGTGCTTATAATGTGCTTCCCCTGAGGTACACACACCCTTGCTCATTAATGTTCATCAAAAAGACAACCCGTCTCCCACTTGAGTTACAGCCATTCAATACCAGTCTTCTGATGGCCCTTCTATTTGTCCCTACTAAAATTATCCTTTCTCTCAATAAGGAATAACATGAAAGGAGAAGCAACACTTATAACACAATGTTGGCCATATCTGGGACTGGACTCTGCTCCAGCATTAGGCAGTGGTCCCATGGGAGGACAAGAGCAGCAAGAAGGGAACAGGCCCTCAAGGTGGCACAGGGATGCACCAACTGGTCCCTCAAATGCAGCTGGGGCCCAGATGCCATGGCAGGGTACTCAAAAGCATTGCTGCTTTATTTATTCTTCTTTTGTTTCCCTCTCTCTCTCTCTCTCTCTCTCTCTAGCATAGATCAGGGTCAGGTATTTTTAAGAGCAGTGCTTTCAGGGAGGAACAGGGGAAGCAAGGAAAAGGAAGAATTGAAACAAAAGTCAGGGGCTAGGGATTTAGCTCAGTGGTTCTGCTGCCTCCCTTATAAGCACGAGGACTGGGGTTCAAACCTGATAGCAAAAGAAAAAGAAAGGCAAACGGAGAAGTTGATTATAGCATGGGAAGTTGATTTTTCTTTAAAAATTATTTCAAAGGTCTATACTAGAATATAAAAAATGTAAAAAGCTTTGAGCTGAAATGCAATGTGAAAGGCAAGTTGACTTCACCTCAAGCAGAACTCATCAAATGCATATTGTAAAAATCTTCCCCTTTAACAATGCTTCAAATGATGGAAAAAATACAGAAATTTTTAGAATCCTTTCACAGTACTATTCATACAACTGGACTCAGATTTTGACATGGACAAAATGATGCTTCCAAAAACAGAAAGATCCAAATCATGCATGACAACCTCATATGCCTTAGAGGCCAGGAAGATAACATAAATGTGTAAGACAAACAGGAGAGGTAGACTTCAGCAACACTTGATACACCCATTCTAAAGATATCCATGTAAGATAAATACGCATGGACATACATGTGTGTATATGAAATGGGAGAGGCGAAGGAGAACTATTCAAAAACATCAAAAGACTATGAGGATGCCAAGCGTGGTGGTGCACGCCTATAATCCCAGCACTCAGGAGGCTGAGGCAGGAGGATCGCTGTGAGTTTGAGACCAGCCTGGGCTACACAGTGAGTTCCAGGTCAGTCTCAACAACACAGTGAGACCTTTTCTCAGGAAAAAAAAAAAAAGAAAGAAAAAGGCCGTGAGGAGTGTCGTTTAAATCAGTACAATCAATATCATTCACTCTCCTCTAGAAACGTTGTGAAGTTAGGCTAATATTTTTAATATTTCAGAATACCAGGTGAAAATTAAAAATCTGTCTAATACGTGGTCACATAGGCCACCTGACATGAAGTTTTATAAACAAGTACTAAAGCTGTATCAGTTCAATGCATCACACTGATCTGAAGCTGTGTATCGTAGAAACCAATCATTAAGAAATTGGAAAATTTTTTATTATTTAACTTATGAAATTTTCTTAGTAAGCATAATATTTCAAATCATAGGCTCCATGGATATAATAGAAGAGCCAAAGGCAGGTCTGACATCTATGCCACACACATCAGTATGATCAGACTTGTTAAATATGTATTTATCAACTGGTCAATTTTTATCGGTTTTCTGTTTTGATTGTCAGAGCCTATATTTATCAAATATTTTAAGTAGCATACTAATAAAAAGGGATAAAATATGAGAAAACATTAATATTTAAGTTGGAAGGAGGTTTCCAAAGATTGAGGCCTTGACTTACAAAGCTGTTCTACAATTAACAACTTCTCTTTTTCTTTAGAATTTTCCTTAGGACAATTATACTAGCATGGCCTCTCTTTCTCTTTAGCCTCCCCTTATTTTAGAAGTGATTCTGAAAATGAATCAGATCAAACTCTGTCAATTCAAAAGGTTTCAAGAGTGCCTCACTTTCCACAGACTAAAATTTTTAAAAAAGGTAAGAGGATTTCACAAAAACTTAGCCACCTGTCTAATCATAGGCAGCTATAAGAGGTCTAACAAATTTCTAGTGTAAAACTACTGCCTTACAGGATGTGAGCTGAATTTTGTCCCCCAAAATCAATATGTTAATTCTCTAATCCCCAAATGAAGCCTAGAAGGAAATACTTAAGGTGAAATGAAGTTGTAAGGGTAAAGCTCTGACCTCATAGGGCTGGTGCTCCTGTAAGAAGATAGACCAGAGAGCTCCCATTCCATTATGTGAGGACATTATGAGAAGGTTGCCATCAACAAAGCAGGAAGACAGCACTCATCACGAGCTGAAAGCCCCTGGATCTGGGACTTGCCAGCCTCCAGAACTGTTAGAAAATGACTTCCTGCTGTTTAAAGCCATCTGATGCATGATTTTTTTAAGTTTATTGGTAGATTTTAAGTATACAGTACAGTTACATTGATCATTGAGATCTCGTACCTTTACGTGATGTCTCTTGCTTCTTTTTTCCCCCATTCCCCTGCCCTCCTTTCACCCCCTCCACCCTTCCCTATTTACAAAGACTTTGTTTCCATTTTTTCCATTTCTCATATTTTTTTCTCTTATGTATGGTATGTTTTATGCTGTAGTATTTGTGACAGCAGCCTAAGCTGGTTAACATTCTCTCTGAACCTCATATCCAACCAAAAACTTTTAGGGAGGAAGAGACCATGTATATATAACACAGCTAATGCTACTGAACTTTGTTTTAAGTAATAAGAAATCAAAAGAAAAAGCTTCAAAGAAAATGACTGCAATTCTGTATGTTCTGCCTTATTCATCATCAAATGCCCATATATCCAGCAAGAATGCCTCTGGAGGTCTAAATAGTAGAAACCATGTGAAATCTCTTTCAATAGTGTATCAAAGTATGTTTGCAAAGCTTTGTCAGAGACAATGTCTGAGCTTTCTGGATTACTGTCAGCCTAGCTCATCTATACATTAGGGTGGACATAGAAGTCTAAGGTTAGTTTCAAAATGAGGTCTTTTTCCTGTGCCCTTGTGACATTAAGATAATCATTGGGATTATTTGTTTATTTTTATCTTGGCTGTTTGTCCTTACTTGTAGAAGATATTATTTGGTTTTGTAGGTTGTCATTGTGTTGTGTTTGATTGGCTCACTTGTTTGTATTATTTTGGCATTTCACCTTTATTTGTATGAGAAGACTCTCTAAGCTAATAGGAGATAAGTCACTATTACACAGACAATATCTGGATCTACACATAACAACACTTGGGACATATATGAAATGATGCTGTATGATTGCATCAGATCGAGTTGAGTCTTTAAGAGGCAGTCTGTGCAGTAATTTTGAAATTTCTTGTCAGAATGCAAAAAAAACTTTTGAATTACATGGGAACAGGGAGAACAGGAAGAAGAGAAGGTAAAAGAAAGCATGAAAGGAGGATTCTAAAACTACTAGGGCTGACATCAATCACCATAGCTGTCCTTTTAATTATTTTATAATGTGTTCTTTTCCCAAATCACATGATTTAGTCATGTAATAGAAATAAAATTAATTAAAACAACAGGTCTATAAGAAAGAAAACAGTCTGTAGTGTGTGAAGAACCTCAACAAAATGTTGGAACACCAATTGTTCCCCCAATTTCCAAACACACAGTTCCTTTTTTGAGAAATAAAACTCTAATAGTAAAAGCTCCCTTTAATTATAAACATGAAGCAACATGTAAACCCTTGGTTAGAGAAAACCCAAGTCGGGATTTGTCTAAAACTTTATAACATTCTGTTTTCATGAATTTATCGAGATAAGACAGAAATTTTGACTGACTTGGGCTGAACAGCATTTTTATCTCGTATGATATGGAGCCACCTTTCTGAACAAGGGCATAGTTGTAATAGAAACCTTACTGGCCACTTATAAACTTGGGTGTTCTGTTTGCTTGAAGGCTATCATCTATTTTCAGCTATTTTTTAGTTAATGGATTAATAAAATATTTAGGAATATGTCCAAATCAAGTATAAACATAAAGATCAATATATATTTATATTTACAAATTTACACCTATGGCCATAAAACTTGAAATAAATAAAATATCTCTGTCTCACCTTACAGAAAGACATTAACAATGTGGGCTGTTACAGATATGTGGACATGAATTCATTCAAATCCATTTGAGGCTCAGAGTAGAACCTTAACTATTTTGGCAAGAGATAAAATATTTATAAGTATGGGCTGGAGATTTAGCTCAGTGGTTCTGTTGCCTGCCTTGCAAGCACAAGATCCCAAGTTCAATCCCTGGTACACAGAAAGAAAAAAAAATTTATAAGTAGAATGTGTGTTAGTGTGTGTTCATTTCTTGAGGTAGAAACTATTAATACAATAATAATTATAGAAGATATTGTAAAGGTAGTTAAAGACCCATCCTTTGAGATACAAATTCTTTTACTAATATTGCACCATATTTTCAAGTTATAAATTGTCCCAGAACATAAAACTAGTGGTTTATAAGACTAACTAACTTGACTCTAAGTTAGACAAAGAAGGTGGAAAAAAAAAAAAAAGAAACAAACAGGGAGAGAGGAATTGACAAAATGCCACACAGCAATGCTGATACATCTGACATAAAATATTAAATTAAGTTCAACAATGTGTTCAAAAATAATACCTCTCCACCAGCTAGACTATACTCCATGAATAGAAGGATAGGAATGAAGATATAAAATATTATTTGAAATCACAGCATTTCTAGAATAAAGGGAGAAATCAAAGCAATAGATATCAAGGCTATTATGATTCAGTTTTTCTTTTTAAAAATCCCAAACAAGGTTGGGATAAAGGAAAATTTTCATAACATAATCAAGAGTATCTATGAGATATAACCACCAAATATCATTCTTAATTTTGAAATATAAATGTTTCTATAAGAAAGTAGACTATAATGACTTTGATCATTATCACACTTCACTGTTGTACTCTGTATTACAAATAAAAGGTAGAGGATATGTAAGTTAAAATCATAAAACCAGAAGTCTATTCATTGTTTGGTTTCATTACAAGACTATTCAGAATAATTTACAGACTAAGTTTTCTGAATTATAGGATTCAAGGGCAACATACATACATTTCATACACAGCAACAGTTCTTTTGCTGTACAAGATATAATTCTTATTATATTCATCAATATAAATAATAAATAATGATAATAATTGTATCTGGCAACGTTTACTAGAAAACAGATTTAATGCAAGACATACAGATATATAAGAATTTACAAGATTGTCTTGCAATGGCCACCCACAGAGTCAGGTGTGCAAGAACGCAAAAGGGCTGCGTGCACACTGGAGATCTGAAGGATCCAGTTGAAGGCCTAGAGCTCATGTAGTGCCCCATGGGAGTCCATATCAAGAGGCTGAGCGGTCGATCATGGAAGGCTGAAGGCTCTGTGCTGGAAGACAGGAAATGCTATCCAAGGTGAAGGTGAAGACTGGAGCTCCCCCAAAGAAACGGAAGCAGCCTTCCTTCTCCATTTTCCTTTTATACCATTCTAGCAACAATCCTCCCAAGCGTCAGTCTTCTAACACCCATAATTATGCTAATCCAAGTTAGTTGGCCATTTTTCACTGAAGTTGACACAGTCAGTTAACTATCACAATAATATATTGGTATAAGGATTTACAATAGTGAATGTAAAATACTATCAAGATGGCTCCAAAGACATAAAGCCAAAATAAACCTAGAAAGCATTTTTAAGATTTTCTGAAAAAATGTTAAAGTCTAGACTAAGGGAAAGGCAGGTGTGGAGGTTAAACTACGGTGTCACACTGATTGCTTTGGGCTTCACCTAGGGCATTGGAACACCACACTTCTGGGTATGTCTTGGTGGGTCATGAACATTGTAACCTTGGGGTTTGCCTGGTCGTCCGGTCTCTTCCTCTGGCATTGTTAGACTACTGTGTTTCCCAGTGGCAGTGACTAAATATCTTTGCTTCACAATGCCTTCTGGCTATGATATTTTTGTTTTGGAGCCGGCCAGCAATGAACTGAATCTCCAGAAACAATGAGCCAAAGTAAGTGTCTCCTGTTTTAACTTGTATATGTTAGGTATTCTATCTCAGCAATGAGAAAACTGACTAGTACAGTCTGACATGTTCTTTTGTGAGCATACTCCTTCTTAGAAAGTTCTCCAAGTGTTCAAAGAGATTAAATGTACTGCAAATCAAAATCCCTATAGCTTTCATTTCTACAGTTATAGGATGTGACATGATTCTTTCAACTAAAAGAGAAAGTACACAAAATTAGGGAAGAAATAATTGAAAATAATAATGATAAGAGTATGAAGTTGATGATCAGCCTTGGGAAAACAATTTTGCCTGGATATCAAAGAAATATTAATGCTTAGAAATGTATGTCAAAGAAAAGAGGTCAATAATAGAACATGGCCAAATTTGATGTTGTAAATCAATAGAGAATCCCAAAACATACTCATGCATATGTAGAAAGTTATATTGTCAAGTTATTATCATTCATTAGAAAAAGTTATTGACACACCAATAAATAACATTGGGAATTCATTTCAAAAGTATCAAAATTAAAAATTAAACCTTAGCCTTTTATCACAATATCATAGATCTCAGATATCTTAAGTAAATAAATGTGAAAATTTAGATATGTAAAAAATTAACAGAAGACAGAGAATATTTCAATAAGATAAAGTTGGGAAGATTTTTATAAAAATATATAAAAATCCACAGCACATTAACTACAGGAAAATGAAAAATTTCTCTTCAATGAAGGCTATAATGTACAAAGATGAAAGTTGAGTGACAGCAAGAAATTCCTTGTGAAATAATTTTTAATGGCTGAAATACATGAGTGCTTAAAATTGCATTTTTAGAAAAAATATTTATAAGTAAGGGCTATGAACAAGTAATTACTGAAGAACTATGAGTCATCAATATATTTTGTTAGGTGGTCAAAAATCTAACTTTTGCCTATCCAATAAACAAAATAAAACAAAAAGTTGGTGGTCACCGGTATAGAAAAAGTTGCAAGTAAATGGAATCAGAACACTTTTGGAAAGAATATAATTCCTTACAGCTTATTAATGTGATAATTTCAAAGTGTCAAACTTTAAAACATGCAACCTAATTACTTTTAAGTAATTGTACTTCTAGGAATTGAAGCTTCACACGTATTCTACATGTGACAAAAGCAATAGAAGTATGATTCTTGTGGCATTGGTTGTAGTTTCAAAAGAAAATGAAGTCTCAAATATGTATCAGTTGGAAATGTGGTAAAATAATTTATGGCATTTTTTTTTTACATTGTTGGGGATCAGACTCATGCTAGGGCCTTCAGTATGCTAGGCAAATGCTCTACTTCTGAACTTAGCTATACTCCCAGCCCAATTTAAGGTAATTAATTTAGTGGAATACTGTATATCAATTAAAAATATAAAGAAATATCCATACTCAGGTGGAGATCTTTAAGGCAAAAATATAGAGGAACAGATAGGGCAGTATGCATGATATGGTTCCATTAATTTTTCTTGAGGAAGTATCACATATACTGCATTAAGAGACCCCAGAGAGATGATTAGATAATGCAGGTGCTACACTCCTCTGCAATTCATCCACTCATCTTAACAGCTTTACATGCTGTTAGGAGGGGCCCAGGTGGAGGTGGCAGATCACTGCAGCAGAGCATTTTGAGGGTGTATCTTTCGTGGGTACACTTGCCTGTGCTTGGCTTTCCAGGCACCATGAAGTGAATAGCTTGGCTTCGTCATGCCCCTCTGCCATGATGTGCCTGCCTTGGACCCAGCCAATCATAGAACAAGATTTCTGAAGCTATGACCCAAATTGGTCCTCTCCTCCTTTAAGTTGTGGTATTTGGGTATTTTGTCCCAGCAATGCGAAAGCTGACTAAGACTTATATGTACATAAACATGTACAGACATAAGAAGGACTAAATACACATTAACTCTTAATAGTAATTACTTCTGGTGAAGGAATTAGGGAAAGTGAGAAAGAGTGAGAAGAGGACTTACGAAGTGTACGCTATTATAGCTTCGACCTTTTATCTAAGTTTGCATTCATACACTGTATTATTTGATCAACCTTAAAAATATCAGTAACTCAGAGAACTTTAAAAAATCAATCACATTGTTTCTAATAATATCTTAGGGTTTTATAGGTCCTTATACTTCACTTATGCTTACTACTGAGAATTATGTTTTACCTACTGAATGCTGACAGGCTAAGATTGTATTTTATTTAATGGTGTTTCTTCTTCATCCATTTGGACAACTCTTCCATATTTCTCTATTGATTTTTTCCACCCAAGTAAAATTCTTCCTCAGAAATGTTTTCTGGAGTCTCCACAAAATAGCAGTAAGGGAGAAGAAAGTAATCGCGAACAGTTAATTTTAATGTGGGCAAAGTACATTAGTTTGTACTGTTGAAGCACTGTCTCTAAATGGCAGTTCTTTACTAATTCATTTATTACTCCATCCTCTTACAAGGCACACACACAATTACATTTCAAAACCAAGTCTTACATCAGAATTCAAAGTAAACAACTGACCACGGTGTTTCTTCCTCTTATCTTAACACATTGTGGCACTCTCAGGTTCGGCTCTACCCAATAGCTGTGAGCAGTCAGCTCTGCAACATTGGGAAAGACTATGGGGCTTTTAGAAAGTAACTTCTTAGAAAGCAAAGAACCTGTTTGTAGGTTGGGATTTTGTGCAATACTTGGAAAAGCGAACACAGTCCTTTAAGCTCTAGGTAATTTTCCCCAACCTTTGAATAAAATCCAAACTGCTTAGCCTGTCCTTGTAGGTCCTCCACGTTCTGGCATATCCCATCGTGCTGGCCTTCTCCCTTCTGTCCCTGCAACAAAAAGTAGTTCCTGGTTTTTTTTCAGCTGCCTGCCTACCTGCCTGTCTGCGATCACCCGGCGGCGTGCGCGGGAGCTCCCGGCCTG